>NC_083332.1:28177594-28491594 GCF_963455315.2 Globicephala melas
CAAGGAGAAAACCTACAAGCATCTATAAACCTACCACTCAGAGATAATCCAGTTATCTCATATATATATATATATATATGTATATGTATATATATATATTCATATATATATGACTATTTAGTCTCCTTTGTAAATGTATTATTTAAAAATAAAAATAGAATTACAGTGTACTCACTATTTTTTTTAAGTAATCTGTTTTTTTCCCCAAGTAACACCATCTTCAACATCTTTCCATGTCAGAATATACCATTTTTAATGGCTGCATTGATATAAATATGTTGTAGTTTACTTTATTTAACAAATTTCTTTTTCTTTTCCTTTTTTTCCTTTTGTTTGGCTGCATCGGGTCTTAGGTGCAGCATGCAGGATCTTCGTTGAGGCATGCAGGATCTTTTGTTGCGGCGCCTGGGCTTCTCTCTAGTGGTGTCCTGCAGGCTCCTGGGTGCACGGGCTTTGTAGTTTGTGTCACATGGGCTCTCTCGTTGAGGCACGTGGGCTCAGTAGTTGTGGCACGTGGGCTTAGTTGCCGTGCGGCATGTGGGATCTTAGTTCCCAATCAGGGATCAAACCTGCATCCCCTGCATTGGACGGTGGATTCTTTAACACTGGACCACCAGGGAAGTCCCAACAAATTTCATTTTTAAAGATCTCCTTCTGTGGACATTGGGATGTTTCTAATTTTTCACCATTATAAATAAATTCTCCAAATTGCTTCTGAAAGAGACCATAAACCTCCTTTTCCCTGAGCATTTTAAATACTTCAGGCTACAACGGAAAGTTGAATTTTCACGCAGACTCTGTGGTTTCTTCATAAGCTGTCTGCACACAGCAAAGAGCTTCCTCAGCTGTTGTTATTTTATCCCATTCTTGCAGCAAGGCCAGGAGGTCAGTCCTCGCAAGGCTGCTATGAGCAAGTCTGAAGAGTAGGTTTAGGCCCTGCTGGCTTTCTTGGCCTTTGACCGGGTGGAATCTATCCAGGTGTTTTCTTCAGGCTGTGGGCCAGTGTTAGAGGTGCAGAAGCCTTCTCCGCAGCATCACAAATGCCTTATTAAAAATAACGCATGGGACTTCCCTGGTGGCGCAGTGGTTGAGAGTCCACCTGCCGATGCAGGGGACACGGATTCATGCCCCGGTCCGGGAGGATGCCGTGGAGCATGCCGTGGAGCGGCTGGGCCCATGAGCCATGGCCGCTGAGCCTGCACATCCGGAGCCTGTGTTCCGCAACGGGAGAGGCCACAACAGTGAGAGGCCTGCGTACCACAGAAAAAAAAAAAATGATGCATGTTGTCCCAAGCCTGGTTCCAGGATGTATGATGGCATCTTTCGCTTTTCCAAAACCTGCTATGAACACATGGTTCTGGAGGCTGGAGCTTCTGAAATTGTGGTCATTACTTCTCATGCTGATCTCTTGAATTGAGAGCCGTCCCTGGGAGAGCATTATCAGACTCCGCAGATTAGAAAGAATTTAGAAGCCAGTGGCTAATGCTCTTTGGATGGGTCCAGTGATGTGGCAACCTCTGATCTAGGACTTTTTGTGTAATCATCCCAGAGGATCAATTTCCTGGAGATAATTATGGGGCACTGGAAGGATCCTTCACTCCAAAACTTATTCTTCAAAAACCTGTAACAGTACCTACAACTCAAACCCAACAAGTGAGTGGCATTAGGCCTTTGTCAATTCCTCCAATAAAATCCACAAATCCCAAGGAAAAGTGACATAGTAGTCCATGATAGCCAGTAGCCCGCCACTAATATTTCCTTGTGCAATGGAGTCTTAGTTTGCTAAGGCTGCCACAACAAAGTACCACTGACTGGATGGCTTAAACAACAGAAATGTATTTTCTCATGGTTCTGGAAGGTGGAAGTCCAAAACCAGGGTGTTGGTAGAGTTGATTTCTTCTGAGGACCATGAGGGAAGGATTGATTCCAGGCTCTCTGCTTGGTTTATAGATGACCATCCTCTCCCTGTGTCTTCACATGGTCTTGTCTCTGTATGTGTCTGTGTCCAAGTTCCCTCTTCTTATCAGCATACCAGTCATATTGGATTAGGGCCTACACTAATGACCTTGTTTCACCTTAATTTTCTCTTTAAAGACGCTATCTACAAATACAGCCACATTCTGAGATACTAGGGATTAAGACTTCAACATATGAATTTTGGGAGGACACAATTCAGCCCATAACAGAGTCTAACTACATGAATTAACATAGAATGATCTTAAAAAAAAAAAGTTGTTGAGCAGAAGAAGCAAGTTGCAGAATGACACATTCTATATGCTATCATTTATGGAAAAAAGTTAAAGCATATATATTAATACCATACCTTTGTTTATGAATTCATAAATAATAGAGACATGGACAGGACGGATAAACACAAACTTTATAATAATTGTTCTCTCTGAGGATGGAGAGGGAGATGGACTCATGAAGGTTTAAAAAGGTAAACTTGACTGTGTCTATGATGTGTTTTAAAAACTGGAACGTATATGACAAAATATCAATATTTGTTCATTCTGGGGGTGATTACACATATGTTAAGCAGAATATTCTGTATTCTTCTGTATTTTTTACACTTTCTATTTTAAAAATGGAGAAAAGAGGCCTTTGAGGCAAGTCTTGTTCTATTGTACTTTGCTTCTTCAATGTCCTGGGGGGTGATGGGTTTTACTCTAGTTTCTTTCTTAGGGTTGGTAGAAGGGTTACACTCATGTGACCCTCAAGTGTGAGAATACTTCATGAAAAAGGCTCTTATCACTAAGGGCCCAGTCCCTCAAATCATGACCCCACAGGCCTTTAGAATAGAACTGTAGAAATCAGTGGGACGGAACCTGCCCCCTTTGCAGCCTCACACAGGAGGATGGATAGGGACTCTTCACAGCCTTTTCACTTTTCCCATATAGCTGCCTCCTCATTCCATCTCCAGGCCTCCAACCCCCCACCACCTTCCTCTCATCCATGGACATCAAGTGCCTGTGAAGTATTTACTAGCCTCAGGCAGGAAGAAGGCTCCCTGCCCCACAGACTTCAGAAGGGAGCAGTGGAACAGCCTGCGTACAGGGACCTGCCAGTGAGGATAACCTTCTAGTTCTGTGAAAGAGGAAAAGACATCCGGAGGCATGCCAGCCACCTGGAGTACATCTGAATCTCTTTTTAACTTTTTAAACTGTCTTCATGGCTTTTTGGTATTCATAATATCATTTGAATCTCACAAAACTACTGTGGGCCATCCAGGGCAGATAGAAATGGCCCAACTTCCAATCATGAGACCCTGAGGTGGGACATGACTTGACTAGAATCCTGCTGGTTCCTTCCAAGCAGTTCAACTCTTCCTCCTGCAGGGAGCCTTCCTCAAGTTTACTAGAGCATGCAGATCACTGTCCCAGTACCTTTAACTTGCTCATTGTCTGACCCACTGATTTGGGACCTACCACCCTTCATCTGCCTTGCTTTTTGTTTGTCTGATCCCCTTAATTAGACTAAATTGTGAGCTCAGTGACCTCAGGGTCCAATATTGGAGCATTCTCTCTATTTTGTAACTAATTAAAATTTCTTATGAATCCCTTCCTGCTAATGGGGCATGAGGAATTTAAACTTTCCAATGGGTGTATCAGTACCAAAGTATTACTAACATTCTTAGATAAACATTTAGGAAATTCAAAATTTAATAAAGGCTGTCTTCTTTCCATATTCTCTGGTTTTTGTATTTCTAGGTGATGCTCAGTTCAAGAGGCATTTTGTGTGGTAGCCTAGTGTTGATGAGGCAGGAACTTCAGAACCAAGTGTTGCTTTTTTGGGGGGAGGTTGGGGAGAGGTTCTGGTCTGCTTGTAGATGGACATGTTTTGATACCCACCACTGTAGCCATAGTGTTAAAATGTATAGAGTCCCAAAGAACTGAGACTTCCTTGGTCCCAAGGACCATAGCCTCACCCAGGCTCTAAGGGGCCCTGCCATGCAATTCAACCACCAGCGTCATTCCCTTAGAAAGCCTGTGAGATCTTTGTACTTCTTTCATGACTAACTAGAGTCAGGAAGACTTGAAAAATGCCAATGGCAGCCCTCTTGTTGCTTACATAATTCCCTCTACTAGTCCAAGCTACAAACTCTGTGGAACTATGTTGTTCCAGCTCCATGTTGAACATGAAGATTTTTCTTAGGGGGCTTGCAATATTTTCCAGACTGAATTCCAAGAAATAAAAAGCAAGTTTACCTGATCTGGAAGTTATTCAAACTTACGGGAGTATTTGCCTAGGTTCTACAGCTTCTTCCCACAAGGGGTGATCCAGATCCTCTACTTCTGACTTCTTCCTTCCTTTCCTCCAACTTCTCTCCCAGGAAGGTCTCTTTCCTTTGGGACACTCCCTTTATATCAACTCCTGAATTTTCTCTAACAGGCTCAGGAATGAAGCATAGAGTCTGAGATAGCTAGGTCTAGCTATTGATTTATAGATAGGGCAGCTCTTGAAATTTAGAATATATGTTTCCTCTTGACAACTACGGTCTTAAAAAAGTTATCTCTCAGACTCAAAACTGACCAGGAAAACAAAAAGTACAGGAAATGAATATATATTAGAAATTACTATCACTATATGTAGCCATAAGCATCTTGGAGAGTAGGAACTCAGCACAAATCTAAGTGAAGAGCCAGTGGTCACATCAACGTTTGTTAAATTGAAGAAAAAAAATATAAAGGATGTTCCACTCTACTTCAGCCAACTCCTATCCTCTGTCACGCTAGGCTCACCAGAGCTATACCAGATGGCTGAGTACCAGTCCTAGACTCTAGCTTATTGTTTACTCAAGTGTAAATAAATTTCCTCAGATTCTTTCCTCTATGCCCCTCCCCCCCTCACTCACCTAATAGAAAGCTGGGCAAGTGCTTTAAAATATCACACCTGAAGTTAGCTCAGCTTGAAAAGTTTAAAAATAATCAACTTAAGGAACAAAGATGTTTACCAGAAGCAAACACTGTTAACAGCTCCTCCTAGACACACTTCAGTTTCCCACAGAGTGACAGAGTTGATGTGTGAACACAGACATGCCTACTTCCTTCTCCTGCTCTCTGCCAGGCTTCAACATCCAAACTCCTTTCTTCCTGAGGAAGTCAGGTATGCCCCAGTCCTAGGAAGCTGGGCACAAGATAAGTTCCTCTTCCCACGCCTGAATCCTTGACCCTCTGTCAAAATCCGATTACTTCCATCTCTTTTAATATCCATGATGTAAAAAATTACATTTTGTCCTAACACTTTTCATGCTTTATTACAATCATTAATTGTATTGTTTTATAGACATACAGAGTAGTAATTAAAAGCAGAGGCTTTGAAACAGGATTTCTTGAGTTCAGATTCCCGGCTCTGCTACTTGCTAGGTGTGTGACTTGAGGCAAGAAATTAACCTCTCTTTTTCCTGGTTGCCTCATCCGCATGCTAGGAATAATAATAGCTCCTATCTCATAGGCTTGTGATAAGAAGCAAATTACTTAATATATGTAAAGCCTTGGAATAGGGCTTGGTAGGCAGTACCCTTTATGTAAGTGTTTGCTATGACTAATATCAATATTTATCTGGATCCCTTTCCTAATGGCAAGTAGCTAATGGGTTGAGGGCTTCAGCACCATGGACAGGGCCTGATACAGACTAAAGGGCTTAGCAATAATTTTTAAAACACTTTTAAAACTACATATATGTATTAGCATACGGTATTTATTATTCTCTTTCTGACTTACTTCACTCTGTATGACAGTCTCTAGGTCCATCCACCTCACTACAAATAACTCAATTTCGTTTCTTTTTATGGCTGCTAAAAAATAAAATAAATTAAATTAAAATAAAAAAAACTATACATATGGCATAAGTAGGTTCTGGATGAACAATTGAATTAGTGAGCATAATTTCACCCTTTCAGGGTCATCTCTGCACCCAGCGCTCCTACCATCTGTCCTCAAGTGCACTTATTTTCTGCTCACCCTTCCTCTGATTATTCCCAATACCAGTCACATGCACATCCTGGTCATCATTTTGGGTTTATCTGGAATGGTGGTGTGAGATGGGGCATGGCAGGGGGATTTTCACAGTCTAGAGATGCTGATACTTGGATATGCTCAGAAGTCTCCTTCTCATGAGGCCTTCCTATATATCCAATATAATATGAATTACATCCAATATAAATTACATTTCTTGTTCCCCTTCCATGCTTTAACCTTTCTCCTTAGCATTTATTGCTATTTAACTTCCTTTCTATTTTACTCACTTATCTTGCTTATTGTCTGACTTTGCCACTAGGATGTAAACTCCATGAGGAGACGGTTATCTCTTTTATTTACCCCTGTATCCTTAGATTCTAGAGCAGTGCCTGACATATAACAGGGTCTTGATAAATATCTTTGAATGAATACATGCATACATATATATTTTTAGTAACATAATTCATACAAACCTCCAGGGCTAGAGATTTGATTTTGTCTTAATGCGTAGACCTAGTTGACTCCCTTCCTCCAAGTCATAGCGTGCAGCCTGCAAGTGAATCAAGACTGCCAACATCTTCTCGCTGGGCTCACAGAGAGGGATCTCAGTGAGGTCTTAAAGCAGGAGGAAAACATTCACTTGACATTTAACAGTCCGTTGAAATAGCAACCCGATGCAGAGAACGAGTGCATTCCCAGCAGTTGCCTGCTTCCTGGCCGGGAAATGCTTTACTTTGTTCTGCGTTCAGATGTAACTCTACAGTAGAAGATGGTAGACTCTGAGGGAAACATTAGCTGTGTCTAGAGCCCAGTGCCACCAACACCTCTATCAGGATATGTAAAGAGAGATACTGTGAGACTATAACTAGTTGGCAAAAGATAATTCATATTTGTTAAGCCTCTACAATGTTCCAGGTGCTCTACTAGGGGTTTTACAAAAATGATACCAAATACCCCATGGAGTAAGAAGCATCCTGAGTACCATTTTGTAAGTAAGAAAATGATGACTCAGGCATGTTAATCTACTTGACAATGCCCCACAGCAGGTCAGTTACAAAGCCAAGATTTTAATTCAAGCCCAAGGCTTTCCCACTACCTCACATTTTCCTCCTCTGAGTGTGAGGTACAGACAGGCTTCCAGTTCTCATGGGGCCAAGGATCAGGTTAATTACTTCTACTCACAACTCACTGGTCAGAAGTGGTCAACAGACTCCATCCAACCAGAAAGGAATCAGGAATTAAAATCATACCATGTTCCAGAAAGGGGGAAAGGAGCCAGAATATTTGGCAAACAGCACTGATGACTACCTCAGTGTCTAAAGCACCAGCAGCTCGGCAAAATCTGGGGTGTGGGGATAGTGCCTTTCATGGCTGAGATTGAATTTCCCACTGACCTGGTAGGATGGGAGCCCAGAGTTCAATGCAAATAAAGGATAGACATAGTTCCTGCCCTCAAGCATCTGTGGACTGAATCTTGCACTTGCTGAAAGTGTTTGAATTGAAGCAAACACATTTGCATTTTATAACAGGGATTTAGGCTCAGCCAACACGTCCATGGATGGATAATTGCAATCAAGCACAGCCTGAGCTACAAGCTAACAAAAAGCCATGCTTCATATCAGAAGAATGAGCCTTGGCCCATCCACTGGTCTTCCCAGACATCTTCATTTACTAGTAACACCACTGTCCAAAAATAGACAGCCAAGGCACTTTTGCTGTGGCTGATTAAAACCCCCTTTCCACTGTTGAGGTCAAGAGAGTCCCTGCTGCGGCTTCCCTGGTGGCGCAGTGGTTGAGAGTCCACCTGCCGATGCAGGGGACACGGGTTCGTGCCCTGGTCCGGGAAGATCCCACATGCCGCGGAGCGGCTGGGCCTGTGAGCCATGGCCGCTGAGCCTGCGCGTCCGGAGCCTGTGCTCCGCAACGGGAGAGGCCACAACAGTGAGAGGCCCGCGTACCGCAAAAATAAATAAATAAAACCATTTAAAAAAAAAAAAAGAGTCCCTGCTGCAACCCTAGAAGCAATAACTGGCTGCCTACAATGAATGACAGCTATCTGGCCTGGAGCCAAGGGATGGGGCTTATGTGGGGATGAGGTCACGATGCATCCAGTCTCTTATGTAGCAATTCAGCAAACAGTCATTGAAAACCTGTTTTGTATATTAGTACTGGACTCACACCTCAGGAAGAGGTGTAAAAGCACCTGTGTAAATAGAAAACAGAGACCAAGAGGATCAGGGCAGGGGGCAGTAACACTCCCCAGAGCCCTGGTGGGGAGCCACTGACTGCCTGGGAGCCCAGAAGTTGAAACCGGAGCTGAACAGTCCAGCCAGCAGAGCCTGGATGATGGCTCATGGCCAGAAGGGCCCAGAGACCGCTCACTTCTCTCATCCAAAGGGCCAGTGGGGTACGGGTGGAGCTGTTCCCTCATTCTCTCTAACATTTGGAGGGTGAGCTCTCTTCCATGCGATTAGCCTGTGGCAACCAGGCGGCGAGATGAGACTGCTGCGTCCCCCAGCCCATAAAGCCTGCCCCTGCTGCACAGTGAAAATTACAGCTTATATTACACGGTGCGTGTTGGGGAAGTAGCCGCAGGTTGCTGATACAATCAGAGTTCAGGTAGCTTTATTGAGAATTGTGAAATGAAACTGTGCTACCCATGTGCCCAAATTTGAAGGAGAAAACTTTCCCCAAAAAAACAAACAGAAAAACAATAACCGAAGCTGTGTTTTTTCTTCTTCTTTGTAAAATTATTGTAGCAAGCTGTAGCCAGGAATCTAGTATCTTTTTTCCACTTAAGAGAGAGAAAGTTTTCCCCAGAATAAAGCAGTAGGCATTCTAAGGCCCAAAAGAAGGAAGGTGATCATTGCCACAGCAGGCTTCTAGTGCAGCGGCTTCAAGAGGTGTTTCTGGAGGTATCAGGGTACCAGAGTGACACCTCAGAGGATGCTTAGAGGGACAATACAGAGATCTAGGGGTCAGGACTCGGAACCCCCTCAGTGCTAACTGCAGCACCTATACTTTAGTCATTTAAAACATTGGGGATCTGAATATGATTTTGCTAGAAGAAAAATTTTTGTTGCTTTTTCTGCTTTTTAAAAGTTGTTTTTATTAAGGCAAAGCTGTGGTGGACAAAGCCAGAAAAGTAATTGCCTCTGAAGGGTGGGGGCAGAAATTATCTGTGAAGGGATGCAAGGGAACTTTCTGGAGTGATGAAATGTCCCACATCTTAACAGAGGTTTGGGTTACATGGGTGAAAGCATTTGTCAAAACTCATCCAGTAACACATGTAAGATCTTTGCATTTCACTCTGTAAATTTTATCTCAAAAAAAAACACTGCAGGGCTTCCCTGGTGGTGCAGTGGTTGAGAGTCCGCCTGCCGATGCAGGGGACACAGGTTCGTGCACCGGTCCGGGAGGATCCCATGTGCCACGGAGTGGCTGGGCCCGTGAGCCATGACCGCTGAGCCTGCGCGTCCGGAGCCTGTGCTCCGCAACGGGAGAGACCACAACAGTGAGAGGTTTGCGTACCGCAAAACAAACAAACAAACAAAAAAACACTGCAAACGAATATTGCAATCTGGTTGATAATATGCATGCTGTGGTATTTAGGAGAGAATGTACTGATACATGCAATTTACATTAATGCCCCCAAAACAAAGATGGGTTGCTGGATGGAGAGAGGAGTAGATAGGCAGATAGACATGTAATAAAACAAGTATAGTAAAATGTCAGTGGTAGAATCTAGATTATGGGTGTGCTGATATTCACTGAAAATTCTTGGGATTTTTCTATATGCTTGAAAATGTTCACAATAAAATACTGAGGGAATTTTTATTTTATGCTTTTATTAAATCAACATTTTGCAAACTTTGCTGATTAGAATCCCCTGGAATATTTGTTTTAAAAGTAAAACTTCTAGGACCTTTTCTTAGAGATTTCAGCTTCAGTAAAGCTGGGGTCTCTGCTATCTGCATTTTTAATCAGCCTTCCCAGATGAGCCTGATGATGGGGCAGGTCTGAGAAACATTGACTTAAATTAACTCTCCCCCAAGAAATTGATGTTGGATGTGAGAAAGAAGAACGGCCAATGGAATGATGAGAAGGGCCAGCCTCTGGCTACAATCAGACCAGAAACCTCAGGTTTACCAGGATCATTATGAAGTGCAGTGAGTTTTGAGAAACACCAATTTTGGAAACAACCGCTCAAAGAGAAAAGAATATCTCAGCCAGACTCTGGCTGGTCCTGTTCCTAAAATCTCCCCTAAACGTGTGATCAAGTTGCAAGTTAGGGAAATAAAATGGCCAGTCAGTCAGCTACTCTTTTCCTGTGAAGCTGATACTGTTATTGCAGGGCGACGTCTCTGGTTTTCTCTTGGGTCCTCCTAAGGCCTTAAGGGATGAAAGCCAGACTGATGAGGGAGAGAGTTACGCAAGAATCCGAACACTGATTAACGCTAGCATCGCATGGTTACTTCCACTCCACGTGGTATTGTGCTGTGCTTGGGCTATAGGCGGGGTGGGGTGAGGTATACACATAAGTGCGACTCAGCAGCTGCCCTCAGAGAGGCTCTGGTCCAGCTGGGGGAGCCAGGCTAGCACAGATGAACCAGGGAGTGAGCAGGGCCCCCAGGTCAGTGCTGGATGGGTCCTGATGAGACGAGAGCTGGTGAGCGCTGGCACAACCAGGGGAGCATCCTGGAAGGCGCGGGACTCCAGGTGCACTCAGAGAATTGGGCAAAGTTGCTTTACAGGAGAGTGAAGAAGAATAGCAGAAAGTCAGCTGCAAAGGGGTCTGTGATGCTTGGTACCATTATGTCAGCTCAACATACAGCAGGAGTATATGTTAATATTGACTGAAGTGTAAAAAATACACAAGGAAAAAATACAAAGCAGCCGTCCTCTTGTAAGGGAAGGAGGAAGAAAGAAGAAACAAAAACAGTGAGCTCATCTGTGCTAGTTTATTTCCCAAGAGAGGGAGAGACAAAGAATAAAAAAGTCAGAGAGACGGAGTGACTCTGATCTTTGTTTTATAATCTCCCATTGACACACTTGACAGGTGATGTTCGAGCTTCCGATTTTGAGGAAACCTGCTGAGACACAACAGGGAACTGCAGCACAACAGCTCTGTAATCCCCACAACCAGCCTGGTGATGCCATTAACAACCTCTCAGGGTCCGGCACCCCAAGTGCATGTCCGTCCCTTTCTCTTTTCCATCAGAGATGTGAGAGGTGCTGTTATATCTGTTTGTGTGAGTTCTAAATGATAAAAAGAAAAAAAGTCCAAACTTAGCTCCTACTTTCAGAGTTAGCCTCTCTCACCACATGGTGGGTTCCAGAGACTAAGGTGAAAATCAAGTCAGTCGAAATTACTCTTGAGCATGGCTTAAATCACCGGTTACGTCCAATGTTCAGTGTCATGTGAAGCTCAAAGTGGAGGCTTCACACCTCAGCCTATGTTTAAGAACAATTTGGAACAATTTGCAGTTTAAAGATGGAAACCCACTAATAGTGGCGAGAGGTATTCAATGATTGGATGCCCCTCATTCCAGGCTCACTCACTCCTAAGCAAAATCCCTGAAACCATTTAAACTGCTTTAAAAAAAATTTTTTTTTCTTTGCAACCTGTGGATAGTCTCCTTAACATAAAGGAGATGCACGTAGGTTGTGGCTCCACTGAGCTAAGTGTAAATGATCAGGAAACTCCTGAAAATGATGGAAATGCTCCCCCCATCCTCCCACCCCAACCAGCATGATATATAATGTCAGTTTTTGTGCTGCATCTAACATTCAAGACGGGGACTGTATATCCAACGCCAGTGTAGGGGGCAACTGCTAAACACATAGATATTCCAATCACTGGTCCTACTGGGACAAGGGGTGTGAGTAGTAACTGTTGAAATCTAGGAGGCAGCCTGGGGGAAGGGAGATGGGGAGTCTGTGCTGAAGGTGGCTTGCCTTCAGGATCTGGTCAGCTCAAAGGCAGAAAAAGGAAATGGATTGGACATCTTCATGTCTGTCCTGGATTCCTGCCCACCCCCACCCCGGCATCACCTTAGACCAAAGGTTGCAAGCTAGTGGCCCAGAAATGCTATTTTGATTTTTGGAAATTTGGCTACTTTTACAACATAATTCCCATTCTAGCCTTCTCTTGAAACATCAGGGGATCTAACAGCTCTGGGCCTGCATCCCCTTAGCAACAAGGTGCTGGGGCTGAGTAATAGCCACCCCTTCTCCGAAAGAGCACTCTCTGATTCAGAGAAAATCCACCCATCCGGGTGGCCTGGCCTCAGGGACCTGACTCTCAGCCTTGCTGGTCAAAGAGTTGGTGGGCATGTGGGCAGAGGCAGAGAGAAGTGGTTCTTCGACACACTCTCTTGGTAGTTCTGCCCCTAAACAGATGCTGAGCTGCTTCCCTGGGGAGAAAGACTAATCTCAGATCTGGTCCATGACATCACACCAGACATCAGAGGGTCTTGGTTGTGGAGGTTTCTGCCAATGAAATCTGAGTAGAACCCTCAGTCCCAGCAGCTGAGACTGACCCTCTGTTGCACAGAGGAAACTCATGAGGGTAAAGACACAAGCATATCCCAGCTGGGGAAAGGAGACAGAAGTCACACAGCATCCTTCTCACGCTTTCCTTGCAAGACTAACTTTCCCGTGAAGAAGGTGTGCTTGTGGGGAAGCGAGTTTAGGGATCGAGGCAGATGGACGTGAGGATCGCTGAAAGATACCTGTTGAACAGGAGTGTTTACGAATAGCTCACAACTGCCTAGTTCTCCTTTCTCCCCCATCTACCTACAATTTTAACTTTCTCGCTAGTGAGAATTGTTCTGTAAACATCACAGCTCCTGATTCACTTTGGCAACAAGAGACAATTAAGTGGAAGGAGGTTCGAAAAAGCACTTGTTTCACTAGTTTGCAGCAGGGATGAGAATGACACACTTCCCTCTCCTATAGCACTTTACTCTTTCCAAAGCACTTTCACATCTGTTTGCTTTATTTCTCAGACTGCGGTGAGGATGGGTTTTAGAGCTGTGGAAACAGAGGCACAGGTAAGTTAAGTGACAAGACCAAGGTCACACTGCTGGTGAGTGGCCCAGCTGAGACCAGGATTCGGGGGCTCCATTCGGTTGTTCTTTTTCCTCGCGGATTTCATGACAAGCAGATGAATGAGGCTTGGTTACCATGAGTGTGGTGGATGGCACCCTCACTCGGTGCTTGTGCTGTGACAGACTATATGTGTGGCTGCAAACAGCCCCAGACAGGAATGAATTCCAGCCGGCGGTAACCTTCAGGACCTGTGGGATGCCCGCAGATGCCCTGAATGAGCTGTCACCAGCGCCCTCACTTGCACACTGACAGAGGCTCATAGCCCCTCCCTACTGTGACATTTCTCAGCATCAGAACTCAAGCAGACAAGCTCCGCTGGGCCAGGACAGTTTGGGCGATCAAAGTCTGCAGTTGTGATGGAGGCCTGGCATTTAAGTCTATTGATCAATGACAGAAGTAAAACCCAAGGCAAAAAATGCACCAGGAGATCTTACTGTCAGAGCCAGACAGAGGCTTCTCTCTGTTTTGAAGACAGCTGAAAAGAGAGGAGGAGGAGGAAAAACAACCCCAAAGCTAGGGAAAAGTGGCACTTAAAGATTTTAATTGGTTTTTAAAGGTTTGAGGCAGGGGCTGCTAAGAGCAAAGGGCTCACATGAGGGCATGGGTGGGGGGCAATCTGGGTGTAGTTCTTGATTTTCAGATGCAGATGGCTTCTGTTGTATTCAGCAGTCCAAATGCAAATGCAGTGGCTGCATGCCCTTAGATGACAACTTTCTGCCATAAGTGCAAGACAGGCCACATGCCTTCCTGAATGCTATTGAAGTGACCCAGTTGTAGGTGTTCAGCTCTGTCTCCGTTAGCGCCAGCCCCAAAGGAAAGCTGAGGCTCCATCCACCTTGCTTGGGAGAAGAAAGGGTATCTTGCTCGAAAAGGGGGAAAGGAAGGGGCAGAGGAAGCAAGGGACCCTCAGCCCAGGGAGCACACAGGAGAAGTAGAGGCAGGATTCTTGGATTGGTGTGTGCCCTGGATGTAGTCAGTCATCCTCTCCCAGCCTCCACTTCCTCTCTCCTAAAAAATAAGGAGGTGAAGGTAATGCCCTTGAAGATTCCTTCTGATCCCATCAAATGACTTCATTCACCAGCCTGCAGAGCCCAGGCTGGAGCAGCAGAGAGCTGGGCTGAGCCTCTCAAGTGCAAGAGCATGTTGTCTGGGCAGAAGGGAGCCTTGGGAGCAAGGGAGTCCAGGCGGCTGGGAGCCCTCCAACTTCAGTAAGCCTCAAGCACCACCACCCCACCCCCAGTGGATCTGCAGAGCTCCTGTGTAGGACTCAGAAAGATGCATTTTTTTATGGCTGGGACATTCTAGGTAATTCTGATGCCGGAAACATATATCCCACACACTGAGTGACGCTGGCATGGTTGCGAAGGACATGAGCTCTGGATTCAGAGAGTTGGGGCTGGTTTCATTTCTGTCACTCTCCAGCTATGTCCCAGGGTCTAGTTGCTCAATCTCTCTGAGCCTTGGTTTCTTCACTTGTACAATGGGGATGACAATACCCCCTTTACGGCATGGTTGTGGGAATTCAATGAGCTAATGTATTAAAAGCCCTTAGTCAAGAATCACATGTTATAGGTGCTCAGTAGTTGATGCCGCTCTCATTATTGCCATAATTGTGATGATTATTGGAGGGGCTTGAATAGGGAGCAGGTCACCAGGCAGATCTGATGTGAGGACTTAGTCCAAGCATAAAAATTCTCCAGTAATTCACAACCATTTTTATCAAAAGACAAGAAGTTCTTGGTGATGTGTAACTTAAGTTTCTTACGTGACAGCTTAAAATCTTTCATCTTTACCTGCCCCATCCTACTTCTGGCCTTTTCTTGAAAGTGGCCATTCAAGCATTCTGGTTTAAGGGAAAGAATTCCAAAGAATCCCACCCACCAGAGGAAATGCTCTTCACCTCTTCCCTCACCATTTGAACGCACTCATCTCCAGACACTCTGGTTCAAAACTGTCCTTGGTCTTGGCATGTAGGAGTTCGACTCTTTCCTTGGGATGGGGCTGAAGGTCAGAAGGAAGAGAACAGAAGGGGCCTGTGAAGTCCCTTAGGCACTGAGCGGGTGTCCCACAGTCAAAACCCTGCAGAGGCTGGTCAAGAATTACCCATGTATGAAGCAGCCCTGGAGAGGGGGTACTGACAGGCAAGAGAGTGGACCCCTCATTTAAAGGAAGGAGCGCCTACTCAGTGTAGCCAGCTGTGACATGCAGGGAGAGATTCAGGGTTCCCAGAGGTGGGGTTTTTTTGTTTGTTTGTTTTTTGCGGTACACGGGCCTCTCACTGTTGTGGCCTCTCCCGTTGCGGAGCACAGGCTCCAGACGTGCAGGCTCTGGACGCACAGGCTCAGCGGCCATGGCTCACGGGCGCAGCCGCTCCGCGGCATGTGGGATCTTCCCGGACCGGGGCACGAACCCGTGTCCCCTGCATCGGCAGGCGGAATCTCAACCACTGTGCCACCAGGGAAGCCCCCCAGAGGTGGTTTCTTGAAAGAAGACATAAATTCATATTTTTGTGTGAAATCTCCTTATTTGTAAATGTTGGCAATTAAGTCGGTTTCTTTCTAACACACTGGTCAAAGATCTGGAAACCTCTATCTCCTTCAGGAAGACCGTCTTCTCTTCAATTAGACAGCCATGATTTTTTTCCTCCTTTCCACCCTCTGGCGCTTCCGCTCCCCCCAGCACTCTGTGCCTGACCCACCCTAGCTCCCCACGACATCCTGTCTCGAGTTGTTTCATGCGTTTCCCGGGAAGCTTGAGCTTTGCCATCAGCGAGCCCTAGGTTTGAATCCCAGCTCTATCCATCACTAGTCTCATGGACCTGTCTGAACCTGTTTCCTCACCAGTAAACTGGAGATCATTGTAACGTCTATGCCATTGTGCTGACTTAAGGGTTCCAGCACAGGATCTGTCTCTCATAAATTCTCCCCAAGTGGCTGCTCTTTGAGTACAGGGACTGCACCTCCTTCACCTCCCCTACATTGCACAGGGCTCGGCACAAGACACTGTTGGTTACTTGATTCATTTTTAAATATTGGGATTTTTTAAAAAGGCTTTATTTTTTAGAGCAGGTTTAGGTCCATAGCAAAATGGAGAGGAAGAGAGTTCCTATATACCCCCTGCCCTGACTCAGGTATAGTTTCTTCCTTTATCAACACCCTCCATCTGGGAAGTACAATATGCTTATTACAACTGATGAACCTACATTGACACATCATTATCACCCAAAGTCCATAGTTGACATTAGGGTTCACTCTTTGTGTGGTACATTCTATGGGTTTGGACACATGAGTAATGACATGTAACCACCGTTATAGTATCATACAGAGTAGTTTCACTCCCACTCAAATCCTCCGTGATCCACTTATTCATCCACCCCCCACCCCTTCACTGCTGACAATCACTGATCTTTTTACTGTCTCCATAGTTTTTGCCTTTTAGAATATCATATAGTTGGAATCATACAGTATCTTTTCAAATTGGCTTCTTTCACTTAGTAATGTGCATTTAAATTTCCTCCATGTCTTTTCATGGCTTAGTACCTCATTTCTTTTTAGCGCTAAATAATATACCATTGTCTCATGTACCACAACTTTTTATCCATCACCTACTAAAGGATGTCTCGGCTGCTTCCCAGCTTTGGCAGTTATGAATAAAGCTGCTATAAACATCTGTGTGCAGGTTTTAGAGTAGTCATACATTTTCAGTTACTCTAAGTAACTACAAAGGAATGTGATCACTGAATTTTATGGTAAAAGTATGTTTTGTTTTGTAAGGAGCCACCAAATTTTCTTCCAGAGTGGCTGTACCATTTTGCATTCCCACCAGCAATGAATGAGAGTTCCTGTTGCTCCACATCCTCGCCAGCATTTGGTGTCGTCAGTGTTCTGGATTTTCACCATTTTAACAGGTATGTAGTCGTATTTTGTTGCTGTTTTAATTTGCATTTCCCTCATGACATATGATGTGGATCATCTTCATATACTTATTTGCCATCATCTTCTTTGGTGAGGTATCTGTTAAGGTCTTTGGCCTTTTTTTTTTTTTTTTTTTTTGCAGCACGCGGGCCTCTCACTGTTGGGGCCTCTCCCGTTGCGGAGCACAGGCTCCGGACGTGCAGGCTCAGCGGCCGTGGCTCACAAGCCCAGCTGCTCCGTGGCATGTGGGATCCTCCTGGACCGGGGCACGAACCCGTGTCCCCTGCATCAGCAGGTGGACTCTCAACCACTGCGGCACCAGCGAAGCCCCTTTGGCCCATTTTTTAAGCAAGGTTCTTATTTTTTTACTGTTGAGTTTTAAGAATTCTTTGTATGTTTAGGATAACAGTCCTCTATCGGATGCCTTTTACAAATATTTTCCCCCAATCTGTGGCTTGTCCTTTAATTCTCTTGACAGTGCAGAGCAGAAAAATTTAACTTCAATGAAGTCCAGCTTATGAAACCTTTCCTTTATGGATCATGCCTTTGGTGTCATATCTAAAAAGTCATCCCCAAATTTAAGGTCATTGTGATTTTTTCCTGCTGTTTTCTAGGAGTTTTGTAGTTTTGCATCTTACACTTGGGTGTGTGATCCATTTTGATTTAACTTTTGTGAAAAGTATAAAGTTTGTGTCTACTTTCTTTTTTTTGGCATGTAGATGCCCAGTTGTTCAATTGGGGATTTTGGACACTACACCATACAGCTCATTGCACGGAAAGGAATAGAGCACTGCTCACTGATCAGGAATACTAGAAGTGCAGGGAATGTGTGTTCCTACAACACCGACAGCCCATGATCTGAGCTCTGGTTGCCTTAGCATCCTTTGGAAAAAGTGAGAAGAGTCAGAAGTGACCTCAAGATTGTGTCTTTGCTCATTGTGTATGTTCAGAAGGGAAAATAGGAGGGGCTTAAAAATTTCAGTTCTAACCGAGCTAAGGAAGGATGCCCAGCACATTCTCTCCAAAGGCAGATGGGTTTCTACTGAAGATTAGCTGCTTCTGTGGGCTTTGATGTAAAGATACTGAAAATTTAGCCTCTTAAAGATGTGCAATTCAAGCATGCAGAGAAACTTTATTTGTAAAAGAGTGAGAGCAAATATTTGACTAAAACAGACCAGAGAAGGCAAATATAATTGGGATTGCAAGTTTTGCAAGACTCCTTCCCTTAATGCCCCAATCAATACCTGGGAAAATGAGTACCACTGGAAGAAAATACCTGACTATTCTTGCCTAAGTGAAATGGAGGATTAAACCAAACATCCAGATAAATCATATTTGCTATCACAGAGCTGGGCTGGCAGAATAGAATGGGAAAGAAACATAGCTTTCGGAAAAAGGAGACGGAAGTTCTGAGGTTAAATATTGGATGATCATGTCTTCTGTCTGATAAGTATTTATGTATTGGACTCTCAAAGGCTAGACTTATTGTGTGAAAAGATTAAAGGGACAGCAGTCCTTATCAATGAAAAATATGGCTCTAAACAGAGCCTCTGGACTGCTTTAACCCAAGTCTGTGCTACTCCTCGAAATGTGGGTTTCATGACCAACGCTTCTTTAGATCCAATCAATATCTGACCTGGTCACACCTTGTTCCCAGTACCCGATTTGCTTCAACACATCATGCCATGTTTTTTGATCAGCAAAAAATTTCTATTTGTAGTTCATTTTCCTTGGAGAAAGGTTTGACTCAGTTTACTAGTCCTAGCCTTGTCTCTGGGAGCTGCCTTTCCTCCACAGGGATTAGCCTCTGACAGCTATGTTCATAATATATGGCCCTGCCCCTTAGGTTCAGCTGATTGGATAAAGTGGACACTGGACAAAAATGCGCCAAACTCTCTCTCCTAAAAAATTCTGGTGGAGAGATATAGAGAGTAGGAGTAATAAGCTGACCCAAGTCATTGGCAACTTTCTAAAGAGATGGTCTATTGGTCAGAGTTCTTTTGTTTACCAGCAAAAGAAATGGACTATGGTTATTTATTGGAATAAGTATTTATTAGAATACGGATAACCTGGAGAATTATTGGGAAAGCCAAAAACCATGAAAAGCACAGAACCAAGACAACCCAGGGGCTTTAAGAAATGATAACTTCGAGGAATAGTTTTATGGGAAGAACAGGCTATTCCTGATACTATGGCCGGAACAGATGAATTTCAACTATTTTGAATCTCTTTAAATTTCTTATCAAGATTCAAATTCCTGGGAGTGAACATTTAATTGGTCTATCTTGGATTTTGTAGTTTCCCTATTAACTAGGGCAGAGTAGGACCCCAATTTATAATTCCACCAGGCTGTATTCAAAAGGAAGAAGATGCTTCTGTCAAAGGAAATTGGAGTGATGGTGGAAAGGGGAATGGATGTTGGACAATCAAAAATAACACTCAGGGTCACCAAAGATGTCTTGCTCCAGCTTTTCCTAGAGATGAGATTATTCTGTCTTTCTAGGATTCTATGAGATGCCCCACTATCCTTCTAGAAAATTCCTTTTTCTGTTTAACCTGGCTTGAGTGGTTTATGTTACTTTCAATCAGAAAATTCTTAACTGGGCTTCCCTGGTGGCGCAGTGGTTGAGAGTCCGCCTGCCGAGGCAGGGGACGCGGGTTCGTGCCCCGGTCCGGGAAGATCCCACATGCCATGGAGCGGCTGGGCCCGTGAGCCATGGCCGCTGAGCCTGCGCGTCCGGAGCCTGTGCTCCGCAATGGGAGAGGCCACAACAGTGAGAGACCCGCGTACCGCAAAAAAAAAAAAAAAAAAAAAAAAAAAAAAATTCTTAACTGAGATACTATTCCTCCATTTCTGCAAGAAATGAACCTCAGCTTCGACACTTACTTGAAAGAGACCTGTATATTGATGGGCAGCCCATAAGAAATCAGCAACCTGTAAGATCAGCATTAGTGTACACCACATGAGCTGTGTGTGGTGGCCTCGGATCAGTGTTCCCCAATCTGTTCATTTCCATCTACTGAGACTCTCCATGCCCAGCCATGCTCTCTTCTCCAGCTCCTGAGTAGATAATAGAACAATTTTTAAATATAACGAGGGGTGTGATGTGGGAAATGCTCTCACAGAATGCCAAACAAGCCCATGGAGCCATGGTAACAGTGCAGATGCTTGCTTTATTACCTTGAACCTTAGAGGAGAGAATACGCTTATTTAATCCCATGGCTCCTGGGCCAGTCAAAGACAAACATCTCAGGGCAAGGATATTCTGCAGTCCATTTTCCTTGGAGAAAGAAAAGGAATTTCTCTCTATTTTAGTGAGTGAATAGGCAGGGCAGCTTTCTGGACCACAGAAATAGGGGGAGGATTCTATAAAGGCTTCAGAGTTCCTTTCTATTGAAATGCTCTTGCTTGAAGGGGTAATATTATTATAAATGTAGCAGCAAGAGTAATAGTAATTCTCAATGCTTTAAGTAGTTGCTATGTTAGGAGCACTGTACTAAGTGCCTAAGATTAGTTTTTTTCCCTTAATGGAATGGTTGTTTATGTCCTTAAGAAGGAAACAGTCATGTGATATGACTAAGTTTCCCACTCACACACCTCTGAAGACCTTGTTTGCCCCTCTCTTTGGACACAGCATTTTCTCTGTGTTTTGTGGTTATTCAGGTCAATTCAAAATATATTTACTGGTCTAGTACTGGAAAACTGGAATGGAGGAAGGGCATAAAGAAGAGAAATAAGACATGTGCCTGCCCTCAGAGAGCTCACAGATGAATGGAAAAGACCAAAAAAAATTATAAAGGTAAATCACAATATACTGTGGGTTCCCATTTATACATTTTCCAGTTCTCTGGCTATAGAGAGGAGATACAAATGAGAAAACATTTCCTTCTGGAGTGGGAAAGGACAGGGAAGAAAATAACATTGAGCTTGTGCTTGAGGGTTGAAAAATAGTCTGTAAGGTGAGTGAAGTGGTTGTTATTTCCCCTGGTATTTCTTGAGGGTTCAAGACATTTGATTCAACTATGAATTCTCTCTCATGCTCATCAATCTCAGGTCCTAGGGCATGGCACATTGCACCTAGTAGGGACTCAATAAATTTTTCTTGAATTGGTTCAAAGAACATCAGGTCCCCAAGTCACACTCCTCTTGGTTGTTTTAAAAATAAAATTCAACAAGTTGTGTTTTGCTGTGAAAGGTAGAGACTGGCACGTTTAAGATAAAGTGTAAATCATTCTAAGTTTGGACTGTGTGAAAGACTCTGAGATCCCTTCCTTTTTTAGGAAGAGAGAGAGGAGGAGGTTATATATAGACTGATGCAATTAATGATGGAATTTTCTTAAGTGAGGCTAAACTTAAAATATTACAGGCAATCTCCTCGCTCATCCTCTGGGAGCGTAGGCTTCCGAAATCTTACATTTGATAGGTATCCCAACCTCTTGACATCAACTCCTATCACTTTTTTCCTTCTCTCCACATGACCACACAGGCCGTCCTGAGGTTCCTCATACACAAGATAAGTGTTCCCCATCTGGATTTGCTACCATTAGCCTGACATGTCTCTGAAAAACAAAGTAACATGGAACTGACACTAGGATGCCAGATGCTGCCCCTTCCTAGCTGAGTGGCCTTGGGCAGTAACTCCCTTGGATTGGGGTTCACTTTCCTCATTAGATAAGTAGGTTTAATAGGTCTTGCCCACATACTTCACAGGGCTAAGAGAATTAACTGAGATATTATGTAGGAGAAAGTTTTGGACATCATTTCCAAGGGCTCTACAGTTTTTAATGGGGTATTGTTCTAATACTGTCTTGTGTGGATTAATTTATAAGGTTAGAAGACTTTTAGGAGCTTAGATGGAGGACTGAGAAAGTTAACAGTGGGAGGTGAGAGAGTGATTTGAGAAGAGCTGGGGAGAGAGGTTAGGGCCACACCTACAACTCTTAACCAGGAAAGAGGGGCTCACGATTGGACCCTAGAGTCTTAAAATTGTATAGTATGTAAATGTGGAGATATGCATTTTTTCTGATGTGTGGAGCCTCAGCTTTCATCAGATGCTCAAAGAGGTCTATTACCTACAATGTTGAAGAGTCATTGGTTTGTGATAGTGGGAGGCACATTTTGAAAAAGCACAACTCACTGAATGGGAGCAGGAAAGCAAAAGCAACTTGTATTAAAAAGAAACATTTATTAAAATTTTTTTCTTCCAGTTTTATTGAGATATAATCAACACACAGCAGTGTATAAGTTTAAGGTATACGGCATAATGATTTGACTGACATACATCATGAAATGATTATCACAATAAGTTTAGTGAACACCCGTCATCTCGCATAGATACAAAATTAAAGAAGTAGAAAAAATATTTTTTCTTTGTGATGAGACCTCTTAGGATTTATTCTCTTAACAACTCATATATAACATACAACAATGTTATTTATCTTCATCATGTTGTACGTTACATCCCTAGTACTTATTTACCTTATAACTGGGAGTTTGTACCTTCTAACACCTTCATCCAGTTACCCCGCACCCTATCCCCCACCTCTGGTAACCACAAATCTGATCTCTTTTTCTATGAGTTTGGATTCCTTTTGAAGTATAATTGACCTGCAGCACTGTGTTACTTCCTGTTACACAACACAGTGATTCAATATTTCTATACGTTTCAAAATGATCACCGTGATAGTTATGATCTGCTACTATACAAAGATATTATGTAATTCTTGACCATATTCCCCACACTGCATTTTACACCCATGACTCATTTATTAGCAATAGCAACTTTTGAGCTGAAATGAGGGGGAAAAGGGGACCAGAAGGATGCTGTAATCAACTGGCTCCATCATTAATTTGCCTGGACTCCAACCAACACATTAGTAACAATCAACATAGTATTTTATTCCTGGATCGATCAGCTTCTGCTGCATAACAATCACCCCAAATCTTAATAGCTTAAAACAATAAGCATTTACTTAAAATATGATTCTATAGGTCAGCAATTTGGACCAGAGTGAGCTAGGTGATTCTTCTGTTCTCAGCTGGGCTCACTCTGGCATCTGCAGTTAGTTGCCAAGTTGTCCAGGGACTGGCTGATGTAGGGTGGCCTCAAGTGGGTGGCTCATCGCTTGTTCACATGGCAGCTGGGCAGGAATCCAAGAGAGCCAGTGGAAGCCTCCTGTGGCCTTGCCTCAGAACTGGCTACCATGACTTCTGCTGCACTGTATGAGCTAAAGCAAGTCACACAACTATCCCTTATTCAAAGGAAGGATTCCACCTCTCGATGGAATGAGATATAAAATCATTTTGCGAAGAACATGGATACCTGGAGGAGTGAAGGATTGTGGCCATTTTTTTTTTGGCAATCAACCACCACTCCCAACCCCATGCCTAATTCATCAGCCAATTTTCGTCCCTTTTATTAACAGGAATTCTGATATTCTTAACCTTATACCAGCTACATTGACGAAAAGAGAAAGCCTCAGATAGAGATTACATATGGCATCAGGGGCCCAGAGAGAGAGTGATTTATCCAGGGTCATAAAGCAAGTGAGCAGAACGGCTAGGCCGAGCACTTCCTTAGGTCATTCTATTCAGTTCTCAGCTACTTCACACCATACCTCATTCAATTACAGGTGTCCTAATGCTTTGGGACTTCTCCAAGCAAGAATCTACACCAGTGTATCTCAAAGTGTTTGTGATGAAGCGTCAATTTTTGTTGTTGTTGCTTTTTGTTGGTTTTGTTTCTAATCCATCATGGACTGATACTAGTATGAAGCTCATGCCCAGTATGACTCATCATGTGAATTTGACAACAATCAAACTGCTTTATACCCTATTGAGTGAAGTGAGGCCCCTGATCACACACTTGGCTGTCACTGCAATGTCAAATTGCTATACAAGTTTCTGAATGCTTACTCTTAACCTTCTGCAATTACCTCACTGCAGATAGGTAACAAGTAGTTGGCAGAGTGATACCACACCTTGAGAAGCATTGCTCTGCATCTATTGTCTCATCCTATCTTCATCATATCCCGAGGAGGTAGGAAAACTGGGGTTTGTGGCCCTTTTGAACCAGATAAGGAAATTGTGGCCTAGAAAAGCAAAGGGCTGATCAAAGATCACCCAGGGCCCTGGACATCTTGTCCAATACTCTTCTCATCCTGCACCATATCACTCTGCCCCCCTAAATTATATCTTAAGACAAACAAACCTGCTTAGTTAAAGAAATCAGCTTTCTCTTCACATCCCAAGTCCAAAGCCTATGCTGAGTTACTGAGGCTGAAAAAAGTTTACCTTTTACATTGGGGATTTATGCATTACTTACGTAATCAGATCCCACCCTCCACCATGCTCCGAGAAATTAACTCAAAATGCAGTTACGCGGTATTTCACATTTAAACTTTCAATGAGCTCTTCATCACTTCCCTAAGTGTGTGTGGGTCCTAGGGTGGTGATGAGGAGGTTTCTCCCTGGTGCTTTGCAGAGGAAAGTTACTGAGGCAGCAGAGCCACAGGCCTCGTTTACGTGCAGAGTAAGTAATTCTCCTTGGGCTGACACGGGCAAAGTCAGAGAATGGAAAGTGCAGGAGGGCAGCGGACCTACAACTTGAAGATGTCTTGGTCCCACTTCTGCCATCCTGGAGTGTCCAATAGACAGAACACAGAGCATTGACCAGCACCACATGCCCTCCGGGTGGGTCGGGAAGAACACCTGTTCCCGCCTCAACTTTCCTGTTCCACACTTTAACCAAGGAGAGAAAGCCTTCAGGGCAGCGATCCTGTCTGTGCTGGGTCCTAGAAATGGTACAACTCTGGTCATAGAAGGGACATAGTTTCCCTGAGTCCTCTTTCGGGCTTGGGCTCTGTGGTCCTGAGAGGAGCCTTTCACCTTGACTTAGCAGACCTTACAATCCCCAGACTCTTGTGCAGGCTTCAAGCAGGATGGAGGGGCCCAGACAAATAGGGCCCCAGGATCTTATACTTCACTAGGCAAGTTTCAGGCGTGTCAGCTTGACATCAAAACATTGAAGATATAAGCAGATCTCTTGGATCTGAGAGTTCAGCAAGGGAGCCTTGACCCTTGGGATCCTAGAATTTCAGGGCTGGTGGAGGAGGTTCTTTAAGCATCATTTTATCCAGGGTTTGCTAACTGTGCTCTGTATCCTCATTGTTTTATATGTTTCCTTTGAACAAAATGTTCAATAGCTTTAGGGGAAAAAGTGAAAAGCAAAAAGAAATCACTGAGTTAGTCCCATCCCCTCATTTCTAAATGGAGAAACTGAGGTTCAACATTGAGTGTGACATGTGAGGCCATCTAGCTAATGGACAGAAGCAATGTCGGTGGTTTTTCCGTCTGGCCAGGGCTCTGTCCACCACCCTCTTCTGACACTCCAGTTCCTCTCTATTTCCAAAGCCTTTCCTGGCCTTGGTTGGAAGGTGGACCTGTTTAAATTGGCAGAGTCCTCCCAACAACTTCGGGAACCCTCACTGCTGCGTCGAGGTCTCGCACATTCCCACTGCCCGGAACACTCCTCCCACAGATGTTCACGCAGCTGGCGCCCTGGTGGCACTGAGATCTTCTTGATCTAATGTGACCTCAGAGAGGTTTTTCCTACCTTCCCCCTGCAAAGTGCCTTCTCTCCCATCCCACAAGCAAGTGCTAGGTACCCTCTTCCACATCTCCATGTTTTATTTTCTTCAAGGCTTTATTAGCAACTAAACTTGTCTTGTTTGTTTATTCAATAGATTAATATCTGTCTCTCCTAACAGAATGTAAAGTCATGAGATCAGGGGTTTTGTCTCAACTACCATATTATCTTCAAGTCCTGGCTCACTGTCTGTCCCATAGTAGACAATTAATCTTTGCATGAATGAAAGTCTATCTTCATTTTGTATACCAAGGCACAAGACCTTCAGAGTAATAGCAATTTGCTCCAGTGTTCAGTGATATTTGTCACCACAAATTGCCCCAGATCACACTCCTCACATGCATTGATGAAGACATCTACATGAATCCCTCATCTCTAAGATGCTCACAGCTGAGCTCTCTGGAAACATCTCATCTGACATGATGGCCGTAAAAAAATCATCCAAACCCACTTGGCCTTGGTTTCCTGGGTAACCAAGGTTGTGCGCTTAGATACACACGACCAAGCAGGACCCTCCCAGGGGACATGAGCATTGAAGACTCAGGCACTAGCTGCATGTTTTTTACTCCCTCAAGTAGCCATTGCCTGAGGCTGACAATCAGTTCAGTGGCTTCATCTCTGGGATCAAATCCAAACTCTCAGTGGGCAAGGGGCCCAGCCCCAGTACAAATTTTACATCCAAGTTCAAATAATGCTCGAGCTACAGCCTGTGCAAGTTGGAGCAGTACGTTAATTCATATTTTGTTGTATAGATGCTATAGAGATCAGACAAAAATTAAATGACACGTTCTTCTATGCATGGACACCAAGTCATGCCTAATGTCTTGGCCTAAATACATTCCTTTTCACTTTGCCTTTCTTTTTGCTCAAGAGGATAGAGAAGGTCATGAACACACTTCCCTTTACTCTACCCTGTCAGCCTAATAACTGATGCCACCAAAGTCTCACGTTCTGGGCAATACAGAACTTTCTGAAGAATAAAAATTGCACACCGGTGGTTCATGGGAGCAAGAATGAATAATAGGTGTGTTATGATTGGCCAACATAGTATTTTTCTTAATTAATTAGCAGCTGTCATTGAAAAATCAGGAGTTTCTCATAAAAATCCAGATTTCCAGATTCTCTTTAAAAACTGGAATATCTGGCAACATCAAGTCTATGTCATAGCTTGGTTTCCCTGGAAAGCAGGCACTGAGATAAAGGCTTGGGTATAAGTAGTTTTTGTGGAAACTGATCTCAGAAATCAATAGTAAGGGAGCAGGAAGATGAAATAGACAAGGAGGAAAAGCTGACAAAAGAGTAATTATTGCTGGAAGAAACAGAGGCTTGATGGCACTGAAATTTCTGGGATATAGTTAGAAAGTTTTCCAAAATTAATGACCTGAAAGACCAGAGGCTGTGACATTTATGCACCAGTGCCCCTCTCCCCTTGAGATATTAATTTCCTAACACTTCTGCAAACCAAGCCAGGTTTGTACATAGGCTGATTTGACTCCCATAACTAGAAAACATTGTAGCTATAAAGAGAAAGACATGTAGTACAAGTTTGAGGTGAGATGCTGTCCTTGGTGAGTCAGAATTATGCATCACAGTTGCAGCTGAAATCAGAAGCAGAACATGGAGATGTGACAAAATACCAAAAAGCATATGCTACAGTCTACCCCTTGGACCTATCAGATGCGCTAGCTAATAAGTATAGTTCCTCCTAGTGTGCAATATTTCTTTTGATATATATCTTGGCTGGAAGATGGGGTGTTTTATTTCTACTTGGCTTTTTCTACTTTAATGGTTCTTATCCTACAGATCAGGGACTGATGTGAGAGTTTTACCAACAGTTAAGTATATCCATCCCATTTATATATTCCAGCCCTCGGTAGATCTATGGACCCAGTGGATCCACTGTTAGATGGATTTGAGTCAGGATTTCATTTATTATCATTTCTCCTAAGCCTGTACTCTAACCGAGGGACCATGATTGTGTTTTGATTCCCCTCTAGCATCCCTGTGATCTCTGACTTCATGTGCAATATCCCTAGTGGATTCTGGCTGTTCTTCTCTTCTCTGTTTACACTCACTCTCATAAATTGTTACCAGTTCTTTAGGGAAGAATTAAGAGGATATTTATTAAATAAACAAATGAAATATTATTGTTGTGGTATTTCAGGATCTTTCTTCATGAGGAACCAATCTCACTTCAACCAATAGGCCTTGAAACTGAAAAATGATTCATGTCTAGAAATTGAATGAGGAATTGCAATTTTCCATTGCTGTGACTGATGTCAGCCTTTGCTTTTCAATCCTTAATTATTTCCCATCGCACAAGTCAACCAATACCCTAGTCAGCTTCTCAGATAACTCACCCCTAAGGATGTCATCATCTATTGACCATTCTGACAGATCCCTGTGAGTCAAAGAACTCTGGTTGCCATCCTAGCTTTGCTGCCAACTGTGACCACCTTTCCTCTGATATCAAGTGCTTCCAGCTGGCTTCTGAGATTCTGGAGCTCTGTTCCACCACAGTGTTTCCTGCAGTCAATACTGTCTTTCAGCAGTCAACCACCACTGAACTTTTCGGTCATGCTTGTGTCCCCTCAGTAGGATATTCCTAATTGTTCAGCTGAAGGCATGGCTTCTGAGCCCTCCCAGGGAAACAGTTAGGTAGAGGGTATTCAGTGGTACTCCATTCCAACATTTTTACTTCCCTAACCTTTAGTACTCATTTTTCAAGTCTTTGCCATACCCAATTCATTTACTATAGTCCATCATCATTCAGAAGATTTAAGGAATCATTCCAGAAGCTTGCTAGACCGGCTCCAGGTGTTCCTACCAGAATGCTAAGTCCTAATTCACAGGAGAGTACTCCCATATCCATAAATTCACCCTCACACAGCTTTGCATTCTGCTCCACCTGGTCCAACTCCATCAAGATCTTCTCTCTCACATATTTCCCAGATTCTTGCTGGTGTATATTAGTCAAGTCCTAAACTCTTTTAGTGAGTAAGCTTTTTATTCTCTATAAAGGGATTTTATTTCACTTTACCTATGTTGAGACCTGTTATTGGTCTAGTTACTGGTATGGAAGCAGTGGTGGGAGGTAGGAGTAGATCTTTTGGAAAATGGCATTATTTTGAGAAACATCGACCCCAGGAAATGTCTCCTGGAGAGAGAAAGTTATTCTCTAAGAAGAGAAAAGAGGCTGTGTCTATTGCCCTAAAGGGCTCAGGGAAATCTAGGAATTCAAGTTTAGACACATCTACCCAAATGTCCCAAGTCCATGTTTCAGGGCCTCATTCCTTCCCTAACATGGTCCTGACTTTAGTATAGGAGATCTGTTAAAGTTGTGCATTCCATCTCCAGTCATAGGAGATAAGAGTCACTTTAAAACTTTCATGGAGACTTTCTATGTTTTACAATATAAAAGAATTATCAAGATCTTTTCCAAAGGCAATAGGGTTCAATTCCACTCTAACCTCTGGGAAGCATAAAGAATGACTCCTAGAATTATTCATCTGAAAGATGAGAGGATGGAGCATTTATCCACAAACCTTCATCTTCCACCGGCTGAGGGTTGGCCCACTGGGGTGTAACTTGCCACATTTTGGACTTCACTTGTATGTGAACCAGTACCTCCCACAGCATTAGGAAAGATCTTGAAGCAGAAAGATAGAATGTTGTTGTCCCAAGATGACTAAGAACTCACATGGATCTGTCCCCCTATAGCTGAAATAAGAATTGGGCCATGAGGATATAACATGGTATCTTCATCTACCTTTAAAGGCATCTTCTAATGTCTAAGTTTTCATGTGGCAACAGTTATCTGGAGATAAGAAGTGAACTCTATATGTTTTCTCTGTGTACTCTGTATGTACCTTACATGTATTCATATAATCTCCAAATTATCTTGGTCTCCTGGCCAGCTTCATTAATGTAGAAAATCTTACCTTGCCTCTGTAGACATTAGACTTTTAAACCCTGAATTAGCATAGCCAGAGAACATAAAATTTTAAAGGAACAAAGAGATAACCTGAATCAATACCATTATTGTATGAGTGAGAAAACAGGTCCATCAAAATGTAATTATACACACTAACAAACGCAGTAAGGTAGATAGCTAGTGGGAAGCAGCCGCATGGCACAGGGATATTGGCTCGGTGCTTTGTGACAGCCTGGAGGGGTGGGATGGGGAGGGTGGGAGGGAGGGAGACGCAACAGGGAAGACATATGGGAACATAGGTTTATGTATGACTGATTCACTTTGTTATAAAGCAGAAACTAACACACCATTGTAAAGCAATTATACCCCAATAAAGATGTTAAAAAAAAAAAAAAAAAAAAAAAAAAAAAAAAAAAAAAAAAATTTTTATAGGTTGAAAAAAAAAAAAAAAAAAAAAAAAAAAAAAAATGTAATTGTCATGGGGGCAACAGAATTTAGATATTCTAGTTTTGCTATTCTTCCTTATTTGCCTCTTTCTGTGCCTCAAGCCCCTACTATTTTTCTCATGAGAGGGAGTGGATGACTCCACGAAGCCCATAACTGTTTTGGGAAACAAATCAATAGTCTCCAGCCCAGACTTCTGGCTTGCCTCCAGAACAATTGCCCCCTAGTGACCTTCACTTTAATGTTGCACAGCTACTTCAAACTCAAAGCTATCCCAAAGTGAATAATCTTTTCCACAAAATCTGCATCTCCTACTAAACTTATGTTAATTCTATATTCTTCCTTTTCTCATACTCTGTTGCTCATATCTATTTTGAGTTTGATATTGGCTTTTATCATCTTTCACTTTAACCACTGCAATCATCTCATAAATGGTCTTTTTGCATTTATTCTATCTTCCTTCTAATCCATCTTCCATAACACTGCCAGAGTGATATTTATAAACTGCAAAATGGAAAAAACTACTACTCTTCTTAGAATCCAATGGCTCACTATCACACATAGCACACAAATATTGAGACCCTACCTATTCTCTTGCTAGATGTTGTGTTTACAATGGCTAGCAACACAAATGTGTCTCCATAGTCATGGAGCTTTGAATGTCATGGAGTTTCCAAAAGCTTTATCTTCCTGATTGTGGTGCACGAATCCATCCATGTTCTATTTTCTGCTCACTTCCCAAAATTATTTCTTAAAATGCTTCCACCCCTGTAAACGGTTGCAATTCCCTGAAGGAACAAAACCCCATGAGGAGAGGGACTGTTTTATTAGTCTTGCCAGAATGTAGCACAGTAACAGGCACTTACTAGGAATTCAGTGAAGGTTCGTTGAATGAACAAATGAACTGTAGACAACCACAGAGATAAAAGTGGGATGAGGCAAGCAAGGCACATAGGGTGCAAAATTTAAGGAGGCACTCACTCTTGGAGTATACCCTAGATGCTCGTAGGGTACACTTACCCTAATCTGGGACCTGGACAGCCATTAGGAGCCATGGATTACAGGAAGGGGGTTTTGTGTGAGCTGTCCAGCATGCTGGACAGAAGATCGAGGTTTCTGTGGGCTGTCCAGGGTTCTGTTTGGAAACTGCACATCTCTGGTGTCCTTTGCCTGTGTGCAGCCCGTTTACCATAGATCTTTGTCTGAGGATCAAAGTAGCTAAGGTATGTGGCACACCACAGTTCCCAGGCTGCATTCCAAGAAGACCAGACAGAATATGCCTCTGGCATTCAGCTTCTGAAAAACAGATGCTGTGCATTCTCAGGTGCTGGGAGAAGCTTGAAAATACTCGCCCCCAACTCCATGGGACCATTATAAAAAAAGTGTTTTCCAAGTTGTCTCTATCAATAACATACAGCAATTTTCAAATGGTTTTGAGATATTTTTCTTTCAATCCTGACAGCTAGCTGCTATTTAAAGAGTTAATCTGAATCTATCCAACACACCTAATTACTAAGTCAAAACCTCAGTAAACACCTAAATGGTCTTTACTTATGTTGCCAAAAATTTGGAGAGACTAAAATTTCCCCACTGAATTTTAACCTACACAACACAGCCTTTATCCAAATACAGCCCTGAGTTAAAGGAAGAAGTATGGGTTCCTCTATGACAGCTTGCATTCAGACAAAGGTTTGGCTTTTTTTTTTTTTCAACTATTTTGTGCAGTTTTTGTTTATTCAGATGAACAAACTAAACATGTGAAGTGGTGCATTGGTTTTGGTTGACCTTTCAGATTGTCTCTTGAAACATACACACAGACTCAGTTCAGTGGGAAATTTCATGCAGTAGGTACACAGAATCCTAAAATGACAGACCTTCAAGATGGAACTTACCTAGTCTAACTTTTGAATTTAACAAAGAAACTAAAGCTAAGTAAGCAAGGTCATACAATGAGCTAGTGACAGAGCTAGGATCAGGATTCAGATTTTCCAACAACAAAGCAAATACTCTGTCCTCCATCACCACACATGGAAATTCATCCTTCCCACAAGTCCTGGTCACCTGGTGTTGGAACTTTTAAGGAGAACATATAAAGGGAAAGAAGAGATAACAAAAAATAATACTTACCGTGTTCCAGGCACTATGTTTTAAACAGTGACTGCATGTAATCGATATTATTACTGTTGTCATTTTGTTTTTTGTTGTTATTGCTGTCATCATCATCATCATCATCATCATCTCCCTTTTACAATGAGGAAATCAAGGCTCAGAGAGGTTAGGTAATTAACCCAAGTTCACAAAGATAGTAAGTGACTGAACAGGGATTTGAATTTAGATTGGGCTTCAAAACATTTACCCCCTTTACCAGCACACTCTGCTGCCTTCCTATTTTCTTCTTTAGCTTGCTTCCTTTGAAAACATTTGGTTTTATGTTCATCTACATGAAATGCACTAAATCTCTGGTGATGACAGCGTCTAGCATTTCTAACCAGATGCAGCTGAGCAGATCAATGCATGAGGTAAATCACAAAATAGAGAATAAACTTAATGGGCAAGTTATTTAGATGTCTTATTATCTATAATTACATAAGCTCAGTAGAATTCAAATGAATGGTACTCACATAGCCACACCTGGCTAGATAATGTCTGCTATTATTATTAACAAAAATAATAAACAAGTATATATCATATGCCAGCTAATTTATAGCCCTAACTTCACATAATCCTCAAAATGACCTTGTGATATAGGTACTAGGGACACATTTTATGGATGAAGAAACCAAGGTCCAGAGGATTTAGATTGCTTGTCCACCTTTCAATGTCATTTTGGCTGACTTTGATTTTTCCAGGACTTGGCCTTCTCCAAATTACAAACCACTTCCCAGTGGGGCTGTGTCCCATATTTTGCTAATCCTGCCAGAGCAGCAAGTGCCTGGCTTAGTTAGTTTTATTTTTGTTTCAGTGTATTTCGGTGATATTGTGATCATTGCTCAGCAGAACTGGATGGCTTACACATTCCCAAGCACATCTCTCATTATCCACTGCTGAGCATGTTCTCATGTCACTCTCTTGTCCTGGAAAGCCCTTCCTTTCATCTCCAGATACTCAAACCTCCGCAATTAAGGCTCAAATGGCACTCATTCATGTTGTACTCCCTTAACTCCCATAGAATCTCATCTAAATGACTCATTACTTCATTTACTTATTAATTTACTCACTGGGCAAAGGAGACTCTACTCTGGACCAGACATTGTACCTAAAAGTTGGGTTGGTTAAACAAACGTCACTTATTGAAACATTTTATGGCATTTGTTATATTCTACCTTTTGTTCTGTTTATTCATATTCATTTTGTTTCCATCCTAGTACATGCTAAACGTTTTGAAAAAAATTATATCTCATTCATCTTCATATTACACCCTCAAATGCCTAGGAGAGTGTGTTATGTGTGGGAAATGAGGACAACAAACAAACATTCAATAAATAATTAAATATTTTTAGGAAAAATACATTATTTGAAAAAATGAGAATGTTGATTGATTTTACAATTTATATAAATTACCAAATTATTTTTTAAATAACAGGTGGTCTAATCACATACAAAGTAACCTGGCAGTGATGTCATCAAAACACACACACACACACACACACACACACACACACAAAATATCCCACATTTTATTTGCTTTTGGTTTTCTTCTTTCAAAAATGTTTTGGCTTATGTTTATCTGCATGACCAGCCCCAAATCCTTAATAAAAGTACATGTTAAAGAAATTAATCCTGGAAGAAAATTACAAAACAGAAGGAGAATCTAATGATAGTTGAGGAAGCCCTCATAAGATTCTTGAGCCCATTGGCATTCTGAGCCCACTCTGAGGTCTTTCCCTGCAAGGAAGTCAACAGTTGAAACTTCTCCCAACTTGACTTCAGTTCTTAGAGCCTGGGACACCTGGATCCGTGTGGGACTTTTTTTCATGACAAGTGGTTCTCTGGCACCAGGCAGGCTCTTCTCCTCAGTTGGTAACTTCACTCTCTGCCGTCTCTGAGCTCACCACCTGCAGCTAGAATCTATAAAACTCAGTGGGGTAAAGTTCTTGTTTTTATAATTGTTGCTGGAACATTTTTTCTCTTTTAAAAAATTTCTTTTGTAATTTTAAAGAATCCTCATCCACGTGCAAGGTAAACAACCTCCAGACATCAAGTTCAAAAGTTCTTGGTGGCCCTAATGCCACCAACTAGAGGGCTTAGGGAAATGTGGGGTTGACTCTTGATGGCCACTGGATGAAGAGCCTATTTCCTATCCTAGGACACCCTGGAATCTACAATCTCAAGCTATTAGGGAAAAGTCTTTCTGACCATACCATCTTTCCACAGGATGAAAATTCATCTCACTTCCAGCCTTCGGGGTAGCTTATCTCCACCCTGCTTTACAAAATTCTGTACTTTTCCTCCTGCAATTGGCAGCAGCAATGTGTGTATGTGTGTGTGTCAGTGGGGTCTCTTCAGGGTAGGTCCTGAATTGGCTGTGCACATTGGAATATCCTGTGTGTTCACTAAATTAAAACCTCCAAAGGAAAAACATGAAAGGAACAGCTCAAAGGAGAGGGCAGAATATTTCCGAGACACCAAGGAACTCTTTCAAAGAGTTCAATTTCAGTGAAGTATGTTTTATTTTGATGATACAAGTCTCTCTCTCATTCTCTCTCAAATACATATTTTAAAATCCACTAGTAACAGAGCTTGAGAATCGACTGGTAAAAAGATTTCCAAAGGCTGGACAGTTTCTTGAATTCATCTTCCATCAGTTACCTAGGAAAATACACCTAAGAGAAGCCCTTCTTCCATCTTGACACTGAAAAATCTGTACATAAATAAAACATCTGTAAATCTCTTACCTGATTCTTTGCCCCACTGGAGCCACAAAGCTGCATTGTTATGGTAATGCAGCAAGATGGGGGGGTCAAAATATATTTTTTGTCTTTATTATAATCTTCTCTGCTATAGAAAGCTCTCTGATGCAAGGCCACTATATTTACTCTCATTTCATAAACTATCATTATAGTAACATCTTTACTCCACATGAAGGACTCAAAGGCCATGGTGAATGAGTTCCCATCTCGGGGGAGGGTCAGCCTCCAAATGGAGTCTTGTATAAATTCCACATGTGATCATCTCCTCCATTCTGATGAGTGCAGTCACATGGCTCCAGGTTTACAACAATGTTTTCTGTGCTTGGGGAAGCAGGAGACTACTGTACAGAGGAGAAACCTCTATGGCTTTTTAGTTTGCCCTGACATGGGAAATGTGAAGAACCCAGGGCAACAACCAGATTCAAATTCGACTGCTTCAGCTGAAAACACATAGGAAATAAAGAGCTGGAATGTTGTAACCAGTGAAACAAAGGGGAAACACATCTATAAAAGATGGATGAACACACTGAGTTCATAAGCAATTCTATGGGATCTAAAATATTAACCCAGTTTTCCCATAATGATAAAAATATTCTTTTCTGTTGAGGCACATTTTTGCTTTAGAAAATGTCTGTTTTGAAATATTTGTTGAGTCCTTTTTACATAGCAACCCACATAAATTTCCATTGCAGTAGTTAATACAGAGCTTAGCTTTCAGTTATATAGTTTGAATCCTGACTTGTCATGTTGCTTCTCTGAGCCACTTTCTTTCTTTATAATAATTCAACACCCATTTATGATAAAAACCCTCCAGAAAGTGGACATAAAGGGAACTTACTTACCTCAACATAATAAAGGCCATATATGACAAACCCAGAGCCAACATCATTCTCCATGGTGAAATACTGAAACCATTTCCTCTAAGGACAGGAACAAGATAAGATTGCCCACTCTCACTGCTATTATTCAACTTAGTTTTGGAAGTTTTAGACACAGCAATCACAGAAGAAAAAGAAATAAAAGGAATCCAAATCAGAAAAAAAGAAGTAAAACTGTCACTGTTTGCAGATGACATGATCCTATACATAGAGAATCCTAAAGATGCTACCAGAAAACTACTAGAGCTAATCAATGAATTTGGTAAAGTAGCAGATTACAAAATTAATGCACAGAAATCTCTTGCATTCCTATACACTAATGATGAACAATATGAAAGAGAACTTAAGGAAACACTCCCATTTACCACTACAACAAAGAGAATAAAATACCTAGGAATAAACTTACCTAAGGAGACAAAATACCTGTATGCAGAGAACAATAAGACACTGATGAAAGAAATTAAATTTGATACAAACAGATGGAGAAATATACCATGTTCTTGGATTGGAAGAATCAGCATTGTGAAAATGACTATATTACTCAAAGCAATCTACAGATTCCATGCAATCCCTATCAAATGACCAATGGCATTTTTCACAGAACTAGAACAAAAAATTTCACAATTTGTATGGAAACACTAAAGACCCGGAATAGCCAAAGCAATCCTGAGAAAGAAAAACAGAGCTGGAGGTATCAGGCTCCCTGACTTCAGACTATACTTCAAAGCTACAGTAATCAAGACAGTATGGTACTGGCACAAAAACAGAAACATAGATCAATGGAACAGGATAGAAAGCTCAGAGACAAACCCATGCACATATGGTCACCATATCTTTGATAAAGGAGGTAAGAATATACAATGGAGAAAAGACAGCCTCTTCAATAAGTGGTGCTGGGAAAACTGGAGAGGTACGTGTAAAAGAATGAAATTAGAACACTCCCTAACACCATATATGGAAATAAACTCAAAATAGATTAAAGACCTAAATGTAAGTCCAGACATTATAAAACTCTTAGAGGAAAACACAGGCAGAACACTCTATGACATAAATCATAGCAAGATCCTTTTTGACCCCCCTCCTAGAAAAATGGAAATAAAAACAAATGGGACCTAATGAAACTTAAAAGCTTTTGCACAGCAAAGAAAACCATAAACAAGATGAAAAGACAACCCTCAGAATGGGAGGAAGTATTTGCAAATGAAGCAACTGACAAAGGATTAATCTCCAAAATATATAAGCAGCTCATGCAGCTCAATATCAAAAAAACAAAAAACCAATCCAAAAATGGGCAGAAGACCTAAATAGACATTTCTCCAAAGAAGATATATAGATTGCCAACAAACACATGAAAGGATTCTCAACAGCACTAATCATTAGAGAAATGCAAATGAAAACTACAATGAGGTATCACGTCATACTGGTCAGAATGGTCATCATCAAAAATTCTACAAACAATAAATGCTGGAGAGGGTGTGGAGAAAAGGGAACACTCTTGCACTGCTGGTGGGAATGTGAATTGGTACAGCCACTATGGAGAACAGTATGGAGGTTCCTTAAAAATCTAAAAATAGAACTACCATATGACCCAGCAATCCCACTACTGGGCATATACCCAGAGAAAAGCATAATTCAAAAAGAGTCATGTACCACAATGTTCATTGCAGCTCTATTTACAATAGCCAGCACATGGAAGCAACCTAAATGACCATCGACAGATGAATGGATGAAGAAGATGAGGCACATATATATACAATGGAATATTACTCAGCCATAAAAAGAAATGAAATTGAGTTATTTGTAGTGAGGTGGGTGGACCTAGAGTCTGTCATACAGAGTGAAGTAAGTCAGAAAGAGAAAAACAAACACCGTATGTTAACACATATATATGGAATCTTAAAAAAAATAAAAGTTCTGACGAACCTAGTGGCAGGACAGGAATAAAGATGCAGACGTAGAGAATGGACTTGAGGACAGAGGGAGGAGGAAGGGTAAGCTGGGGTGAAGTGAGAGAGTGGCAATGACATATATACACTACCGAATGTAAAATAGATAGCTAGCGGGAAGAAGCTGCATAGCACAGGGAGATCAGCTCCTTGTTTTGTGACCACCTAGAAGGGCGGGATAGGGAGGGTGGGAGGGAGACGCAAGAGGGAGGGGATATGGGGATATAGGTATATGTATAGCTGATTCACTTTGTTACACAGCAGAAACTAACACAACATTGTAAAGCAATTATACTCCTATAAAGATGTTAAAAAAATAAAAATTAAAAAAGGCTAATAATAATTTTAATGTTTAACATTATTATAAGTTTTACATCACTGACGCAAGTCAAAGTGTCTATAGACACGAGTTCAAATACTGGTCCATTTGTTACTAACTGTGAGACTTCAAATAAGTTATTTAACTCTTTTGGACCTTGTCTCTTGGTCTGTAAAATGGGAGTGAGGATATTTACATCTTAGTGTTGCTATGAAGATGAAATTTTATAATGCATGTAAAGCTCATATTCTGATTTGCAGCACATAGTTTAGGAACTGTGGGAGCGACAGAGATAGCTTGACACAAGGCCATTTCTTTCCAGATGCCAATGTATAATTTGGAGAAAAAGGAAACTGAAGCAGAGAGGTCCTGGTTTGGGTAAGAGGGACAAAGCAGTGTCCACTCTGTATTGTCCATTGAATGTAACTGCAAACCTGTATAGAATGAATGGAGCAGCTACCTAAAGACTGAAAATTTAACAGTAGCAGGCAGATTATGATTTTTTTCCTTCTGATTCTGCAGACCTGGACTCAAACTAAGCCCAAATCCTAGAACTTCACACTTGATATGGGCAGAAAGAGCTTCAAGAGAAGTCATGTATTTCTCATCCAAAGAATGAGAAAGAGGGCACTTACAGAACAGAAAGAGTGGAGTAAATCCCCTGGTTTTTTTGTTTTGTTTTGTTTTGTTTTGTGTTTTTCTTTTTCTTTTATTCCAGCTCCCAGGCAATCTCCAGTCACAAAGTTTAATCTCACAGTGGTTGGGTGGCAGCTGGGCAGGGGCAGGGCAGAAATGGTAGTGGCTGCCAGCTGACACTTGAAATTCCAAGGAAGGGGAAACATTCTCTCTCACCAGAGAAATTATGTGAACTAAGAAATGGAGGGAAATCTCTCTCTATCTTCCTACCACTTTACCTCAGAGGCAGGTTTACCTGTGGCAACTGTGAAACTGACTAGGGATACTAAAAGTCACCTTTCTAGCCAGAGGACCAAGAAGGGGAGATTCTGGGAGCTAGGGTGTCAGAAACAATGAAGAGTAGAGGCAGTTTGAGAAAGAGATGTCACAAAGTCATATATGAACTTCAGCACTCACCCACAAGCTACACATGCATGGACCTGATCCTAACAGCATACCTGAGGCTTTGGGGACTAAACATAGGGTTAATCACTGCCCAGAGTGGTGCACATGTGGAAAAAATCTGAACAGCACTGCACAAATTTGAAACTGAACTGACATGGGAATCAGAGCCCATTAAAAGCTGGTGTGGCTTGAATAGAACTGAGTTGATTGCTTTGTTAAAACAAAGTCTTTATAACATTAAAACAAACTCCAAAGTCATATCACATGATATTTGAAATGTCTAGGATACAATCCAAAATTATTTGACATATGAAAAAAATCTCAACAACTTACAAAGGAAAAGACAATCAACAGACAACAACCAAGATAACTAAGATGCTGAAATTATCAGACAGACTTTAAAGCAGCTATTTATAATCATACTCCAACAAGTAAGGGCAAGCACTCTTGAAATAAGGGAAATATGGAAAGAAATAGAAGCTATAAAAATATTCAAATGGGAATATTAGATATAAAAAGTATAATAAAAAGTATAATAATAACCAAAATAAAACTTTCAGTTGATTGACTCAACAGCAAGATGTAGATTGCAAAGCATCAGTAAACTTAAAGATAAGTCAGTTTAAACTATCCAATCTGAACAACAGTGAGAAAAAATGAAAAAAAAAAAAAAAAGGAACAGAGCCTTAGGAAACTATGGGATGATACCAAAAAGTTTAACATTTGTGTTGTTAGAGCATCAGATGGAGAAGAGAATGAGCGTGGTGCAGAAAAAAATTTCAAGCAATAATGTCTAAGAATTTCCCAATTCGGTAAGAGACATAAACTTATGTATTCAAAAAATCTCAGTGAATCCCAAATAAGAAATATTCAAAGAAATCCACACAAAGATACATCATAATTAAATTGATGAAAACCAAAGACAATGAAAAAAATTTTGAAAGCAGCCAGAGGAAAAAGAAGCATTACACACATGGTACAACAATTCAAATTACTGCTGACTTCTCATCATGAATCATGGAAGCTTTATAGTAATGGGACATTTTTAAAGTGCTAACAGTAAAAACAAACAAACAAAACAAAACCTAAAACAAAAACAATAAAACAGCCCATTGACCCAAAATTCTATATACAGCAAATACCTTTCAAGAATGAAGTTGAAATGAAAATATTCTCAAATAAAGGAAAACAAAAAGAATTCATGACCAACAAAATTATATTAAAATAAATGTAAAAAAATTTTCTTAAAACAGAAGAGAAATTATAACAGAAGAAAACTTAGAACTTTGTGAATGAAGGCAGGGCAACAGAAATGGTAAAATTGGGTAAATTTAATAGGTTATTTTTCTCAGACCAAGTTTTAAAAATACATAAGACACTGTAAAGGTATCTATTTCTTCTTGTATATGTTTTGCTGGTTTGGGCTTTAGAGGAATTGGTCCATTCTATCTAAGATATCAAAGTTATGTGCATAAATGTGCATTTAACGTCTATGGAGCTGTGATGATAACCCCATTTTCATTCTTGTTACTGATAATTTGTGTCTTCTCTTTACTTTCTTTTTCAGTCTAGTCAGAAGTTTCTCAACAAATAATGATAGAACAATTGAAGATCTCTATGCCAAAAAAATTAACCTTGATTCATATGTCTTAACTTATACAAAGTTAATTCATATATTTAAATGTAAAACTTCTAGAAAATAGGGAAAATCTTTATGATTTTGTGATAGGTAAAATGTTCTTAGATGTGGAACAAAATACATGATTCTTAGAAGAAAAAAAATGATAAATTGTGTGCCATCAAAACAAAAAAACTATTACCTTGAAAAAGACTCTATTAAGAGAATAAAAACTCAAGCTACAAATGGAGAAAAAATACTTTCAAGTAACATATTCAACAAAGGACTTCCATCCAGGATATATAAAGAACTCAACAATAAGAAAATAATTTAATAAAAATGGCAAGAGATTTGAAGAACTCCTTCACCCAAGAAGATATATTGATAACAAGAAAAGCCCATGAAAAGATACTCAAACACCATTAAGTAAGCTGACTATATCAAGTGTTGATTACAATACAGAGCAACTGGAATTCTTGTACATTGCTGGTGGGAATGCAAAATGGTACAGGTATAGCCACTCTGGAAAAGAGACAGTTTCTTATAAAGTTAAACATATGATTACATATGTCTGATCCAGACACTCACTCCTATATATTTACTTGAGAAAAATGAAAACATATGTCTACATTTTATGCAAATGTTTATAGCATATTTATTTATAAAAACTAGAAACAAGCCAAATGTTCACTGACAGGTGAATAGATTAACAAATTGTGGTAGATTCATACAATGGATTACTACTCAGCAATCAAAAGAATGAGCTATTGAGGTACACAACAACATGGATGAACCTCAAAGGCATTACGCTAAGTGAAAAAGCCAATCCCAAAGGTTATGTGCTGTGTGACTCCATTTATATAACATTCTGTGAAAGGAAAATTATAGGGCCAGAGAATGGCTCAGTGATTTCTAGGTATTTGGAGTAGGAGAGGCTGTGACTACAAAGGGGGCAGCACAGGGGTTACTTTTGGCTTGTTGGTACTGCTCTGTGTCATGATAATGGTGGTAGTTACTTGAACCTACACACATATTAAAACTCCTGGAACTATTCATCCCCAAAATAATTAATTTTACTATTTCTAAATTTTTTTAAAACTTAACAATTTTTTAAAATAGAAGGGAATATTTTCTACATTGGAGGATAGCACTTGGCTTCATGTCAGTGGTGAGGTTTGCCTAGGTATAAAGAAAGATGAGCAGGATTGGAATATATAAGAATAAAGAGTTTCTGGTTGAGTGATTTTCATGAAAAGTGGCGAGACTAGGAATGATATATGTTCTGGACAAGGAATAAAAATGCCTTGGTTATTATAGGAAATGGTAGCCAGTGGAAAAATGTTGTGGACTAGAATTTTGCAGTAATTCAGTGGCCAGATTAAAGAACTGAAAGAGAAGGCACTACATTAGGACCTGATTCCTAAGATTTCTCCCCTATGACCCAAATGATGGATAAAAATACACAATATTCTCTAGTTTGCATGACCAGATTTGATATAATCCAACTCCAAAGCACTAAAATAATTAGTGATTTTGACAAATGTAAAATATAACTCAGTCATGGACACTCACTGCAGACCATCACATAGTTTGAAAGGCTCTGGGTTATTCAGTTATTCATAATGTCCCACACACTCTTTTATTCCCATTCAGGAAGGCATCTTGGAATTTTAGTGACAGTGATGCTATAGGGATAAACTTGATTCTAGCATAGGTTATAAAAAGAGAAGTAATTCACAAACTTCAGTACTTTTATCTGACTATTTTTAGTAATAAATTACTTGCAACACCATATTAGATTATCAAAAACTTAAAATGAACTGTTGCATTCATTTCAGCCAGCACTGAGGAAATGTGGCATCATCCCCAGTGTCATTATGGAGTTGATTCTATTACTCAACTCTGATGATATTAAGTGGTGAATAAAGTAGATGAGGTGCCAATCCTCATGGAGCTCTAAGTCTAGTGAAATTGAAAAAGTGATATACTACAACATAGGAGCACCTCAATACATAAGGCAAACACTAACAGCCATAAAAGGGGAAATCGACAGTAACACATTCATAGTAGGGGACTTTAACACCCCACTTTCACTGATGGACAGATCATCCAAAATGAAAATAAATAAGGAAACACAAGCTTTAAATGATACATTAAACAAGATGGACTTCATTGATATTTATAGGACATTCCATCCAAAAACAACAGAATACATACACATTTTTCTCAAGTGCTCATGGAACATTCTCCAAGATAGATCATATCTTGGGTCACAAATCAAGCCTTGGTAAATTTAAGAAAATTGAAATTGTATCAAGTATCTTTTCCAGCCACAACGCTATGAGACTAGATATCAATTACAGGAAAAGATCTGTAAAAAATACAAACACATGGAGGCTAAACAATACACTACTTAATAACGAAGTGATCACTGAAGAAATCAAAGAGGAAATAAAAAAATACCTAGAAACAAATGACAATGGAGACACGACGACCCAAAACCTATGGGATGCAGCAAAAGCAGTTCTAAGAGGGAAGTTTATAGCAATACAATCCTACCTTAAGAAACAGGAAACATCTCGAATAAACAACCTAACCTTGCACCTAAAGCAATTAGAGAAAGAAGAACATAAAAAAACCCCAAAGTTAGCAGAAGGAAAGAAATCATAAAAATCAGATCCGAAATAAATGAAAAAGAAATGAAGGAAACAATAGCAAAGATCAATAAAACTAAAAGCTGGTTCTTTGAGAAGATAAACAAAATTGATAAACCATTAGCCAGACTAATCAAGAAAAAAAGGGAGAAGACTCAAATAAATAGAATTAGAAATGAAAAAGGAGAAGTAACAACTGACACTGCAGAAATACAAAAGATCATGAGAGATTACTACAAGCAACTCTATGCCAATAAAATGGAAAACCTGAAAGAAATAGACAAATTCTTAGAAATGCACAACTGCCAAAACTGAATCAGGAAGAAATAGAAAATATGAACAGACCAATCACAAGCACTGAAATTGAAACTGTGATTAAATATCTTCCAACAAACAAAAGCCCAGGACCAGATGGCTTCACAGGCGAATTCTATCAAACATTTAGAGAAGAGCTAACACTTATCCTTCTCAAACTCTTCCAAAATATAGCAGAGGGAGGAACACTCCCAAACTCATTCTACGAGGCCACCATCTCCTTGATACCAAAACCAGACAAGGATGTCACAAAGAAAGAAAACTACAGGCCAATATCACTGATGAACATAGATGCAAAAATCCTCAACAAAATACTAGCAAACAGAATCCAACAGCACTTTAAAGGATCATACACCATGATCAAGTGGGGTTTATTCCAGGAATGCAAGGATTCTTCAATATACACATATCAATCAACGTGATACACCGTATTAACAAACTGAAGGAGAAAAACCATATGATCATCTCAATAGATGCAGAGAAAGCTTTTGACAAAATTCAACACCCATTTATGATAAAAACCCTGCAGAAAATAGGCATAGAGGGAACTTTCCTCAACATAATAAAGGCCATATATGACAAACCCACAGCCAACATCGTCCTCAATGGTGAAAAACTGAAAGCATTTCCACTAAGATCAGGAGCAAGACAAGGTTGCCCACTCTCACCACTCTTACTCAACATAGTTTTGGAAGTTTTAGCCACAGAAATCAGAGAACAAAAGGAAATAAAAGGAATCCAAATTGGAAAAGAAGAAGTAAAGCTGTCACTGTTTGCAGATTACATGATACTATACATAGAGGATCCTAAAGATGCTACCAGAAGACTACTAGAGCTAATCAATGAATTTGGTAAAGTAGCAGATTACAAAATTAATGCACAGAAATCTCTGGCATTCCTATACACTAATGATGAAAAATATGAAAGTGAAATCAACAAAACACTCCCATTTACCATTGCAGCAAAAAGAATAAAATATCTAGCAATAAACCTACCTAAGGAGACAAAAGACGTGTATGCAGAAAATTATAAGACACTGATGAAAGAAATTAAAGATGATACAAATAGATGGAGAGATATACCATGTTCTTGGATTGGAAGAATCAACATTGTGAAAATGACTCTACTACCCAAAGCAATCTACAGATTCAATGCAATCCCTATCAAACAACCACTGGCATTTTTCACAAAACTAGAACAAAAAATTTCGCAATTTGTATGGAAACACAAAAGACTCCGAATAGCCAAAGCAATCTTGAGAGCGAAAAAAGGAGCTGGAGGAATCTGGCTCCCTGACTTCAGACTATACTACAAAGCTACAGTAATCAAGACAGTATGGTACTGGCACAAAAACAGAAAGATAGATCAATGGAACAGGATAGAAAGCCCAGAGATAAACCCACTCACATATGGTCACCTTATCTTTGATAAAGGAGGCAGGAATGTACAGTGGAGAAAGGACAGCCTCTTCAATAAGTGGTGCTGGGAAAACTGGACAGGTACATGTAAATGTGTGAGATTAGATCACTCCCTAACACCATACACAAAAATAAGATCAAAATGGATTAAAGACCTAAATGTAAAGCCAGAAACTATCAAACTCTTAGAGGAAAACATAGGCTGAACACTCTATGACATAAATCACAGCAAGTTCCATTTTAACCCACCTCCTAGAGAAATGGAAATAAAAACAAAAATAAACAAATGGGACCTAATGAAACTTCAAAGCTTTGGCACAGCAAAGGAAACCGTAAACAAGACCAAAAGACAACCCTCAGAATGGGAGAAAATATTTGCAAATGAAGCAACTGACAAAGGATTAATCTCCAAAATTTATAAGCAGCTCATGCAGCTCAATATCAAAAAAACAAACAACCCAATCCAAAAATGGGCAGAAGACCTAAATAGACATTTCTCCAGTAGATATACAGACTGCCAACAAACACATGAAAGAATGCTCAACATCATTAATCATTAGAGAAATGCAAATGAAAACTACAATGAGACATCATCTCACACCAGTCAGAATGGCCATCATCAAAAAATCTAGAAACAATAAATGCTAGAGAGGGTGTGGAGAAAACTGAACACTCTTGCACTGCAGGTGGGAATGTGAATTGGTACAGCCACTATGGAGAACAGTATGGAGGTTCCTTAAAAAACTACAAATAGAACTACCATATGACCCAGCAATCCCACTACTGGGCATATACCTTGAGAAAACCATAATTCAAAAAGAGTCATGTACCACAATGTTCATTGCAGCTCTATTTACAATAGCCCGGAGATGGAAACAACCTAAGTGTCCATCATCAGATGAATGGATAAAGAAGATGTGGCACATATATACAATGGAATATTACTCAGCCATAAAAGAAATGAAATTGAGCTATTTGTAATGAGGTGGATAGACATAGAGTCTGTCATACAGAGTGAAGTAAGTCAGAAAGAGAAAGACAAATACCATATGCTAACACATATATATGGAATTTAAGGGAAAAAAATGTCATGAAGAACCTAGGGGTAAGACAGGAATAAAGACACAGACCTACTAGAGAATGGACTTGAGGATATGGGGAGGGGGAAGGGTAAGTTGTGACAAAGCGAGAGAGAGGCATGGACATATATACACTACCAAACGTAAGGTAGATAGCTAGCGGGAAGCAGGGAGATCAGCTCGGTGCTTTGTGACCGCCTGGAGGGGTGGGATAGGGAGGGTGGGAGGGAGGGAGATGCAAGAGGGAAGAGATATGGGAACATATGTATATGTATAACTGATTCACTTTGTTATAAAGGAGAAACTAACACACCACTGTAAAGCAAATATACTCCAATAAAGATGTAAAAAAAAGAAAAAAAGTGATATACTAAAGCACATGGGTCATGGTTGAAGAAAGACTACAAGATTACTGGATTCAGAGGGAAACAGAGAAAGAAGCTTCCATCACCAGAAGGAAATTTGTACGTGGATAGGAATATTAGTCAAGGCTCTTTGGTTGCAAATTACAGAAACACAACTCAATTTGGGCTATGCAAAAGAGAGATATCATTGGCTTATGTAACTGAAAGTCCAGGGCTGTTAAGGGATGCTCAGTGTATTTCATCAGCCATCTAGCTCACCTCTCCACTCTGCTTTCCTCTATGTGACTATTCTCGGACTTCATACTTACCTCCCAACAACAAGAGAACTTGCCAACTTTTCCAGAAACCACAGGGCTGACCCTTATTGTCACAGATTGGCCAACAAATCATGTCTATATCTCTGGACCAATTCCAGAAGCATGGAGATAATGGTGGGTTGAGTAACCAGGCCAGGCCATATGCCCCCTCCTAGAGACAGAGGTTAGAGTCATTCAAATTTGAGCTGAGAGTGGGAGAGGGGAAATATGTCAACCAAAATCAAGATTTTGTATTTGGATGAAGAAGAAATGACTGATAGCAGGCAAAGCAATGGAAATAGAGTTCTAGAATGGGGTTGACATGGAAGGTAAGCTCAGCTCATTCCAGATCCATTAATAAGACTCCAGAAACACCCTAAACTGGAATAATTGTATTTCAGAAGCCCACCTTGCACAGGTGTTCCTATTATAGAAACTTTTTATTCTCACATTTATCTCAGACTGCAACTCACTTCAGAGTTTCAATATTTACTGCTGTGTCTCAGAACTTCAGAGTTAAGACCTTTTCTGAGTGATGATTGGAAAGGGGTGTCATGGTCCAGAGGAAAGGCTCATGAACTTGGAGACAGATGATTTACATGTGAATCCTGAGTATCCTCACTTCCCTGACTCCCCTCACTATGAAAATGTAACTGGTGTGAGAATCAAATGAGGTAATAAATGAAAAACCACTTTAGTGTTTCAAGTAAAGTTCTAGTGGGAGACATTATTGTTGGTGGCTTCTTATAAGTTGGTCTTGCATTAGCAGCTTTATTAAACACTCCTGAAGGAAAGAGAATGATTTCTCATCCTTTTTGGTATCCCAAAAGGCCTACCACAAGGCTGGAAAAATAGTAGATCTTCCTAATTTCTTATCGAGTAGTTCAGTGAGTAGGTGAAGGAAGGAATGAATGACTTTGGGCTTAAATTCCAATACAAATTCCTCAGAATGATTCATTTTATCATGATCAACTTTTTTAACATCAGTAGGTAAAGATAAAAGCCTGATTCTTTGATCTCTGAAAATATTGTGTGCAGTTCTCGGCATACCTTTAAAACACATAAAGAAGCTAGAGGAAGTGAGGAGGACATCGAAAATGATCAAGGAGGTAGGAACAGGAATGTCATCCAAGGATAGATCAAAATGGGTTGCTTTGTTCTGGAAATATAAAGGCTGAGAAAGAAATGATCAAAGTCTTTGAAATCCTGGGGGGTGGGGGAATGGATGGGGTGGAGATTTACCCTGTCCACAATGTCCTTAATGCCCACATCACAGATAGAAGTGTGGGGTCAACCCAATGCGGCATTTCTCATGATTTTAAGATAGTCTGTAGATTAAGAATCACTTTGAATGATGAATTTTCAAATTCACATCAGGAATGAAGTCATTTAAGCTACTTGGGCATCTGGAATTCGCAGAAGATGAGGCTGAAGAGGCACTTGTTCTAAAAGCAATTCATCTAGAAAGGTGGAACTTCCGCAGAAGAGCTGATGGAGAGGGCCAATCAGGGAAGAAAAACTGATAGTATCCTAAAGCTTCAGGTAGTCAGTGAACAAATATGTCTGAACTTTTACAAATGGAATTAGTGAGCTGCCTTTACAGACTTCTCTGTCTGCATTGTAGGTCCCATTTCTTTAGAGAGCTTTCTGTTGCCATCAAGTTTGCTTACTCTGTGCTGAAGAGTAAGCACAGGGCTTTGACATCAGACCAGAGTTTAAGTACCAGTTTCATGATTACGTTAAGTAGGTGTCATTTTGTTGCAAGTAATATGTAATCAAATTCAAATTGGCTTCAGCACAAAAATAATTTTAGGTTCAAGTTTATTCAATTGTAAAGGCTAAGCAGGAATCAAACAGTATTATTAAATTAAAATACAACTCTCTCTCTCTCTCTCTCTCTCTCTCTGCCTTATTCTCTCCCTCCCTCTCTATAACTCCCACCTGAGCTAAGTTCTGTGTGATGGTTACTCTTACGAGTCAACTTGACTGGGCTAAGGGATGCTCAAATAGCTAATAAAACATTATTTCTGGGTGTGTTTATGAGGGTATTTCCAGAAGATATTAGCATTTGAATTGGTAGACTGAGTAAAGTAGATGAACCTTCCCAATATGAGTGGGCATCATGCAATCCACTGAGGGACCTAATAGAACAAAAAGGTGAAAGGGGAGTTCAGTCTCTCTGCTTGAGCTAAGACATTCATCTACTCCTACCCTTGGAAATCAGCACTCCTGTTTCCCAGGCTTTCAGACTCAGGTCAGAACTTACACCATTAGCTCCCTGATTTGCAAGACTTTGGACCACTGACTTTTCTGGTTTTACAACTTGAAGATGGCAGATTGTGGGTCTTCCTGGCTGTGGGCCATCCCTCGGGAGAGCAAGGCAATACATTCCCAAGGGCAACTTCCAGTGAGGGTTGAAGCTCTGAGCCAATTCAGGTGACATTTAGAACCTCCGTAACCATGTGAGCCAACACCTATAATAAATTTCCCCTGATATATCTATGTCTGTATCTATATATCTGTATCTATATTTGTATCTCCTATTGGTTCTGTTTCTCTGAGTAATACACTCTCCATTCCTCTTGGTTTAGTCCACAGGGTCTCATGGATTACTCCTATATAGTCTAACAACTGCAACAAAATTAAAGCATCTCTCTCCCAGCAACTCTAATAAAAGTCCTGGGGTTGAATACCATGAGACCAACTATGTCACATGTCCATCACCGTGGTCAAGAGGGAGAAAAAAGCTGGCTGACCAGACCTGAGTCACAAGCTCATTCTTGAAACCGAGAGAGTGTGGCCACCTGATTTGAATCATGTGGACTGAGAGAGGAAACCCCACAAAGGAAAGTCAAAGCTGTTCGTGGATGAAGAGGAAATGAAAGTAGGTCAGGCAAAACAGCAGAGGTACGTTTCAGTCGGTGAGCATGCCCAGCATCTCCTCTGAAAAGCATTTTGTCGAGTACCTGTACACATCCTACACATCTCTGTGAGCCTTGTTCAAGAGGCACCTCCCCCAAGAAACTGCTCCATCACCACCCTTCAGGGCCCCCTCCTTTCTCTGAATCCTAAGGCACCCCTTTTGGCAGCATGTCTTTTCTCTCTCAGGAAGGTTCTCAGGGACTGGGACTGTACATCACCCCTCTTCTATGTCCAAAGCAATGTCAGCTAGAACAAATCAGATCACACAATGTGTACCTGGAAAATCAGACTCTTTCTAAACAGGGAGGTAGATTTCAACTCAAACAAAGGACAGGCTTTCTAACAAGTAGAGCTGCTCAGCAAGTTCAAGACTGGCTTGCTGCAATGAGAGGATGAAGTAGCAGGGATGGATCTCTCTGGTTAGAGGCAGTGGAGGGGACTTAGGCATCAGGTGAGTAATTGAGCCAGATGAATTTAGGGTTTTGTTTTAAACTCGGTCCCATGGGAACAAAGGGCCATTGTGGGCAGAGGTTGATTGGAGAGTGCCCTTGGAAGAATCACATGTAGGAAAGTATGAAAAGTGTATTGAACAGAGGGAAGTGAGCCTTCAGCTGAGGACTCAACCAATCCTAATTCTGGAACTGGGGTGGTTCTTCAGAGTTGTTCCAATTCAGACAAGATGCTGGCATTTTGCATCAGCCAGTCATTGGCCATGGGCTGACCCCTAAGAGAGCAAGGCAGTTCCCCATTCCCAAGGGCAACTACAAGTGAGGGTTGCAGCTATGAGCCAATGCAGCTGATATTCCCAGCAACTGGGGGATGGATGTGTTGACCCTGAAGAGGGAATGGGAACGGATCATCCAGTATCCACTAATGTTCCATCTAGCTTAAGATATTGTGAGATGTCCATTTGTTTTTAAGTCTTAGTGTGAGTTATTTGGCATTCTCTATCTCCAAACTGTTCCTGCCAAATCTTACTACCAGATGTAGGTGGAGTCTGGTTGCATGATCAGTTGCTCAGATCAGAGTGGAAAAAATAAGAAAATAAATAGAAAAGTTGGACTTAATCACATTCCCTAGGAGAATCATTATACTAAGAATGACTCCTTCCTATCTGACTTAAATTCCCTCTAGTGTTTCCCACTCCCCTCCACCAACCCCATCTCCCATTGAACTGGGCAAGGTGCAACCATCAGAACAAATTTTTAAACACTAAGAGACTTTGCTACAACCAACAACTTAGTCACCGTCAGAACCATTGCCCAGCCAAAGAGCCCATGGTACCATACCATCTGATACCCATTTGTGTGGTATGCTGGTAAATGTTCTTCAACAACAGATTTTGGAGGTGGAGGGCTTATTTGTGGCTTTCGCATATTTCTGTCGGTAAATACTCTTACCATGGTCAATTTCAAATTAACATTGTGGCATCAATGAACACAGAATTGGGCAAATTTGTACACAATCATCTCTCACAAGTTGAGACTACCACAACTACTGGCTGGAATTAATTCTAGGATCAGATTTACCAGCCAACTGGGTTGAAATACTGTGCTACAATTTTAAAGGATGCTTAAGACTATAGCTGAGAGAGGCATTAGAATTGATTTGCATTGTGGTGAAGGCAAAGTCATATTTTTATTGAGGAGAAGTTGATTTACAGTATTATATAAGTTTCAGGTGTATAGCATAGTGATTTACAATTTTTAAAGATTATACTCAGGGCTTCCCTTGTAGCGCAGTGGTTGAGAGTCCGCCTGCCGATGCAGGGGACACGGGTTCGTGCCCTGGTCCGGGAAGATCCCACATGCCGCGGAGCAGCTGGGCCCATGAGCCATGGCCGCTGAGCCTGTGCGTCCGGAGCCTGTGCTCCGCAACGGGAGAGGTCACAACAGCGAGAGGCCCATGTACCGCAAAAAAAAAAAAAAAAAAAAAAAGGATTATACTCCATTTAAAGTTATTATAAAATATTGGTTATATTCCCTGTGCTGTACAATATATCCTTGTAACTTATTTATTTTATATCAGTACAGAGTAGTTTTACCTCCTAATCCTCTACCCCTAGATTGCCCCTCCCCCTTCCCTCTCTCCACTGGTAACCACTAGTTTGTTCTCTATATCTGTGAGTCTGTTTCTTTTTTGTTATATTCATTAGTTTTAGTTTTTAGACTTCACATATCAGTGATAACATACAGCATTTGTCCTTCTCTGTCTGACTTATTTCACTAGGTATAATACCCTCTGGGTCCGTTGTTGCAAATGGCAAAATTTCATTCTGCTTTACTGAGTAATATTCTATCGTATATATATATATATATATATATATATATATATATATATATATATATATATATATATATATAACGTCTTCTTTATCCATTCATTTGTTGATGGTCACTTAAGTTGCTTCCATATCTTGGCAATTGTAAATAATGCTGCTGTGAACATCAGGGTGCATGTATCTTTTCGAATTAGCGTTTTCATTTTCTTTGAATAAATACCTAGGAGTGGGATTGCTGGATCATATGGTAGTTCTAATTTTGGTTTTTTGAGGATCCTCCATACTGTTCTCCATAGTAGCTGTACCAATTTACATTCCCATTAACAGTGTAGGAGGGTTCCCTTTTCTCCACACCCTCTCCAGCATTTATTGTTTGTAGACTTTTTGATGATGGTCATTCTGACCAGTGTGAGGTGATATCTTACTGTGGTTTTAATTTGGATTTGATGATTAGTGATGTTGAGCATCTTTTCATGTGCCTGTTGGCCATCTGTATGTCTTTTTTGGAAAATATCTCTTCAGGTCTTCTGACCATTTTTTTAAATTGGGCTGTTTGTTTTTTGGTATTGAGATGTATGAGCTGCTTATATATCTTAGATATTAACCCCTTATCAGTCATATCATTTGCAAATATTTTCTCCCATTCAGTAGGTTGTTTTTTTCTTTTATCAGTGGTTTCCTTTGCTGTGCAAAAGCTTTTAAGTTTAATTAGGTCCCAGTTGTTTATTTTCCTTTTGTTTCCTTTGCCTTAGGAGACAGATCCAAAATAGTGTTGCTACAATTAATGTCAAAGAGTGTTCTGCCCATGTTTTTTTCTAGGAGCTTTATGGTTTCCAGTCCTACATTTAGGTCTTCAATCCATATTGAGTTTATTTTTGTATATGGTGTGAGAAAGTGTTCTAATTTCCTTCTTTTACATGTAACTCTCCAGTTTTCTCAGCACCACTTACTGAAAAGATTGTCTTTTCTCTATTGTATATTCTTGCCTTCTTTATTAGAGATTAACTGACCGTAAGTGTGTGGGTTTATTTTGGGGCTCTCTATTCTGTTATGTTGTTCTATGTGTCTGTCTTTCTGCCCATATCATACTGTTTTGATAACTATAGCATTGTATTGATAGTATAGTCTTAAGTCAAGGAGTGTGATACCTCCAGTTCTGTTCTTCTTTCTTAAGATTGTTTTGGCTATTCAGGGTCTTCTATGTTTCCATACAAATTTTTAAATTATTTGTTCTAGTTTTGTGAAAAATGCCATTGGTATTTTGATAGGGATTACATTGAATTTGTAGTTTGCCTTGGGTAGTATGGTCATTTTAACAATATTAATTCTTCCAATCCATAAAGACAGTATATCTTTCCATCTCTTTGCATTGCCTTCAGTTTCTTTTGTCAGTGTCTTATGGTATCCAAGTACAGGTCTTTTACCTTAGATTTATTTCTAAGTATTTTATTGTTTTTGATGTGATTGTAAATGGAATTGTCTCCTTAATTTCTCTTTCTGAGAGTTTATTATTAGTGTATAGAAATACAACAGATTACTGTATATTAATTTTGTATCCTGCAACTTTACCAAATTCATTGATGAGCTCTAGTAGTTTTCTGGTAGCATCTTTAGGATTTTCTATGTATAGTATGATGTCATCTGCAAACAGTGACAGTTGTACTTCTTCCTTTCCAATTTGGATTCCTTTTATTTCTTTTTTTTGTATGATTGCTGTGGCTAGGACTTCCAATACCATGTTGAATAAAAGTGGAGAGAGTGGGCACCCTTGTCTTTTTCTTGATCTTAAGGGAAATGCTTTCAGCTTTTCACCATTGAGCATGATGTTAGCTTGGACTCATCATATATGGCTTTTAATATGTTGAGGTATGTTCCCTCTATACCCATTTTCTGGAGAGTTTTTATCATAAATGGATGTTGAATTTTGTCAAAAGCTTCTTCTGTATCTACTGGGATGATCATATGTCTTTTATTTTCACTTTATTATTGTAGTGTATCTCACTGATTGATTTGTGGGTATTGAACTATCCTTGCATCCATGGGATAAATCCCACTTGATCATGGTGTATGATTCATTTAATGTATTGTTGGATTTGCTTCGCTAATATTTTATTGAGAAATTTTGCATCTGTGTTCATCAGTGATATTGGCCTGAAATTTTCTTTTTTTGTGATATCTTTGTCTCTCAAAAGTCATATACTGAGAGTTAACTTCTCCCAGCACCAGCTACATTTTCAACATTACAGTGATGGGTATATATGCAGATTATCTTCATGAAAATACCTATCTAGCTAATTTATTGCTCAATCTTTTGGTGAGGTCACACAGACCTATAGAAAGCACTTGTTACTCTCTCTCAGTTATCTACCTCCCACTCTCGTCTCTGAACTTGATTCTCCTCTTCTGACCTCTTATCTTGCTCATTTCTATCCTATTACTTCCTACCTCTTTCAGCATTTCTTTGCATTGATGTTCAAACTTGACTATCTATTTGATTATCAATCACATTATTTTTCCTAGGTCTTTTATGTCTCTTCTGGTTCTACACACTGCTGCTTTTAGCAGCCAGTGACTTGATCCTTTGTTTATTCATTTAAAGGACAATTTAAACAACACCAGGAGAAGGCATGGCTCAGCCCTTTCTACCAGGGCATGTTTGATGAGCCTTCAGAAGCAGAAATACCGATGTTCTCTGTGATGTCTGTCTTAGTCCATTCAGGCTACTGTAACAAAATACCACAGACTGATTGACTTATAAACAACAGAAATTCATTTTGCACAGTTCTGGAGGCTGTAAATCAAAGCTCAAGATGCCAGCATGGTCTGGGGAGAGCCCTTTATCCAGATCACAGACTCCTCGCTGTGTCCTCACATGATGGAAGGGGCTAAGGATCTCTGTGGTAACACTAATTCCATTCATGAAGGCCTCATTCTCATTGTGTAATCACCTCCCAAAGTCTCCACCTACTAACTTTTGGGGGTTAGGATTTTAACAGAATATTGAAGGGATACAAATTTTCAGACCATAACATTCCACCTCTGCCCCCCAAAATTTATGTCCTCATATGCAAAATACATTTATTGCATCCCAAAGGGGATGCACACCCCATAAGTCTTAACTCATTCCAGTATCAACTGAAACATGTAAAGTCCAAAGTCTCATCTGAATATCATCTAAATCAAATATGAGTGAGACTCAAAGTATGATTCATTCTGAGGCAAGTCTTTCTCCAGATGTGAACCTGATGATGCGAAATCAAACAAGTAATGTTCTTCCAAAATTCAATGGTGGGACAGCATAGGACAAATATTACCATTCTAAAAAGGAGAAATAGGAGAGAAGGAAGGATGACAGGTTCCAAGCAAGTCCAAAATCCAACAATATAAACAGCAATGTTATTTTAAGAAGGCTGGGATGTGTCATTGTTTTTAACACCCTCCAAAGGGAAACCCTTCTCAACTCCCCAGCCAGGCTTGTCTCACCTTCTTCAAGCCCCTGGGCACAGACTGGAATATGTATGTCTCTGCCCACATATCTCTTCTGCCCTTTGAGGAGAAAGAAGGGCTGCAGCTTCTCCTCAACTCATGTGTTCAGCAGTCCTTAGCACAAGGCTAGGAATATGGTAGGCACTCCCTGAAGTTTTGCTGAATTCATGTAACTCCATCCTTCTGGAGAAAAAAAGTGTTTGATGAGTTCCTTATAAAGAAGTGGCCTTTCCAAGGTCACCCAGAGAAGCTCAAGATAGAAGAAGCACCTGCCCAATGCATTCCACGAGGAGACCTCTTCCTCCCAGATGCAGGGCCCTGGGGACAGAGTAAGGCAGACTTCTAGGAGAAAGTTCACATTCACGCATCTCCAAACCCAGCTCACCACTCAAAAATAGTCAGATGGTGACCCTGGTGCTGTCCTTCAAGGACATTTCAGGACTGTTCACTGCAATCTTCCCTCCCAGCACAGCCAGACGTCTATGCCTCTGGCTATTGTCTGGTTCTTCCTGATGGCCAGGAGAATAGCCAGTGTCCCCAAGACATTTTTTCCTTTTATTCTATCATTGTCATAGACAAAGTTATTCTTTAAATCTTCTGTGGGTTGGTCTTTGTGGTTGCTGAATTTGTTTCTTCTCTCCTCTGATTATTATGATTTGAATATGGAACACCAAAGAAACCTGTCATCTCAGCCACAGGCTGTCACTGGCACAAACACTGCTGTGTTGGAGACACGCTAGAAAGTCCCCAGAGGAGAGGATGGAAGGGCTTCAAGAGAGTGATTCAGGAGGGATTGGAGAGAGGACCCCAAAAAGTCTTTAAATTGTATGGACCTTCTTAGGTAAGAGACTGCAAACTAGTGGCCTGTAGACTGGATCCAACCCTTTATAAATGTTTGATTCACTTGTTTAGTGTTTTTATTTTAACTGAATTTCTTGCCAACATTTAAAAATCAAAAGATTACAAGAAAATATCCAATGTTCCACTCTGAAAAGTCATATCTGGCAGTGCTGCATGTATATCCCCTCAGACTAAGAAACTGCTGCCTCCTTTAGATGGGGCATGAGCTCTTAGCTTCACCACTGCCCTCTCTGGCCCACCTTACCCATTAGCAACTGCCCTGTTTTATAAGTTTGCCACTCTTGCTCTGGATCCTACCTTACACCTGGTCCTAGCTCCTGCCCCTTCTTCTTTTCACACATGCATACTTTTCCTCTTCCTCCTTTCTGAGATCTCTTTCTGCCTCTCTACCCCACTGCTATCCAGGTCAAAGCAGCCTAGTTTTGAGCTGGGCAGAGTCAGCTAGACCACTCCACAGGATATCCTTGCATTACTCCAAACAGCATAGGCTGAGTGGAACACATCATCTTCCACAGCCAGGCTTGGCCTTCTCCAATGCTTCCATCATTCTAGACTCAAATCCAAGAAGCCATCTTTCTTCCACCTCCTGTATCTATTGATAGACTTGTTACTTCTATCTTTCCTCAATGTCTCTCCCTGAGCCCACTCCCTCTATCCTTGATGAAATTCTCATTAGCTTTAATCCAGACTCCAGGCTTGGTCTCCTAACTCTTCTACTCAATATCATTTCCCTCCTCTTTCTAACTTACTCTTTATGCAACTGCTGACAGTCGTTCTATAATGGCTCATATGACTTTCCAACTCACAAGCTTTAGATGACAGCCCACTAGGCGAAGAATTGGGTTGGATTCCTTAGGAAGGCATTCAGGCCTCTTTAGAGTTTCTACCCAGTCATTTTAAGCTTTGTAAATGCTGGAAGGGGAAAGTCAGAAAGAGCTGAGCTATGAAATAAGTCAGACTTGACTTGAAGTTCCAGCTCCACCCCTCAGCCTCTTGGTCCTCATCTATAAAATGGGGATACAAGATTCTGGGTTAATGGTCCCTCACTTTATGTCTTCGTATTAAAATCCTACCCATCTTCAAGACCTAGATCAAATGTATATTGCATTGAAAGCTTCTCCCCTTCTTCTTCATATCATTCTTTCATTGAAATAAAATCTGTTTCTTTAGAATAGGAGTCAGCAACCTCTTTCTGTAAAATGTTTCAGGCTTTGTGAGTCATACATTCTCTGTCCTAGCTATTCATTCCTGCTGTTGAACTACAACATCAGCTACAGATATTATGTAAACTAATGAGTAGGGCCATGTGCCAATAAAACTTTATTTATGGGCATTGAAATTTGAATTTCATGCAATGTTCACCTGTCACAAAATATTATTCTTTTGATTTTTTTCAGTCATTTAAAAGTGGTTCACAGGCAATATAAAAACAGGCAAGCAGTGGGCCAGATTGGGTCTGTGGGTCTTAGTTTGCCAACTCCTATTTTAGAGAGTAATTTTTTATAACTATTCATTCTCTCTCTCTCTCTCTCTCTCTCTCTCTGTCTCTCTCTGTCTCTCTCTGTCTCTCCCCTCCTCCTTCCCTTATTAGATTCTGAACTCATCAATAACAGACACATGTTCACCTCTCCATCACCCGCTCCTGACAGAGGAAAGTCTTTCTCCAGAACTAGTGCACTTAATCCCTGTGCTCTAGGATATTGCTACCAACTTCAGGTAGTCCTCAGATTTTGCCATTGCCATCATGGTTTGGGATTCACAGGAGGCACAAATGCCAACAGATAAAGCACGCCTTTAGAAAATTTTATTTTCTCATTAACACTAAAAGTAGGAGAGAACATTGCCAAGTGTTTTGAGAGTTGGGGAAAATCTTTCTCTAAACCCTTCAGATGACTAAACCTGTGAAGACTCCAAAGTCCTATTGCCACATTTCTATACTGCTGTCCAGCCCACAACTGGAAAGCCTTTGTTATAGATTCTGCTTTCTCTCTAGCTCTGCCTGCAGTCCTGAATGGTAAAGATTGTCATCCTATTTTTATAGCTGGGGAACCACTGCTGAGAGAGGTTAAATAACTTTCTCCAAGGCTCAGCATGCCAAGGAGAGAAAGCAGGTTGCCTATGCAATTTTTCCTCTCCTAGGGCTAAAGAGTTAGAAGTTCATCCAAGACTGCAAGCAGTTAAGCTGGGCTTCATTTGCTGAGTCTGGGACAGACAGCCCCTGCTCTGCCAAGGGGTGTTTTTAGCATAAATTCTTCTCCACCCTGGGGTTATGTTCGGCATTTCCCTTGGTGTTCAGAACATAACCACATATACTTTCCTGGCTGCCCAAGAGTTTGAAAAAAATGTCAAACCATCTACTGCATTGTGATTGGCTTCCATGGTAGAAATATATTCCTTTTGCCTCCCTAGCATCCATCTTCCCTTTTCTGGTGACAATAACTCAATTTTCCTTTGTAGAAACAACCCTTTTTTCATGCCTGACCCATTGGTTCATGTGGGGTCTCACCTCCCACCTTCAAAGGGGATCCATGACTCAGTCCTGATAAATAAGAATATTTCATCCCCCTGATCCCAGGGATCAACTTGGGAATGGAGACGAGACTTGAGTCAACTAACTCAGCTAAGATTCTAAGGGCTCTGTGGGAGCTATTGGCAAAGAGAAACACTCACCCTCTGGTTGCTCAACTAGGAGGGCATAAGTCTGGTGTTTCCAGGGGCCACCTTGTAGAAAGTGCCTCTGTGAGAGAGAAGCTGACACTGAAGAGGGCAGAGCTTTGGGGTGGAGAAAGGAAGAGCCAGACTCATGACACTACCTGAGTTTCAGCATCCATTTGTGCTTAAAGCCTAACTCTCTGTCTCTTGAGATAATAAATCTTTTGGGGTTCTTCATCCAGCTTGAGAAGGATTTTGAGACCTCATAACCCTCCCGTTTCCCTAAGCCTGTTGCCCTCATTTCCCACTCCCTGCTCATGTGACTTCTGTGCCTTGAATTCCCCCTAAGAATGCTTCCAAATCCAGTCCAGACTTCAAGGCCAAGGTCAAGTCCCATGAAGATCTTCCAAACCCCTCACACCATTGATCCCACAAGGATTGGTCTCCCTCTGAACTGCTACATTGACTGCAGTGATTACATGGGTAGGAATAGAGGTGGATGACCAGGATATCTTTTGGGAATACAGATAACAGGACTTACTGATGGTTTTGATGGATTAAACAAATACGAGGCTGTTTTTTGTGGCACCAGAGCTTTTTGAGCTTGTCATGTCCATTTTACCATCTGCTCTCACCATTTTTCTCTATCTAAATTACTACATAATCTGAATTATAGGGGTTCCAGAAGAAGAAGACAAAAAGAAATGGTCTGAGAAAATAGTGGAAGAGATTATAGTTGAAAACTTCCCTAACATGGGAAAGAAAATAGTCACTCAAGTCCAGGAAGCACAGAGAGTCCCATGCAGGATAAATCCAAGGAGAAACACACAAAGACACATATTAATCAAACTACCAAAATTTAAATGCAAAGAAAAAATATTAAAACAAGCAAGGGAAAAGCAACAAATAACATACATACAAGGGAATCCCCATAAGGTTAACAGCTGATCTTTCAGCAGAAACTCTGCAAGCCAGAAGGGAGTAGCAGAACATATTTAAAGTGATGAAAAGGAAGAACCTACAATCAAGATTACTCTACCCAGTGAGGATCTCATTCAGATTCGATGGAGAAATTAAAAACTTTACAGACAAGCAAAAGTTAAGAGAATGCAGGACCACCAAACCAGCTTTACAACAAACACTAAAGGAAGTTCTCTAGGCAGGAAACACAAAAGAAGGAAAAAAAAACTACAAAAAAATCCCCAAAACAATTAAGAAAATGGTAATAGGAACATACATATTGATAATTACCTTAAATGTAAATGGATTAAATGCTCCAACCAAAAGACATAGACTGACTGAATGGATACAAAAACAAGACCCATATATATGCTGTCTACAAGAGACCCACTTTAGACCTAGGGACACATACAGACTGAAAGTAAGGGGCTAAAAAAGATATTCCATGCAAATGGAAATCAAAAAAAAAGTTGGAGTAGCAATTCTCATATCAGACAAAATAGACTTAAAATAAAAACTGTTACAAGAGACAAAGAAGGACACTACCTAATGATCAAGGGATCAATCCAAGAAGAATATATAACAATTGTAAATATTTATGCACCCAACATAGAGCACCTCAATACATAAGGCAAATACTAACAGCCATAAAAGGGGAAGTCGACAGTAACACATTCATAGTAGGGGACTTTAACACCCCACTTTCACCAATGGACAGATCATCCAAAATGAAAATAAATAAGGAAACACAACCTTTAAATGACACGTTAAACAAGATGGACTTAATTGATATTTATAGGATATTCCATCTTAAAACAACAGAATACACTTTCTTCTCAAGTGCTCATGGAACATTCTCCAGGATAGATCATATATTGGGTCACAAATCAAGCTTTGGTGAATCTAAGAAAATTGAAAGGGTATCAAGCATCTTTTCCAACCACAACACTATGAGACTAGATATCAATTACAGGAAAAAAACTGCAAAAAATACAAATACATGGAGGCTAAATAATACACTACTAAATAAACAAGAGATCACTGAAGAAATCAAAGAGGAAAGAAAAAAATACCTAGAAACAAATGATTATGAAAACATGACACCCCAAAACCTATCAGATGCAGCAAAAGCAGTTCTAAGAGGGAAGTTTATAGCAATACAATCCTACCTCAAGAAACAAGAAAAATCTCAAATAAACAACCTAACCTTACAACTAAAGCAATTAGAGAAAGAAAAAAAAATCCCCCAAAGTTAGCAGAAGGAAAGTAATCATAAAGATCAGATCAGAAATAAATGCAAAAGAAATGAAGGAAACAATAACAAAGGTCAATAAAACTAATAGATGGTTCTTTGGAAAGATAAACAAAACTGATAAACCATTAGCCAGACTCATAGAGAAAAAAAAGGAGAAGACCCAAATCCACAGAATTAGAAATGAAAAAGGAGAAGTAACAACTGACACTGCAGAAATACAAAGGAACATGAGAGATTAATACAAGCAACTATATGCCAATAAAATGGACAACCTGGAAGAAATAGACAAATTCTTAGAAAAGCACAACCTTCTGAGACTGAAACAGGAAGAAATAGAAAGTATAAACAGACCAATCACAAGCACTGAAATTGAAACTGTGATTTAAAAACTTCCAACAAACAAAAGCCCAGGACCAGATGGCTTCACAGGCAAATTCTATCAAACATTTAGAGAAGGGCTAGCACTTATCCTTCTCAAATTCTTTCAAAATATAGCAGAGGGGGGAACACTCCCAAACTCATTCTATGAGGCCACCATCACCCTGATACCAAACCCAGACAAAAATGTCACAAAAAAAAACTACAGGCCAACATCACTGATGAACACAGATGCAAAAATCCTCAACAAAATACTAGCAAAGAGAATTGAACAGCACATTAAAAGGATCATACACCATGATCAAGTGGGGTTTACCCCAGGGATGCAAGGATTCTTCAATATACGCAAATCAATTAATGTGATACACCATATTAACAAACTGAAAGATAAAAACCATATGATAATCTCAATAGATGCAGAAAAAGCTTTTGACAAAATTCAGCACTCATTTATGATAAAAACTCTACAGAAAGTAGGCATAGAGGGAACTTACCTCAACATAATAAAGGCCATATATGACAAACCCACAGCCAACATCGTTCTCCATGGTGAAATACTGAAACCATTTCCTCTAAGGACAGGAACAAGATAAGATTGCCCACTCTCACTGTTATTATTCAACTTAGTTTTGGAAGTTTTAGACACAGCAATCACAGAAGAAAAAGAAATAAAAGGAATCCAAATCAGAAAAAAAGAAGTAAAACTGTCACTGTTTGCAGATGACATGATCCTATACATAGAGAATCCTAAAGATGCTACCAGAAAACTACTAAAGCTAATCAATGAATTTGGTAAAGTAGCAGGACACAAAATTAATGCACATAAATCTCTGGCATTCCTATACACTAATGATGAAAAATATGAAAGTGAAATCAACAAAACACTCCCATTTACCACTGCAACAAAAAGAATAAAATATCTAGGAATAAACCTACCTAAGGAGACAAAAGACCAGTATGCAGACAATTATAAGACACTGATGAAAGAAATTAAAGATGATACAAATAGATGGAGAAATATACCATGTTCTTGGATTAGAAGAATCAACATTGTGAAAATGACTCTACTACCCAAAGCAATCTACAGATTCAATGCAATCCCTATCAAACAACCACTGGCATTTTTCACAAAACTAGAACAAAAAATTTCACAATTTGTATGGCAACACAAAAGACCCCAAATAGCCAAAGCAATCTTGAGAACGAAAAAAGGAGCTGGAGGAATCTGGCTCCCTGACTTCAGACTATACTACAAAGCTACAGTAATCAAGACAGTATGGTACTGGCACAAAAACAGAAATATAGATCAATGGAACAGGTTAGAAAGCTCAGAGATAAACCCATGCACATATGGTCACCTTATCTTTGATAAAGGAGGCAAGAATATACAATGGAGAAAAGACAGCATCTGCAATAAGTGGTGCTGGGAAAACTGGACAGCTACATGTAAAAGAATGAAATTAGAACACTCCCTAACACCATACACAAAAATAAACTCAAAATGGATTAAAGACCTAAATGTAAGTCCAGACATTATAAAACTCTTAGAGGAAAACACAGGCAGAACACTGTATGTCATAAATCATAGCAAGATTCTTTTTGACCCACCTCCTAGAGAAATGGAAATAAAAACAAAAATAAACAAATGGGACCTAATGAAACTTCAAAGCTTCTGCACAGCAAAGGAAACCATAAACAAGATGAAAAGACACCCTCAGAATGGGAGAAAATATTTGCACACAAAGCAACTGACAAAGAATTAATCTCCAAAATTTACAAGCAGCACATGCAGCTCAATATCAAAAAAACAAACAATCCAATCCAAAAATGAGCAGAAGACCTAAATAGACATTTCTCCAAAGAAGATATACAGATTGTCAACAAACACATGAAAGGATGCTCAACATCACTAATCATTAGAGAAATGCAAATCAAATTACAATGAGGTATCACCTCACACCGATCAGAATGGCCATCATCAAAAAATCTAGAAACAATAAATGCTGGAGAGGGTGTGGAGAAAAGGGAACCCTCTTGCCCTGTTAGTGGGAATGTAAATTGATACAGCCACTATGGAGAACAGTATGGAGGTCCTTTAAAAACTAAAAATAGAACTACCATATGACCCAGCAATCCCACTACTGGGTATATACCCTGAGAAAACCAAAATTCAAAAAGAGTCATGTACCATAATGTTCATTGCAGCTCTATTTACAACAGCCAGGCCATGGAAGCAACGTAAGTGTCCATCGGCAGATGAATTTATAAAGAAGATGTCGCACATATATACAATGGAATATTACTCAGCCATAAAAAGAAACAAAATTGAGTTACTTGTAGTGAGATGGATGAACCTAGAGTCTGTCATACAAAGTGAAGTAAGTCAGAAAGAGCAAAACAGATGTAGAGAATGGACCTGATGACACAGAGCGGGGGAAGGATAGGCTGGGATGAAGTGAGAGAGTGGTATTGACATATATACACTACCAAATGTAAAATAGATAGCTAGTGGGAAGCAGCCGCATAGCACAGGGAAATCAGCTCCATGTTTTTTGACCACCTAGAGAAGCGAGATAGTGAGGATGGGAGGGAGACACAAAAGGGAGGGGATATGGGGATACAAGTATACTTATAGCTGATTCATTTTGTTATACAGCAGAAAGTAACACAACATTGTAAAGCAATTATACTCCAATAAATATGTTAAAAAAAATAAAAATAAATTACCACAAAATCAGATGCATGATATACATTAAGGATACTTCGATTCCATTCTCATTAGCCTATGATAATTTCATACACTGTTTTCTTACGTATATAATAAGATGATAATAATGGAAATACTAATGCCTCCATTTTCTCATCCATAATAGTAATAATAGTATTTTAAAAATTCACTGAAAGTGAATAGTAAATGAATTAAGGTACATTGTGTGCTTTGAACAGTGCCTAGAACATAGTAAATATTCATTAAATGCTGGGTATCTGTCACTACTGTTCATTTAACTACTGGTAGTATTAATACTATTTCTTCATACTAATATGATGATAAATGTAAATTCAAACATGGACAGTGAATCATATAAAGAAGTTATCCTAATGATCCAGAATATAATCATGTTAAATCTTTTAGATTCTCTGCAAAATGGGAACACAAAATTTTAAAGAACTCAAGATCCAGGGAATACAGAAATACCAGCCAGATTCGCCAAAAGTTGAAATGTTTGGCCCCGTGATATGCTGACCCAAGGGGATGTTGAGAGAGAGCGTGACTAGAAGACTACAGTAGGGGACAAGAAGTTGGAAGATTTAGCTCAGAGAAGGTTTGGAAGTGGCAGGGACTTGAGACAGTGAGAAATGGTACCTTTTCTTGATCTCAGACTGACTTGATAGCTAACTACAGCCCTAGAAAATGTTATTAGAACTGCAGCACCAGTGGAGTTCAAATGCATTTTTAATACCTTCTAAATGCTTAATTTGGTTTTGCTGGAGATGTGTTTCATCATTCCCTCCTGCCCCTTAAATAAGCTAATGACTTTATTTCTTTTCTCCTTTCTGATCAGCTCGTAGCACATTTCCCAGGCCAGCCTCCCTCCTCCAGCCTGTCGTTTTTGATCTGGTTATTAGCTTTCCCGCTCACATTGTTTTCCATGGGTTGGAATGTTACAGACTGAGACTGGTCCATTCAGGAGGCTCTGGGGCTGGAGGGACCCCAACTGGCACAGTCCCACCCACTCTTACAAAGAACAAAAGCCATTACATGTGCTATCACCTAACAATTTACTAAGCAGTTGCATTATTATCTCAACTGATCCTCAAGAGAAAACACTGAGGCAGGCATTATTAACTCTGCCCTTTTACAGATCAGGAGTATGAAAGCCAGCAAAGCTAATCACTGACCCAGGCCAAATAGCATGAAGGCATTAGAGCCAAGATGTCCTACTCACCAACTGATGCCCTTGCTCTTCATTCTACACCATTCTGCTTACCCCACATCCTCCATCAAGACCACTGTGTTCTTCTGGGCACTGCAAGGTGCACAGTCATGGCATTTCAGCTGGGCAAGTGTGGATCATTCAGGATGCTTCACAAGGGTCAGAGAAGAGTCATGCTCTGCGTAGGATACCATCACTCTGTTCTCTTTTGTCTGTGGATAGTTGCACTTCATCCATGATGGGTCAGTTAAAGGAAGCTCTGGGGATGCCCTGATTCTCGAGAATGATGTCGTGGAAATTATTTGCAAACTCCCCTAGCCTGACTCAGAAGCTCCTTTTGACTGAGAAGCTCCTTTTGGGCTGGGTGAATGGGATGGGAAGGTTACCTAACCCTTCCAGAGAGACTCAGACCCTCCCTGGAAACAAGCAAGAACTTATTTACTTTCCTGGGAATGTATGGTGACTCCTGTTTCAGAGCCATGGGGAAAGTCAACGATAAGCTGAAGGATAATACAACACCTCTAAGGTCACTTTAACATATATTCTATGGGCTGTGCTAATTAAATCAACTCACTTTACAGATGAGGCTCAGATGGGACAAGTGACTTGTCCAAGATCACCCATCTAGTTAGAGATGGTTATTTGGAAAGGAAACGTACTCATAAAGAATAAGCAACTTTTTACCCTGAGAGATGGCTTGTAAAGGGGTGAGAAGGTAGAAGGATTAGAATGTTCTCAGATAACCTATATTCTCCCCCATATTATAAGAATTGCCAATGAGACAATGTTACCTTATGGGAGGAACAGAGCTACTCTGTTTGCCTGGGGTGGGGGGGTCTTTGTGCTTGATCAAAACTGAGTTATTTGCAAAAACCAATTTTCCTTACTATTAAGATGGATCTGCAGAATTCCCAGAAGATACTGACTATGAGAAGTCTCAGGTACAATTATCCAAGATGGAACAGGAGCCTGGGAGCACATCTATTTGTTGGGCCAGATAAAGGTCCATGGTAAGACAGTTGTACTTGTGGGTCTCCTCCTACATCCCAATCTCTTGGTGAGAGCTGGAGCCTTTAATGTTGTGGTCCTTGGGCTGAGGAGAATCCTGACAGGTAAAAGCTCTGTCTTATCTCCCTGAAAAACGGGGGAAATTTAAAGAAGAAAGAAGAAGAAGAAGATAGGTTTAGACATCTGTGCTGAAAAGCTGAGAAGCAGAGCAAAAGGAAGGAAGTTCCCCCAGGCTCTAAAACAGTCAAGCTGTAGCTCAATATGCTGAGCGATCAGGCAGCCACAGAGAAAGAGGCTTGGCCACAGGTGTTGCTGTACAATCAGTCTGCAAGTGCCTCTTTCTGGCCTGGAGTTCAGCATTTCTGAGCTGCACGAGAAGCTGAATGGGCTCTTTCTGGAATGAATTGATCCCTGTGTCCAAGCTAATTACTGCCTTAATAATCTGCGTCCTGCAGACACAAACTGGGCACAGACAAGGCAAGGGGCTGGCCCGAAACCACAGAGTGAGTCAGTGGCAGGGACGGAAACAAGGCTGAGTAACCAGTGGCCCTTCCTTTGGTTGCCCTGGCCAAGAGGCAAACCCCACCAGAGCAGCAGCCACGTTTCTGATGCAATGAGATGGGCAGGGGTGACGCAGTCCCCCACCCCCGCTCCTCCCGAGCTGCCCAGGTGAGCTGCGGCCCGCAGATCTGCTGTGCTCAGGAGAACCTGCGTGCTGCAGGATAACATTAGCTCTCTTTTATTGCCGTGGGCTAGGCACCCTCCGGCAGCTTGGCTGTAAACCTTTGATCTGCTGGGCTCCTGGAGCTGCAGGTTCCCACACACTCCGTGGGGAGGCAGAAGTTTGACTCTCCCGGCAGCCACCTCCAAAGGCAGCAACACTTTGAGGCAGTCAGGTGAGTAGAAGGGGACCCTTTCACCATCACCCGCTCCGATGCCCACCAGGGTCTGCTTCCCAAACCCCAGTTACATGTACGCCACACTCACGATTTGCCATATAGTTCCCGTGTTATTTACTTGATATTTTTCTTCACATTAACTCACCATTTAAATATTTTTAATTTATTTTGAAAGAAGTTTTATAATATTTCCATAAGTAGAAAACTAATACCACTTGCTTTAAAAATCAATAGAAGAAAAACAGAAGTACTTGCTAAACTTTAGCCAGAAGCTTCCTGCCAACGGCTCTGAGCCTGCAGTCTAGTATGTATGTTAAGACATACTAGCACTTTCTCCTTGGCATAATGAGAGGAACTGATAAAGAACTGTAGCGGGCAGGCACCAGCAAACCCAGCAACGATCTCATGTGAGTTTCAGAGACCACCCCTTGGGAGACCCTGGCCTAAAATCAGATGCCACCTCTCCGATGAAGACTCCCCTGATTAACCATCAGGAAACACTCTCTTCTTTTGGCTTCTCCCAGCCCTTAGCTCCTGGAGCAGTCAGCACTTTCTACGTAACATTACATGTGGGCATACATTCTCTTTCTCATGATATTGAAATCTTCTTAACTTCCAGTCAACCCCTAATATAGGAGCAGGAGTTTGAATCAAAACAACCAGCCAGACATCCAGTAGGCAAAAAATAAGCATTTGGCATTTCTCGTGGATTTGGTTTGGTTCATCCTCGATTCCCCCAGAAAAAGAAAGCACAGGAACTTGCGGTACCAACAGATCTGTTGGTGGGGGGTCATGAGGAGACAGGTGTAAGGATCATACCGATCGACCCCAGGTAGGGCCAGTTACCGTGAGAAAATGTGAGCTCCCTGCCACTGAAAGTATTCAAGAGGAGGCTGGGAGACCCCTTGCAGCTTATAGGGGCTTGGATGAAATTATTCAGAAGGGCCTTCTGGTCTTCAAATGCCATGACTCTGAGACTCTGGGCTCAAGGTTAATGAACCCTCCCAATGTTAGATGAGAGCCATGCATGGCCAGTTTGGTGGGTGGCTGTGTGAGTACGTGTGTGTGCATGCGTGTGTGCATGTGCACAGGGTCACTTCTGCCCTTAAGTCTGGCATTGCCGCATCAGCAAGGCCAGATTAACCCCTTGGCCGCAGGCACTGGGACCCCATGTCTCTCTCTGCTGACAAGCTTGCTTGCAAAGATCCCAACGGGTTAATTAAGTTTTATTGAGCCAGAGTTTATTGCAGCTGGCTCTTGTCCGTCTCCTTAAACACCTCTGCTTCCTGGGAAGCTGAAGTCCTCTCGGACAATATTTTCAACTCTGTTTAGTTTGCCTGTAACCTATATTTTATTTTATTTGTTTTTTGAGATACTCTAAAGGGAGGGTGGATGAGGTCATCCCCCCCCGCCCCCGCCCTGCTCTTTATCTCTCAGCCACTCCATTAAATCAGGTTGTTTAAATGGAGCGCAGATGTTGCCGATTTTTCATATAAAGGAATGCATATTCATTTACATAATTTTCAGTGAATTGCGGCAGTTTGTGTTTTACACCGCGTGCGTGTTTGTTTGTGCAACACAGACTTGCGGGACTCCCTCCAGGAAAGAACCGTCAGAAGGTTTAACTAGGAAATCCTTCGCATCCATGATATGTTCATTTTCTTGCTCTATTTTATTTTATTTTTGAGGCTACCAATCCTGCCTCAGTGATCTCTAATAGCTTAATACGATTAGAGATTTCCTCTAATCGCTGCTCAATGTGTTTCAGCTCTATTAAAGATTTATATGAAAGCTTTATGGAACACACCTTTTTAGAATTCAGAAGGATTTTGCAGATTATTATTCATAACATCTGCCACTTACTGCAAAGAGCCTTAGAACACCCCTTTAATGTGTATTTAATGTTTCCAATACAATATAATATCAAATAAGACGTGCTTTATTATGGCGCCCGTGTTTGTGTAGCCGCACTGAAGCTCTGCCGCTGTTGTCAGCCTAAGGTGGAGGGTTTATAACTGCCGCAAAAACCTGCACAGAGCTCAACTTGGCATTTAAGGACACACAGAGAGAAATGGTGTTTTGTGTTTTCTTCTTTTACTTGACTTGGTGCAACGTGGAGAGAAGCAGTCTGACAATTTAAAGAGCCGCCGAACATAATCTAGATATAAAACAGTGGTCCTTGGAGAAGTATTAAGGTCACCTATTGTTTGAAAGCGGACCTTGCCGGCCTGCACATGCAGATCTGAATGGTAGCTGGTCTGGCCAGCATAGGCTATGGGCTTCAGCTGCTTCATCCAGCACTTTCTCTGATCAGGAGAATAAAGCACACCTTCTTTTATTCTTTACCTTTTAACCCGACATTTTTACCAAGCAGCATTTATTAACAACTCAGTTTCACATTTTAATTTATGAAAGATGTACACAGTATGTATCTCTTTAACTAAAAATGTGTGATATAGATTTATCAAGATACCAACAGTAGCTGTGTTAGGGTGGTGGCATTGATTTTGTGGAGTTGGAGGTCATACAGCAGAGAAGAAAGAGTACAGCCCCGGACAGGAATCATAACTCAATTCCTTATCACTTGGAGGGCCTTGGGCAAGGTATCAACTCCTCCAAACCTTGGTTTGCTCATCTGTGATACGGGGATGATGCCTATGAATGAAGGTTGTTCAATTAAATGGAATAATACATTCAGAGAGCTTAGCAACGACTCTGACACATTGCAGGTGTTCAGTACTGTGTCCTATTTTTGTAAGGCATTAGTAGTATTTTTTAAATGAAAGAAATACATTTTTAAATTCTTTGAGAAAAAGACATTTATAAGTGCTGATGAGAACTTTGGATCTGCTGGTGACCACCACTGCTCCACACTGAGTGGACAGCATTCCAGGCACAAGCAATGACTTTCACTGCTTTATTAAGCTGTGCTGCCCATGCCGCCAAAATGCATGATGTCTCTCAGGCTTGAAGGAATACAGCAAATACATCACAACGTCTTAAGTGTCCCAAGTTGGGAAACCATCAAAGGAATCTAAATACCCTCATTTTGCAGAAAGGGGATCCAGGTCCAGAGAGGGGAAGGGACTTGCTCCAAATCACACAGGGAGAAAGGTATAAACCATGGCTCCTACCTCCCTCCGAGAGCTGTCCTACCACCCCTGATTCCAGGAGAAGAAGACTTTGGCTCTCGTTGCCTTATGGCTAGTGCCACTTCCCTTTAATAAAAGCACGCTGGAGCAGCCCCTCAGAATTGCAAGATCTGCTTTTCCTTGCATTTGTTTATCTATGTACCCACTCATCTTTAGTGGGTTCAATCCGAGAATCCCTGTGGTCCAGGATATGTGGGCTCCAAGGAGGTTGCAGAGACTCCATCTACGCTGGCCAGCCCAGGGTGGTGTGCTGGGAGTGGGTATACAGCAGGCGGCCAGCCCAGGGTGGTGTGCTGGGAGTGGGTATACAGCAGGCGGCCAGCCCAGGGTGGTGTGCTGGGAGTGGGTATACAGCAGGCAGAAGGAGAGTCTCCTGGTGAGTGCATTACTCCACTTGGTAATTCTGAGGTTGGAGCTCCCTAAGTGCCTGCCGGACAAATGTGCTGAACACTTGACTTTCAAACAGCCCTCATTACAGACCCGCAGCCATCTACTTTCTGACAGCTTTAGAGTAAATATGTAATCGGGGAGTTTTTAAGCCATGTTCTGTAAAGTGCCGTCTGTGTCTGCTGTTTGGTTATTTTATGTGGTTATCAAAGCTGTTCTAGAGATGGGGGGAGGAATGAGATACAGGATGGGGGTGGGGTAGCATTGATACAGGATGCTTGCAGCCTGTTCTGCAGAGTTCAGTGACCAAAATGGGCAAAACCCTTGATGGTCTGCAAAGCGCTCATTCACTTGCTGAAGGTTACATATCCTTTCCACACTCCTGGGGGACTCAGAGACGTCAAGATCACCTGGAAAGTCAATGACAGTTTTGGAATTTTTTCTTTTTCAAAAAATGTTTTAGCATTCTTTTATTGACAACATTTTATTATGAAAATATTCAAAGATACAGTAAAGTTAAGGGAATTTTACAGTGAACCAAGTTATCTAGAGTCTATCATTAACATTTTCCTATGCTTGCCTTATCACTTATCTATCTACCCATTAATCCATCTTATTTGGTACTTCAAAGTAAATTGAAGACATCATATATTTCCCCCTTAATAGTTCAGCATGGATTTCATTAGAGTTCAGTATTTGCTTGCAGTTTCTTTGTTTTGATGTAAAATTTACACACAAATGGAGTGTACAGATCTTAAGTGCCTCCCATGAGTTTTAACCAATGTGTATACCTGTGGGACCCAAACCCCTATCAAGATACTGCCATCACCAGCAGAAAGTACCCTCTTGTCTCCTCCCAGGAAATCTTATCCCCACTCCCCAAAAGGCAACCACTGTTCTGATTTTTCCCCCACTGTAGGTTAGTTTTGTCTGCTCTATAATGTCACGTGAATAATGATACAGTACCCACACTTTTACGTAAGACTTATTGAACTCAGAATATTTTTGAGATCCATCCATGTTGTTGCATGTGTTTGGTAATCCATTCCTTTTTATTGCTGAATAATATAGTATTGAATGAATATACCAGTTTGTTTATCCATTCCCCTGCTGGTGGACAGCTGGGCTCTTTCCAGTTGTAACCATCATGAAGAAAGCTGCCATGAACACCCATGTTTTGTGTATTTATGTTTATATTTATCATGGGACAATACTTAGAAGTGAGATCACTGGGTCATAGGGTAGTATGTTTAGTTATATAAGAAACTTGCCAGTCTGTTTCAAAAATAATTATGTCATTTTATATTCCCACCAACAATATATGAGGGTTCAAGTTGCTCCACAACCTTTCTAAAATTTGATGTTGCCATTCTTTTTAATTTTAGCTATTCTGATAGATGTGAAGAGGTATCTTATTATGGTTTTGATTTGCATTTCCCTGATGACTAATGATGTCCATTTTTCATGCATTTATAGCCATTCATATATCTTCTTTTGTGAAGTGCCTTTCAAATCTTTTGTCCATTTTTAATTAGGTGGTTTGTCTTTTTTATTATTGAGTAATAGGAGTTATTTATAGATCCTGAATACCAGTCCTTTTTCAGATATATGTTTTGACAACATTTTCTTCTCATCTGTGGTTTGTCTGTTTGTTTTCTTAAGTTTAACTTTGGATGAGCAGAAATTTTAATTTTGATCAGTTCTGAAGATCTTTTTTCACTTATTAAAATTGCTTTCTGTGACCTTATAAAATCTGTACCTACTTCTATAAAAGCTTTATGGTTTTAGCTCTTGCATTTACATATAAGATACATCTTGAATTAATTTTTTTAAACATCTTTATTGGAGTATAATTGCTTTTTGAATTAATTTTTGTGCATGGCATGAGGTAAGAATTGTAGTTACTAATATGAGTGTACAGTTCTCCCAGAACAATTGGTTGAAAAGAACTTTATTTCCCCATTTGATTGCTTTGTTGCCTTCATTGAAAATAAAATGATTGCATAAATGTGGGTTCTCTATTCCATTTCACATATTATCTGTCAATCATTATGTCAATACCACAATGTCTTTATTATCGTAGCTTTACACGAAGTCTTAAAATCAGGTAGAAGTCTTCCAGTTTGTTCTTCTTTCTCAAGATAATTTTGGATATTTTAGGTCTTTGCATTTCCACATATATTTCATAATCAGCTTGACAGTTTCTAACAGAAAATTTAAAAAGCCTGTTGGAATTTTGCTTGGGATTACACTGAATCTTTAGGATTATTTGAGGATAATTGACTCCTGAACAGTATTGATTCTTTTCATCTTTGAACATAATTTAGTTCACCATTTCTTTGGATATCCATTAATTTCTCTCAACAATGTCTTCTAGTAGAGGACTTACATATCAAATTTATTACTAAATATGTTATGCTTTGACTTTATTTTAAATGAATTGGTTTTTAAAATTTCATTTCTAATTGTTTGCTGCTAGTATATAAATATACGTTTGGTTTTTGTGTATTAACTTTGTATCCTGCAAACTTCCTAAGTACATTTATTAGTTTCAGCAGTGTTTTTATAGATTCCTTGGGATTTTCTATCTAAACAATTATGTCATCTGCAAATAACTACAGTTTTGCTTCTTTCTTTTCAATCCTTATGATTGTTATTTATTTTACTTGCCTCATTGCAGTAGATGGGACCTCCAGTGCTATATATATATATTTCTTTTCTTCTTTTTTTTTCTTTTTTTTTTGCGGTACGCGGGCCTCTCACTGCTGTGGCCTCTCCCGTTGCGGAGCACAGGCTCCGGACGCGCAGGCTCAGCGGCCATGGCTCACGGGCCCAGCCGCTCCGCTGCATGTGGGATCTTCCCGGACCGGGGCACGAACCCGCGTCCCCTGCATCGGCAGGCGGACTCTCAACCACTGTGCCACCTGGGAAGTCCTCCAGTGCTATATTAAATAGCAGTGGTGAAAGCTGACAGATCTTGCCTTCTTAGGGAAAATGCCTTCAGTATTTCACCGTGAGCTATGGTATTAGCTGTGAGGGTTTTTTTCGTAGATGTGCTTTATTCTATTGAGAAAGATCTTTTCTATTTGTAGTTGACTGAGAATTTTGATCAGAAATTGATTTTGAATTCTCAAATGCTTATTCTGCATCTATTGAAATGATCAGAATTTTGTTTCCTTTTATTCTGTTAAGCCAGCCTTGCATCTGGGAAATAAATGCCATGATGTTTTCTTATAACCTAGATTCTTGTTTTATAATTATTAAAAGCTTGATTTTGTACATTTAGATGTGAAAATCAAATATCATCTTGGACATACATAAAAAAATGAAAATATAAACTAGGTTAGGTATTCCTAAAATGTCTTCACATTTAGAGTCCAAATGTCATTGAATCACTTTTTATCTTTGAACCATCAATGCCTCTGTTTTTCCACACAGAGTTGTCCTCTTTGCTATCAAGAGGACTGCAGATACAGAATTTACTAAAATAATGCTGCATTATTACCTTCAGGATTTTATTGCAGGCTGCTGTCACCTCTGCTACAAGCTTTGATGGCATGCATAAACACTGACAACCACATAATGACTGCTGTCTGCCAATAACAATTATTGGACCCATTCTGATTTGGGGAATGTTAAGATGTAAATAAAATATAGATGTTAGAACTGCTTAAATACAGTAACAACTTCAATTTTCCCCTTTGTCACTAGAGGGATTTGTAATGGGGAATTTCATTTACTACATGATACATTTCCAGTCATGTTTAAAGTTTTACAAGGAGAAAATATGACTTTTATAATCAGAAAAAATTTAATAGATGCTTTTAAGAAAATTAATTAAAAACCTTCCGGAATAGTTTATAATTTTTAATGCCTACTTTTAACTTTAGGAAATTTGTAAATAAAGAGGGCTTTGGAAGATCATTTAGTCCACAGAGCTCATTGAACAGATGGGGATATTGGCCCCTGACTAGTCAACTAGACTTGTAAGCTCCATGAGAGCAGAAACCAAGTGTTTTATGATCATCACAATAACCCCTGTGTCTTCACATTTCCCAGTAAGAAGTTGGCACTCAGCAAATACTTTCTGAAAGGATGAGTGAGTGAATGAGACTTAGAGGATGTATTACCTTCTCAAAAGTCACATGGAGGACACTTACTGGCTGAGATGGGACTATAGTTTGAGTTTCCTGATGCCATTGGTCTATACTCAGTCCTCTACCAAATCCAACTAAGACCTGGCTGACTTGGGTTTTCTGACCTTGCAGATGCTGGGGGTGGGGGGCCGTGTGTGTGTGTAAGTTGGGGATCTTGCTGTGTGCACCACAGATCTTGCCTGATATGGCAGCCATTACAGAAGTCTAGACCTTGTTGTCGTATCATAATAGGAATTTCTGTCCCCTCCTTCCCCACACCATCACTGAAAACAAGTCACAGATGCAAAAGATGGCTATTAATCACTGCTGGTATCCAGACTGCATCTCAGTGACATGTTGTACATTATTAAATTATACCATCACTCACTCTTGGGCTGCTGTGTTTAACTGCATGGAAAGAATTACTGATCAGATCTCCCCAAATACTTTTCCCCTCCCACAGATCAAGCCCTGTTTGTTTGAGCCAAGGATGCATGGCTAAATCCCATGAATAATCAGAAGTATTTTGAGGCTCTGGCTCAATGATCTTTGAAAACCAACATGTGCTGGCCACCTCATTATCATCTCTCCTGAACTCAAGCGCCTTCCTATTTTCCCTTGCCCCAATCGTTTATTCTTATCAAGGCCCACACCAAATCTTCAAGCTGAATTCATGGTCCCCCTGCTGCCAAGCACACTTGTCCTGCCCCCTCATCACTTCCTCCCCATCTCGGTAAATGGAACCACCATCTACCAAGATGCTGAAGCTGGAACCTAGGAGACATCCTTGCTTCTGCTCTGTTCCTCAATTCCTAATCCATAAGTCAATTATGTTTATTCTACTTCCAAAGAGATTCCAAATGTGTACACTTATCTCCATTCCTAAAATCTGCTCTGGAATACCATATTTCACCCAGAAGCTCCTTAAGTAACCTCCAGGTACCTGCGCCTTACAGTCTATTATCCACACAACAGATAGAGTGATCTAAAAGCACAACTCAGGGACTTCCTTGGTGGGCCAGTGGTTGAGACTCTGCTCTTTCACTGCAGGGGGCGCGGGTTTGATCCCTGGTTGGGGAACTAAGATCCCACATGCCGCGCAGAGTAGCCAAAAAAAAAAGAAAAACACATACACACATCAGATCATGTCACTTCTCTCCTCAGGACCCTTCTATGTTTTCCAATTTTTCATGGAAAAAAATCCAAACTATTTACCACAACCTGTAAGGCTCTGCATGGTCTAGGGCTTACCTAACTCTCCATCCACGTTACGTAGGACTCTCTCCCTTGATAACCCTGGACCAGTCAGTCCCACTGGTCCCTGGTTTCCTTGAACACACCAAGCTCATCCCCACTCCAGGGCCCTAGAACATGCTGTTGCCCCTGCCTCGATGCCCCTTACACTGGCTCTTCATGTGGCTAGACCCTTGTCATGATTTGCATATCAGCTTAAATGCCACTTCCTCAAAGAGGTCTTCTTGAACTCTTTATACAAAAGAAGGTCTTCCCATGACTTTTTGTTTATTTCTCTCCTAGCACTCATTACAACCTGGCAATTACTTTATTTGTCTGGTTATTTGGGGTTTCTTTCTTTCTTTTTTTTATTGAAGTATAGTTAATTTACAGTGTTGTATTACTTTCAAGTGTACAGCAAACTGATTCAGTTATATATATATATACATATACATATATATTCTTTTTCAGATTCTTTTCCAGTAGAAGTTATTACAAGATATTGAGTACAGTTCCCTGGGCTATACAGTAAGTCCTTGTTGTTAACCTATTTTATATATAGTAGTGTATATATTTTAACCCCAAGCTCTAATTCAAAAAGATACGTACACCCCAATGTTCATAGCAGCACTATTTACAATAGCCAAGACATGGAAGCAACCTAAATGTCCATCGACAGATGAATGTATAAAGATGTGGTATATATATACAATGGAATATTACTCAGCCATAAAAAAGAACGAAATAATGCCATTTGCAGCAACATGGGTGGACTTACAGATTATCATACTAAGTAAAATAAGTCAGATAGAGAAAGATAAATATCACATATATCACTTATATGTGGAATCTAAAAAAAATGATACAAATGAACTTATTTACACAACAGAAATAGACTCACAGACACAGAAAACAAAGGGGATGGAGGGGGGCAGAAATAAATTAGGAGTTTGGTTATTTGTTTTTGATCTGTCTCTCCTCTCTCTCCTTTAAGGAGGCCTGACTACCAGGCCTCCTTAAAGCACTTGGTGAGAATTAACACTCTTCAGAACATCAGCAAAGTCTGGGAACTCAAGTCGAAATCACACACTGTGTGAGGAAAAGGAAATTCGTCTGGTGTCAAGCGAATCCATTCAATAGAGCTCTATCGAGTACTTGCTAAGAACAAAGCTGGTTGCATCCGCGGTGGTAGCAGGGATGGGAAGGCGGGAACCTGTCCTCAGGACGTTCCTGTGTGGTGGGGGAGAAAGGCCAGCAGATAGGCCGGTGGGTAGCTACGAAGTAGGGAAGAGGGGCACGCGGGTTGCTCTGGAGTGCCATTCTGACTGAAGAGCCAAAATGGAACGTGGGAGATGACCCGGAAGGATGGAGCAAAGGTCCCTGGGAAGTGACAAGGGATAAACTTTCCAGGATAAACTTTCCAAGGATCTGTAAGCTCCTTGAAGGAAAACTTTGTACTGTTCAAAGTGTTCAATGGTAGCACACTTCCTGGTATATGTTATTCTCTCTCTCTCTCTCACACACACACACATGAAAAGAAAGTATTTATATGCAGAGAAGTTAGAATCCCATTCACAGGAGAAATCACAATCATGATGGGTAGATGAGAGGTACCCAGAAAAGGACTAGAGATAATGAAGCATACAGTTGTGGGAACTTATGTTGGGTGCAGTAAGGACAAATGAGAGGAAGGAGGAGATGGGGCGTGGGTGGATTAGGCTGGGAAGACTTCATGAGGGAAGCAGAATTTTATTCGTTTATTCATATATCCATATATATCCATATATATATGAATGTATGAATGACTGGGGTGTGCATATAAGTCTACTCCTCTTCTCCATGTTGCCTCTAATCTCAAGCTTTACCTGTTAGCAAGATGACAGCCAGGTGCTCCAGCCGTATATTCTCTTTACTGGACACCCTCACAGAAGCCCTGGAGTTTACTCCATGGGGGGCTTCAAATCAGTTCCTCTCCTTCAAACCACCACTGAGGTCTGGTTGTCTCCGACCTGGAGGGGTGCATCCCCAAATCAAAGCCAGGGGCTGAGCTGGAGGAATAGGAAATGTATGCTTGGGAGATAATTGGTTCACTCAGTAAACATTTATGGGATCCTCCTCTGAGCCAGTTGCTAGGAATACAAAGATAAGTAAGCTCTCAGGTCCCAGCTGAGAGGGCCAAGTGAGGAAAATAGAGAAGTGATCAAGCCCTGTGTCACAGTGAGACCAAACTAGGCTAGAGCGTGGTTTGCAAGTTTACATGAGAGAAGAGGAGGGCTTCAGGCAGACAGTGGCGTTTGAACTGGGCCTCAAGGAACAGGAGGCAATTGCCAGGTGAAAAAGAGGAGAAGGGACCTCACAGGGCAATGGAATGGGACATGTAAGTCCCAGAGATGCGAAAAAGAAGGGCCTAATTGTGTGCTGGAATTGAAGGAGGCCTGAGCACAGGGGCACTGGGGATAGACGGAAAGTTCTAGGGAAAAAGTTTGGTGCAGAGTTTGCAAATTGGCAGTCTGTACCCACAATCCTGTTTATACTAGTGTTTTGTTTGACCAGCATAGTATTTTTATTTTTAAAATAATTTTCAACTTTTAAAACTTAGGAATTTTACATCAAACCCAGATATTCAGCTTCCCTGGAAACATCAGCTGTGGCATTATAGGCCCACGTAACCAACCGAAATCCACCGTTACGGCCCCAGGTGGATGGGACAAGGGAGCTCCATTCCATTCCCCCAAAGTCCCCACCCATTCTCTGCATCCATTCACATTACCTGACTTGTCCTAGAACACTTTTGAGTTTCAGACCTCTGGCCTGGTGAAGTAACTTGACTCTACACTGATGAGGATTTTGTGTGCCAAGCTAAGGCATTTAGATTTTATCCTACAGTCAATGAATATCCACTGACAGTTTTAAAACAGGTGAATGTTCTTATCCGTCTTTATAGTTTCTCCAGCAATTAGCACAATGGCTTACACAAAGCAGGTGTTAAGTCATTATTAAATGAATTAATTAAAGAAGGAATACATCTTAAAAATTAATGAGTAACAACCACTTCAGAAAACTTTTTGGCAGTAAATACCAAATCTGAATATGTACTAATCTATGACCCAGCAATTCCACTCCTAGGAATACATCTTGAAGAAATGCATATGTGTGGTTACTATAAGAATGTTCACAGCAGCCAAAAACTGGGGACAAAAACCCAAATGTTCATCAGTGGTAGAACAGACAAATAAAGGGTAATATATTAACATGGCAGAATACTACTAATACAAGGCAATGAGGATGGATGATACAATTGCATACAAAAATATGGATGAATCTTAAAAGCATAGTATTGAGTGAAAGAAACAAAGCAGGGTGTGCCATATGGTTTTATCTAAAGTAAAAAAACAGAGAATACGATTCTATCCCATTAGAAATCAGTATCATGGTCACTCTTAGAGGAGGGTTTAGTGCTAATCACTAAAGCCTGCAGAGGGCTTTGGGGTGCTGCCATGCTCTGATTCTTGATCTGGGTGCTATTGCACAGGTGTGTGTAGTTTGTGAAAAATTGTACCATACCCTTAGGATGTGTGCAATTCCCGCATGGAAGATTAGTGTGTGAGCCCCCTTCTGAAATCGTCCTGCAACATCCAGCCCAGTGGCTGTTCAATGCATTCTGAGTGATCAATTGAAAACAACTCTGTTCTCAACTCATAAGCTATTCTAATAGCCTGGTAAACATATTTTGTGCTAAACTGATTAATCTGGGAGAATGGAAGACCGCTCAGCAGTGGGGGGACCTTGGGAAAAGACAGTCTGAGAGCAAACAGCTAGATTAGAGCAAGAAATGAGAGTCCGTAAACCCCGGCTGGCGGGCCCTGGACAGGACTACCAGGCCTCCTTAAAGCACTTGGTGAGAATTAACACTCTTCAGAACATCAGCAAAGTCTGGGAACTCAAGTCGAAATCACACACTGTGTGAGGAAAAGGAAATTCGTCTGGTGTCAAGCGAATCCATTCAATAGAGCTCTATCGAGTACTTGCTAAGAACAAAGCTGGTTGCATCCGCGGTGGTAGCAGGGATGGGAAGGCGGGAACCTGTCCTCAGGACGTTCCTGTGTGGTGGGGGAGAAAGGCCAGCAGATAGGCCGGTGGGTAGCTACGAAGTAGGGAAGAGGGGCACGCGGGTTGCTCTGGAGTGCCATTCTGACTGAAGGGCCAAAATGGAAAGTGGGAGATGGCCCGGAAGGATGGAGCAAAGGTCCCTGGGAAGTGACAAGGGATAAACTTTCCAGGCTGGAGGGGCTGTGGCGGCAAAGGTCTGAGTGGTGACAGCAGCTGTGTGCACCCACGTGGGAGGCAGTCCAGGGTAGCTGGGAGCTAGCGCATAGAGCACTGGAAGAAGTGAAGCAGGACAAGTAGAAAGGTCAAGGTTACGAAGGGTTTTAAATGTCTGTGTGGGCTTCAGCCCACAGGCACTTGTGGCGGTGATGGTGTGTGACGGAAGGAAGGACTCTCTAAAGATGTTGAGGAAATAGGGAACACAACCCAATAAGAAATATCAGTCTGTCTTAAGGGAAAGCATAAACCTGAACATGGATTACAAACTCAAATGCCCACAGAGTTAGCCCTTCAATAAGCAAAGAGGGCCAAGTGATATTATATAATAAATGTCATAATTAATGGGAACTGCCACTCCATCCTCCTGTAGGGGATAAGATGGGGAGTGGTGGAGACTGTGGTAAAACTGGTGGTGTATCTAATGGGGTAGTCAATACTCATCTCCAGCTGCTTATTGTATGTTGAGAGACATGGGCCCAGCACTCGTCCAAGTTTTCTAGAGAAGCTAGAAATCTGGATGTTTATATGCAGATAAGCAATCTATTCTAATTTTTTTCAAAGCGTCATACAACCTAAACAACTTGTATTTGAAGGCAGCTTAGGTCAGCCCTTTGTGTCCTCCGAAAATTAAAAATCCACATCACTCAGGTATTCCACTTTACTGTCACGTCCTAGGGAGTTTGGTAAAACACTGTGATGAAAACAATGTATCAGGACGTCCAAATACTTTTTTGCAACAACTGAAAAGACCTGGAACAGCTGCTAACTGTTCTGTTTTGGCGAGGTCTGGGGTATATTCGGGACAACATTGATCATCGCAACAGCGCTTTGCGTGTCTGAGTCTCATCCATTTGTTGTCTGCACGGCTGGGTTTTTTGCCATCAATATTTTGTGTGAAGAGAGACATCTCCCTCTAATGACGCCCTAATCGTTACTAATTTCCTCTGCCTGGATTGTACGCCATCAGGTATAATGAGCACATTTGCTTTTAATGCTCCTGCTACAAAGAGTTCCTGGGAAATGGTTGGAAGGCACGTGCACAAGGCGACAGGGGGCAAGTGAAAAGCATCGCCGACGTGGGAGAGAGTAGGAGGTCTGCAGCTGGCGGGAGGGCCCTCCAGCCAGGGGCCGGACAGCAGCCAGCTGGGTCCGAGCCCTCCCCTCACCCCCATAAGCTTCCACTCACATTAATAATCTTAACTCCCTGATTTGCAATTAACCCAAAAGCTCTGTAATGATAATGGGATACGTGTGTAATTTGGTGCCGGAAGGGGATAGATCAGCAGGGCTGGAATCTTTATTAATCTCTCTGTTTTGTTGCTCTGAGTGAGGTGGGGGCCACCTTATCCCAGGCTCCTGGCACAGGGAACCATGAGTGAGGCCGCCAGGTAGGATGGCCTTGGATGGCTTAGAGCTGGGTGGCAGCTGAATTCTCCATGGGAATGCTAAGGAAGGGTCCAGGCTTGCCTTTCCCCTCTGTGACTGAAGCTGCAGAGAGCTGTGTTTTGCTGGCCTACATGGGGTCCTTGGGGAAATGTGAAATCATTATTTACAAAACAGGAGATTTCTTATAAACATTCAGATATGGGCTTCTTTAGACGAACGGGAAGATCTGGCAATCCCGGGCTCCTGTGTCCAGAGGGCACAGAGCAGCTCAGCCCGAGGGACATGGGGCACATGCTGGCTGTTTGTCCTGGCCCCCACCTGGCCCACTTCACCTGCATATCTGCCAGGGCCCACTGTCAGATGTGTTTGTGAGCACCGAAAATAAGGAGTCCCAGTTCAACCTCAAGTGTGGGAAGGCCTCCTCCTGCCCCATCCCAGGTCTCAACCTGGTTCTTACTGGTTTCATTTGCTTGGCTCTTACTTGGGAAAAGAGCGTCAGAAGTGATTTCTCACCCAGAAGTCTGCTGGAGGCTGTACTTGCTCATTTGGCAAAGCTTTATTGACATCTGTTCTAGGACCCAGGTACAGGACTCACAGCGTGGAAAGGGTCAGACGCAACTAAAACCACTGGCCAAGACTGGGGAGGCAGGGACTGACTTACTCCATGGAGCTCTAAGGGCACAGCAGCATTGTCTAGTGCCAGGATGGCAAAGGGACTTCATGTGGAAGGGCAGCCCTGCTCAAGCCAACAGTCTGAGGTCGAGGTAGAGCTCAGGAGGAAAGACTCCATGGTTGCTGGACATAGGCTGCCCTGGGCACAGGAAGAAGGGAGTGGAAGCACACAGACTGTGTGTTTGAAACCCCAGGCCCGGTGAGAAGAATAGCAAAGTGTGACTCAGGAGACCTGGGTCCTGCTCCAGTCTCTGGAACTTCCTCGTCATATGACCTGGGTTTAGGATCGCCAGCTATAATACAGAATTTGAAGTACAGGTAAATAAGTGTGTCCCTTATGCAATATTTGGGATATGTTTATGCTAAAAAGCATTTGTTTATCTGACATTTAAGTTTAACTGGGCATCCTGTATGTTTATGGCTACATCTGGCAGCCCCACCTGGGAACATAAGTGCCTTTCCCTCTCTGCTCTTCAGTTTCCTCATCTATCAAATGGAGTCAAGCAAGATTGGTGGTTATTGAAGAGCTTAGCTACAGAATCATCCTTCAAAATTAAAGTATTACTAGAAGCCAAAAGTGGGACACAGATATAATTGAGGCTGCTCTGGTGGAAGATGCCATGAAGGCCTTAGAAACACTGCTGACTTTCACAGAAGAGGATCTGTGATATCAAGCATCATACAGTGAGACAGAGCTCACCTAGGTTAATAATAACAATAACAGCAGCAATAATGCCACGTAACATTCACTAGGTACTTCCCACGGCCGGGTGCTTTGTGTATGTCCCCACATTGACTACTTATAACAACCACAGACGGCAAGCGCCCCACTTACTCCTACTGAACACACAACGAAATAGAAAACACTGAGAGAACTGGGAACAAGCTCAAACCAGGGGTAGATCCAGGATTTGAACCCAGAGAGTCGACTCTAGAACCCATGCTCTTAACACCAAGGAGCCATCTAGAAATAATGAACTCATCTTCAACTCAATGTATGAACCTCCCACTGCTGAGGGTGGGCAAGCAGAACTTGGGTGACTTTCCCTAAGCCTTGCTTGGGGTGGTTTTAGGGATGGCTCCTGTGGGCAGGGGTTAGACTCATCTAATCTACAGGGTCCTTTCTCTCTAACACTTTGTGGATCTGTGGGTCTTGGGGATTTCACTGCTGGATATGAGACATTGATCTTCATTCCCAAAGATTTTTTAAAGAAATAATAAAACCCTTCCCTAATGAAGAGCCCCATTTATTCCCACAATGATTACTTGGTAATTACTGTCGACCCACTAGGACTCTTAATACGGCTTCTTTGCCGCTTTTGACTTCCTACACTAAATTGTAATTGCGCGTAGAGAGACCATTGACTGAGGTTAAACTGTACCTGTCCTTGCTGGCAGCGGTTGCCATGGCTACTTTCCTCTGACCACCCCCAAGATGGAGTTGGACGGGACAATTTTGAAACTTGCCAGGAGTTGCAAAAATCGCTTAGGCTGATCTCAGGGCCATTTCTGCAGCAAGGGAGTGTGGTCCTGCCCGGTTTCAAGGGAGAGAAGCAGGGATAGTGGAGAAACAGTCCAGAAAGTTCAAGTGTGAAGACCCACAGAAGTGTAGGGGTGAAAGGACTCCAGAAGATAGCTGGTCCAAACTGCCGTCTTGTGGAAATGGAATCAGAAAGACCAAGACCCCGATCCTTTTTCTGTTGCCTTCCCTATGACGCTGTTCAGGTTACGTAACTTCTCTGACCTCTGATTTCTCCTTTGTGACACCTATCACATAAGTGTGATAGGTGTCCCAACGGAGAATGAGAAATAAGAATTTGGTGCCCATAATGAGGAGTAAGAATTTGCTGCCATGACATGCATAGTGTGCCCAGCCCACAATAATCGCTTGAGTGATGGTAGCTATTTTGATCATTCCCTGGGAAGGTGCTCAGAAACTCGACTCCACCACCATTTTCAGTTCTCTGCATGAATATGGTTATTGCTGGGGTCCTTTCCAGCTCTGACACTTGGGGTTCTCTGTGTCTAGGGCCAGGGTCGAAAATCAGGAGCCAGGCAGTAAGATCAATGAGAGAAGCTGGCAGCCCCAAGTGTGATGCACAGAGCCGGTAAGTGACAGAGGGATCCACGTGGAGCTGAGAGCATGCATGCCATTCCCCAGCTCTAGCCAGCCGCCACCATTTGATACAAGCTTCTCAGACCTTCTCATTTTTTCAAGAGAATACAGAAACAGGAATTTTATTTATTTATTTATTTATTTTTTTTGCAGTACGTGGGCCTCTCACTGCTGTGGCCTCTCCCGTTGCGGAGCACAGGCTCCGGACGCGCAGGCTCAGCGGCCATGGCTCACAGCCCCAGCCACTCCACGGCATGTGGGATCTTCCCAGACCAGGGCACGAACCCGCGTCCCCTGCATCGGCAGGCGGACTCCCAACCGCTGCACCACCAGGGAGGCCCAGAACAGGAATTTTTTGAAGATGGAATTCCCTGATTCTTTAAACTTATTTTTTTAATATTTTAAACATTCTTTGGACCAAACAAGACAAGGCTTTGGGCTCAGTTTGACTGGTGGATCCTCACTTAGGAACCACTCGTCTAGATAATTAAAGGAGGATGGGAATTGTTTTTTCTTGAAAAGACATAACAGCAGTAAAAGCCCTGGCGGTGTGTGGAAATGTGGGTCCAGGGTTGTTTATATCATCTCCATGATTCAGGGAAGAAGTCCCTTTACCGCTCACCAAGATTATGGGGCAGGTCTGGCCCTGAGACTCAGACTCTGCACAGCCACTATGGAAAAGAAAAAAAGAGCCAACATCTTGCAGAGCTTAACCCAGTGTCACTTCTGCCATAACCCAGGCCTTGGCACAGCTCCAGAACCTGGAGCCCAGGGCCCCCCAGTGCAGCACAGGCCCATCTGAGCACCATCACCTTGTATATCACCTTCCACTCAGGCACACTACAGACACACACACACAGACATACATGCAGACACACATACACACAAAGACACATATACACACAGACACTTATACACACACAGAGAGAGACATAAACACAGACACATACACACACATATACACATACACATACACAGCTCTTGACTGGAGAGCTCAGGAGGAGGGATAGGCAGGATGGAGAAATCATACCCTGTCCTCACTGGAATGGAATTGATTGGCTTTGAAGAGAAGGTGTCTTTAACCTGCAAGTGATAGTAATCCAACTCAAACAGGTTTTAGCAGTACAAGGAATAATTTTAGCATATCTGAAATGTCCAGGGGTGCTGCAGGTATGGTTGGATCCTGCAATCTTGTCAGGAATCTCTCTCTCTTTGTATCTCGGCTCTGCTTTCTCCTGTGCGGCCTTGATTCTCAGCCGGTATGGCCAACAACACCTCCAGGCTCACATCCTACCAGCTTAGGACCCCCAGCAGAGAAAGAACACTTCTTTCTTGATGGTTCCACAAAAGTCCTGACTACCACCCATATTGACCACACCTGGACCCTGTGCCCACCCTCGAGCTGGGGATGGCGTCAGCCTCCGCCGTGCCTCATGGATCAAAGTGGAACGGAGTCAGGTCCCTTAAGGAAAAATGAAGGGGGAGGATTAGTGCTGGGCAGGCAGAAGTAACTGATGTCCCCAGCAGCACCCTGTTCCACCTGCCCTAGCTGGACAGTCCTGTGGCTCCCGTCTATTTTGTGCTGTTCTCTGATAGAATCCTCCTTCTGCCCTCTGGTTCCTGGCATTCCTAGGTCATCTCAACCTCAGTCCTCCCTCACTAATCTCATGTCAATTCAGTTGGTGCAAAGTCTCCAAATAGCACCCCAGAAGGACCCCATTCCACCCCCAGTGGGTCCCATCTCCTACCTATGCTAAGGCCAGTGTAAGGTTGTGGCTCTGCCTACAACCAGGCTGCCTGGGTTCTAATACTGGTTGGCACACTGACTAGTATTGAGACAGGTTGGGACCCGGGATCCTCTGCCAGAGTGCCTGCACCTGGACAAAGTCTCCTTGAGCAATAGGATACAAAGAAACTATGACTAAAAATAACTGCATGCTGGGCAGTGGGGCAGTTATTAGCAATAGGATACAAAAATGCCACAAACCCGCTGCCATTTCTGAGGTGCCGGGAGCAAAAGCAGGATACTACACATGATCCCTGCACATGGCAGGGGGGTGGACAGAGCACCTAGGCTACACCTCCTGGCCAACCCACAGATCCGCCCCCATTGTCACCCCATGTAAGGACCCAAGTAGCTCCTTTCCAAGATTGGGCAAGAGTAACTGTTTCTTGCTTTGGCTCCCTCGTGCTGCAGCAGGGGTCCCAATAAAGCCTTGCCTGAACTTCTCGTCTGGCTTCATCAATTTCTATTGATTAAAGAGTCCAAGGGATGGGGTCAGTAACAGTGTTATGACCCTAGACTCTGTTTCCATATCTGTAAATGGGGGTAAGAATAGTTTGTACTTTATAGGTTGTTGTGAGAATCAGATGAGATCATGTATGTAAAGTGCTTACGGTTGCTAGCATTTAGTATGTGATCAATACAAAGTAATGGCAGTAAAAATAATAATAATACTGAGAACATTTCCACCCTGACCACGCCCTCCTTAACTTACCGAGTTATGAGATGAAATCCATGTTACAGGAGAGCAGGTAGCAGGCATCTCTCTGTCTCCTGCTGTTCAACCCAACCATTTCTCCATTTCCCACAGCTGGGAAATGGCCGAGCCGATGTACAGAACCAGAAGGGAGTGCTTTGCCAGCTGGCTGGGCATGCTGATGCCAGCATCTCTCTTGGTGGACCAGAGAAGCCCAGGAACCTGTGTCCATGTTAGGGTCTGTGAGCTCTCCAACCTGCCTGAGAGAATGCCTTTCCATCATCCCAACTCAGCGAGTCACCCACAGTTACAGAGGCACCAGCTGCCCCCTTGCTTATCTCTTAGAAACATCTAGTCCTAGGAACTCCCCCAGGAGTCTCTTCCCCACCATGCCCAGGCCTCCCTGTGCCCCCAGCCCCTGCCATAACACTGACCACACCACCGACGAGGACCCTAGTTCCTGACTTCAGGAAGACAGCTGTGGCATGGGACCCAGCACAGCACTGGTGACCAGAGAGACTGGAAAATGAATTTCCAACTCCCAATGGACATTCACCCCAGCAATCCTCCCTGGATGAGTGCAGTGCCGCCACCGCCCGCCCCCATCCTCTGCCATCTCCCCACTACCAATCTTGGCCCCCTGCAGTCAGACATTCTTCTCACTGCAGCAGCCCCTGTGAACTTTTAAAATCACCAGGCAAAGTTGATGGCGTCCCTCTGAACCCCTCCCAGTGGCCTTGCCATGGCACACAAGATCTGGCCCCGCTCACCATCCTTTTCACCTGCTATTGCCTCCACTCACCTGGACTTTACAAATCTGACCTGGTCCAGCTTCAGGGACATTGCCTTTGCTCTGCGCAGAATATTCTAGAATTGTGTTCTCAAGTCCGATTCTTCGATATCCCTCCCCAGAGAAGCCATATCTGACCACTCCAGCCAAAGCAGCACCACGCCCCCTCAGCCCAGCCAGTCATTGCTTCCATTTGCTTCATTTCCTTCCAACCTTTTCTCATGATGCATGTTTACCTTTTTCTGTATTTTCAATTGTTTACTCCCTGTCTTCCACAGCAGAACACAAGCCTTGTCTTGGAAACCGCCACATCTGCAGAGCATAGACCAGTATCTCCTCAAATAGTGGATGCAAAATAAATACTTATCAAATACATGAACACTCCCTCTGTTAAAAGCTCTCCTCTGTTGCACGCCCTCATTCAGGTTCTGCACTGACTCTTCTTTTCAGTTCTTTAGGATCTGGGTTTGGGCTGTGATTCCTGGGCAATGATCCTCCAGGGAAATTAGGGTTAGGGAGGCATCCTTCTACCTTCCCACTGAAACCCTCCCTCTGCCCTGCCTGGAGTCCTACCCTGTGCACCAGCATTCCAAAAGGAAGGGCAAGGCCAGTGTGCACACAAAAGGGCAGGAGGGCCACGAGCTGGCCTGAGCTGGCCTCCTACCGATGCTCAGAAGCAGGGCTGAGTCTCCAGCAAAGGATGTGGAGCCTTTGACTAGAGTGGGAGTCGTGGGGCACGGAGCAGAACTCAGCCTGAAATATTAGCTGCTGATAATGAAGAGAAAATGAGACCTCTTTTCCAGTGAGCCCTGTTGAGGCATTGTGATTTGTAACAAGAAATATTGGATTGGCCAAAAATTTCATTCGGGTTTTCTCTCGCACGGAAACTCCGAACGAACTTTTTGGCCAGCCGATATGTATTTGGTCTTAATCCCAGTTTCTGACACAGAGCTCCTAAAACGCTTGGAATTTGTTAGGTGAGGAAAGCGGTAAGGGGGGGGGGGGGGCGGGTCTCTTGTCATATTAATGAGATGACTTTTAGGAAGTGCTTAAGAATGGGTGCTGGTAGCCCTGGGAGCCCACCAGATGATTAGAGGGTTGGAACTTTCAGTCTCACCCCACTGACATCTGGGGAGGGGAGAGGGGGCTGGAGATTGAGTTCAATCTCCAAAGGCCAATGATTTAATTGGCCAATGACCATGTCTATGAATGAAGCCTCCATAAAATCTCAGAAGGATGGGGGTTCAGAGAGCCTCTGGGTTGGTGAACACATGCAGGTTTGGGAAGAGTGGAGTGCCTGGAGAGGACATGGAAACTCCATCCTCCTTGCCCTGCGCATCTCTTCCATCTGGCTGTTCCTCACTTATATCCCTTTATAATAAACAGTAATCTTGTAAGTAAAATATTTCTCTGAGTTCTGTGAGTCACTCTAGCAAATTAATCGAACGCAAGGAGAGGGGATCTGATTTATAGCCATTTCATCAGAAGCACAAGTGACAACCTGGACTTGTGATTGGTACCCAAAGAGGAAGGCAGTCTTGAGGGACAGAGCCCTTTACCTGTGGGACCTGATGCTATTTCCAGGTATATAGTGTCAAAATTGAGTTGAATTGTAGGACACTCAGCTGGTGTTGCAGAGAATTGCTTGCACACACACACACACCACACAGTGAGAACCTGTGCAACTTGGAGCTCATTGCTCCTTGTCAACAGTGAGAACAAAAGTCACTGGAGGCTGTTGTTTTATGAGCATATGTAGGGTGAACCCCTTGGAGGAGGAGCCAGACAGGAGGGGCTGATGTGCTTACCTGCAATGGCTGAAAGCGACTCCCCCAGCCTGCGGAAGGCACTGAAGAAATGGCAGGAACAGGTACTGTGCCCAAAACCCCTAGCCATTGATTGACAAGCAACCTGCACAATTTTGCCATATTCTTATATCACCTCTACTATTATGTACTTAATAATTATTGTAAGTCAACAAACTTTGACCTTAAATACATTTATTTTTGAAAATGAACTTTATAATACTTCTGTAGACGAAAATATCCAAATGTCCCCCTCTGCGCCTCCTGAAATCATTTGTATGACATTTTGGGGAACATTGGTCCAATGGAAAGAGAACTAGATTTTTAAAATCAGAATACCTGGTGTAAGTCCCAGGGCTGCCTCTAAAAATCATGGTCATTTACTGAGGGCTGTTTATGTGTTGGGCACTGTACATACGTCGCCTCCATCTCATACCAGGTAGGTATTAGAATATCCATTTCTCAGATGAGAAAATTGAGTCTCAAGGCGGTTAAGTAATTTGCCCAAAGTCACACAGCTGAAAAGCATCACAAGTGAAATTTATACTCAGGTCTGGCTGACCCCAGGCCCTCGGTTTTTCCCATGACACCACCATGACCTCTCCACCCTGTTGGCCTCTCTGGCCTTCAGTGTGGTCATCTGTAAAATGCAGGTATCAGACCAGATGCCCTCTCAGGGTTGTAAACTCCAGGGGCTAATGATGGGACCACAAACCAGGAAACATTCCCTCCTCTGGCTCCAAGGGGTCTGGGAAGCTGTGAACATGACTGGAATGTCCTGATTAAGAAAGGATGTTGGCATAACTGACTATATGCCTGGAAGAAAACAAAGTTAGACCTCTGTCTGACAATTTAAATGTAAAAAAGACAAAAATAAATCAAACGCAAAGTTACATCTATATCTATTGCCCACGATGTATTAAGTGAGGGGGTGGGAAAGAAAGCTGCAGAGAAATGTATATAGTATATACAAATGTATACAGTAAAATCTCCATTTTGGAGAAAAAAGGGCAAAAGAAAAAAAAGCCCATATTAGAGTATATGTTTGTAAATGTCTGTTGGTCTTGGAGAAAGATCCGGAACTACCGACACTAGGCAGTTACCTTGATTATCTCCCTCATGGAAGGGGAGGGAGGGATGAGGGAAAGGAGGAAAGAGGAGAGGGTATAGAAGAAAAAAATGTTCATTACAAGCTGGAAAAAATTAGTATGATAAGTAAAAACGCAAATATAAAATATTATCTACAACAATTCTGCAAAAACTTACAAATGAAGTAAACATGTAGACAAGGGTTGTAATGTAACAAACAACAAACACCAATTTCATTAAGCAATAGAATTGTGGGCAATTTTTATCTTAGGTTCGTGCTGTTTTATTTTTTGCAATATTTTAACACAAAAATAATATATTGCAATGCTTAAAGTCATTAAAAGTAAATGTTCCCCAATTTTCTGGATATGTCCAGAAAACAAATGAAAAAAAGGCTCTGTCACTCAAGCAGGGTGAGCAGAGGCAGCTCTGAACGACAAAGCAAAGGCTCTCTTTGCACTTATCCTCTGTCTGAATTTCTAAAAGATTTTCCAAATTAAAGAAAAGGCCTCTGGTGAACTGTGGTTTCATCTGCAAGCCTTTCATTTTAGCCGTTTAATTTAGATTCAAGTGAGCACAGCAAAACTGATGACAAAAATTTCTGGACAGCACAGCACTCATTGGCCAGGTTGGCAACAGTCACAGTCCTCCTTAACTGGGAGAAATAAATGTTTTCATCTTTTATTAAACACTGGAAATAGCTAAAAGTGCTACCTCTGAGAGAGGCAAGATTTAAAGAAGCAAACTGATATATTTTGCTAATTAATCCATTAAAAACCTCATTTGCATATAAATAAGGAAGGCACGTTAAATCTTAATGTACGGCGTGGGGTGTGAGCTTGGCTCCTGTGCTAAGCGCCCAGGCCCTGACCCCAGGTTAGAACTCCCACCAAAGCACTTTCTATCCCCTACTGGAATAGGAAGTGTGCTCCCCAAAATAAGACATCTTTTCTGTACTAGCTCCCCACACTCAGTACACACACACACACACACACACACACACACACACACACACACACACACACACACACACACCCACCCACCCCAGGGAAGAGAGGGTATTTCCCTCAGGCCTCCCCACGCTGCTGGCTGCTCGCAGTTTAGAGAAGGGCAGCTTTAGGACCCAGATGGAGTCAGAAGAGCCCCTGGACAACTAGGAAGAGCTTGGGAAACCAGTGGTTCTGAAACTGAGCCCAGCTCAGTAGGGACTCTGACTCTATCCTTTAGATGACGTAACATCCTGAGCTGTGGCTCCTTCACTGATCAGAGGATTGGGCAGAAGCGAACTCTCTTCCCAGAATTTAATGAGGATTAAATGAGATCATGTGTCTGAAACCAGCAAGTGCAAGGGCTTGGCATATTATATGTGCTCAAATAAAAACATAGTAAAAATTCCTGAAAAATATACACTAAAATTGTAATAGTAGTATTCTCTAAGTGGTTTTGATTTTCTATCATTACTTATCTATATTTTCTAGAATAAATTGCTATTATTGTGAAATTTTTTTAAATACTCAAAAGATCTTAATTTTCTACCAGCTTACCATGCTTTATGTGAGGCTACTACTATTTACTCCAGGAGGTGGGTTTAGTTTTATACTCTACACACTTCTGTATCTTTTTTTTTTAACAGAGTGCATTCATTATCTTTTTTTAAAAAAATGGAGGCAGGCATTAATTTTTAAAAAGAAAACATTTTTATGTATAGATGGAGACAATACAATTCTGAGGGATGAAATGAATTGTCAAGCTGGTAAGTGAGGGCTCCTTCCTCCCAGTCTGTCCTCTTTCCCCTCAGCTTAGTTTTACTTTCCATGTGACCCAATTGAGAAATACTCATTAGAAAAAGAAGTTGCTCTTGTTTTTAGAGAAATATGGCTCTTAAGCAACATAGGACAAATAGCAAAGGAGAAAAAAGAGCCAGTGAGTCTTGGGATTTGTCTGTGCAAGGTGAATGTGGGAACAGATGGGGGTGGGCTGTGCACAAGGCCATAAGGACTATGGAGAAAAACCGCCAGAGGCAAGGGTACAAACACATCCAGGCATGGGACTCATGAGATGCCGATTTGATGGAATCATTCATTCATTCAACAGATGTATAAGAAGTGTCTGCCAGGTACCAAGCACAATGCAGAGGGTACAGAGGTGAGCTACCAGGCCTTCCTGGAGCTTAGTGTCTAGTGAGGGAAGCAGCAAGTAAACAGTTAACAGTGAATACATCTTACATCTTGTGGTCAGGGCTGTGCAGGACATGCCAGGTGATCGGCTTGGAGGAGGTCAGTGAGAGGCTCTCTGAAGAAATGACATATAAACTGAGACCTAAAAGATATGTAATGATCGGTCAGGCTAGGAGTGAAGGCCATTTTAGAAGGAGGAAATTGCGTATGTGGAACCCCTAAGACAAGAACAGGTATAATTTCAGTTATACAAGGTATGTTCTAGAATTCTGCTGTATAAGCTTGTGTCTATAATTAACAATACTGTATTGTGCAATTAAAATTTTGTTTAGAGGGTAGATCTCACATAAGTGTTCGTACCACCATCAAGGAAAGAAGGAAGGAAGAGAGAGAGGGACGGAGGGAGGGAGAAAGGAAGGAAGGAGAAAGGAAAGGGAAAGAAACAAGAAAGGAGTTATCAGGGGCTTCCCTGGTGGTGCAGTGGTTGAGAGTCCGCCTGCCGATGCAGGGGACACGGGTTCGTGCCCCGGTCCAGGAGGATCCCACATGCCGCGGAGCGGCTGGGCCCGTGAGCCGTGGCCGCTGAGCCTGCGCTTCCGGAGCCTGTGCTCCGCAACGGGAGAGGCCACAGCAGTGAGAGGCCCGCGTACCGCGAAAAAAAAAAAAAAAAAAAAAGGAGCTATCAAATGGCCAGGGTGGTTGAAGGTTGAAGTGAAGTGAGGTTGGCGGGGGGATGGGGTGAATGAGGAATAGGGCAGGGCTCGGGGCTGGGGCAGGAACTTGGAGATTATCCCAAATGCAATGGGAAGCTATCAAAATTTTAAGCAGAGGAGTGACATTATCTGCTTTCCATGCTTGAAAGATCTCTGTATACCAGCTGAGAATGGAGCAGCGAAGAGGCTGTTGTTATAGCCCAAATAACAGCTTTGGAAATGGAGGAAAGTGGATGGATCCACAATGTATTCAGGAGGCAGAACTGGCAGAGTTTGTTGCTAGAGTGGGTATGTGGTTGAGGGAGGGAAAAAGAAGAGCCTGTGATGACTTCCAGGTTACTGACATGAGAACTATTATAGAGAAGCCCAAGAGAGAAACTAATGAGGGGCAAAATTTATACTCTAACATGGGGACGCTAAAGCAGCTGAGAGGTTGAACAGAATACCTGTAGGTGCCTGAGTCTGCTGGGGAGGAATACCCCCCCAAAAAATACACCACGGGCAGTTGAATTAGGGCAACAGCCAGAAGTCCACTGGGGAAGCTAGCAGATAGATACTGGGTAGGTCTGGTGGAACTGCCTTCATGACATTCTAGAGCGAGGTCTTCTTTGACCCCTTTGACCTCTGGGCAAGGACACATCTGGTCTCCTGTCACACACACAGCCTGAGGTTGTCATTGAGGTCTATGCAGGGAGCAGCAAGATCCAGGGGAGAGAGACTCAATCCATGAGGCTATCGGCTAAGTATTTACTATATGCCCAGCATGGTCCCAGGCCTTCGGCAGAGGATGCGAAAATTCCAGACCTCAACTTATAATCTTGTCAAGCAAGCAAAATACATGAAACAAGGTGTCCCTTTCAGATCCAGCTCTGCTCAGAAATGATTGGTTCCATGCTCCTTCTTTCAAGTCCAGATAGGTGAGGTACATGCGAAGGCATTCCTGTCTCATAATAAGGCATCATTAATTCCTGCATTTTAACAGGGCTGGGTTAATGTTTTAAGTCAAGAATGACCACTGCTGGGTATTAAGTCACCATGATAGAGACTGTGATTGCATGGAAAGCCCCTGGTTCACCTGCCTAGGGCATGATGCCAGGTCCTAGGAAATCACAATTCATAAGGTCTTGCTGTGTCAGGCCCTTCCATCCCATCTCTCCTCTCACTCTTTGTTTCAGCCAGGTCAGCCTTCCTTTAGTTCCTGGAAAGTGCCAATTTCTTCCCTGCCTGAGGGCCTTTGCACATGCTTTATCATTATCCTTTTATCCCACTCAGCTCATTTTAATTGCTCAGCTCTCAGCTCAAGCCTCACTGCCTAGGGGAAGCCTCCAACTCCCTGCTGCTGCCAGCAGGGTTTCATTGTTAATGCACACTTGGAGGACTCTATCTCCCCTTCACAGGGATTTTCCAATTCCCAATAGATGTTGATTAATGTGATTATTTCATTACTATCTTCCCCACTCATCAATAAAAGCAACAAAACGTCTGTCTTTTTGTTCAACCCCAGAGCCTAGCACAGTGCCAGATCCATATCAGACCCTTAAATAAAGAATGAAAAAAAGAAATGAATGAGTGAATGGATAAATGAGTGAATTCCTTCAGGGCAGCAAGTATCTTAGATGTGCTTAGAAGTCTTGGCGCTGGGGCTGTGCCCCTGATAGGTCTCCCAGGGCAGTCAGGCAGAGTCAGTCTTGGCCAGAATAATATGAGAGGTGCTTTCCCAGAGAGGCCAAACTTGCCCTGCATGTGGTTGGAAGTGCCTTTTGTTCTTTAGTTCACTGAGGCCAGAAATGAGCCAGCTGCTGGGCCAGAAGATGATTGCCGGGGTCAGTGCCCCTGAATCCATGATATTGAACAGTTCCATCATTTCTGGCTGCTAAGTGATTCCAGACCAGTGACTCATGATGGGAGAATGGAGGAAAGTGCTGGATAAACACCCCCAGCAGCTCTCCTGCTCCTGACAAGTGCTGAGCCAAAATGGGATTTTGGTTATGAAAGCAAGCCAGTTTCCCATTTTGATCTCCACATCCAGGACCAGGGATCTTCCTCCAGTGGCAGATGCTTGTTTGGGCACTGTTGTTTTGTGCACAAAATCCCAACAGCTTTGCCCATTGGTTTCCTGAGCCTCTGGTTGTCCAAGACCTGCTACGGGAGTGGGGAAGCACAACAAGCACATAGTGAAGCCAAAGAGGTTGGGAAACAGATCAAGTCAGGACCCAAACTAAAAGCCATCACATTAAGGACTTTCCAGAGGGGGTGAGATTTTGATGGTGTCCTACAGGAGGAGTGGGAATTAGAAAGTGGAGGAAGTGGGGGAGGGGGAACAGAGCCGAGGTCTCAAGCCTGTGCTTGTGTGATGATTGGTCCAGGCTTGACAGAGTACTGGGGGCTTATTGTGAGCATTCTCTGCTTTGCTGTCAGAAGCACGAGGAAACCAGCTAGTGCCCCATGGAGAAAGGAGACTTTCAGGTAGACCAGCAGTTGTCTGGTATCCAGGCCACCTTTGGAGCTTTTGGTTGTGTCTGCTTTCATGACAAAGTAAGAATGGCACTGGCTGTCTCCATTTCAGAGGCTATTTTTGATGTCTAGCTGGCACTCGGAAAGCTCCACTGTGCTCTGCATCTCACTCACCCAGGCTGAGTTGTAATCTTTCAAGAGCCAGCCACTCATCACATAATAATCAAACCAAGATGGATGGAGGAGAAATGCAAACAGCATACCACTGCCCTGGCTCAAAGTCGGTGGGGGTGGGCATCCCCTAGTGAGAGAGACAGACAAAAGAAGAGGCCTAAATAATCCCCCACTTTCCCAGGATGAGTGGAACCGGTGTTTGCATTTCTACTCAGTGTATTCAGTTAGAGAAGGCCTGGAGCCAGGGGGCTGGAACCTTTGCCTTCTCCTCCTGAATCCCACTATACTCTCCAGCTCCATGGCCTCAGACATATTGTTAAACTTCCTGAATCTTTCTTCATTTGTCAAATAAGATGAACAATACCTACTGGTCCAGGAAGCCCTCTCTGAGGACGTAATATTTGAGTTGAGACCTAATTTTGAGAAAAATCTAGATGTGAATTTCTGGGGAAAATGTCTTCCAGGCAGAGGAAACAGAAAGAGTACAGGGTCTGAGGCAGAAGCAAGCCAGGCTTATTTGAAGAATAACAACAACAATAATCAAAGCTGGTGTGGCTGAAGCAGAGGGAAGGAAGGAAAGATGGTAGAAGATTATGTCAGAGAAGTAGTGAAGAGCCCATGAGCCCATATGTGTGACCTTAAAGGCCATGGTTTATGAGGAATGATGAGACCACACCAAGGTCTTTTACATTTGTAAAAGATTATTCTGACTGCTGCATAAAGAATGGATCAGTGTGGGCAAGAGGCAGGGTGTAAGCATGAAGAATATTTATGAGACTACTGAAGTTATTTCAGCAAGAAATGGTGGTAACTAGGATTAAAGGAACAGCAGTGGAGGTGGAGAGGTAGATTGATTGGGGATATATCATGGAAGGAACGCCAATAAGACATGCTCATGCCTGACCTGTAGAATCCCAGAAATCCAAGAGTCTTCCTTTATTTTGTCCCATCCCTGTCTGCTTCAGTCCAAGCTGGTGGCATTTCTGCTGAGATGGTCAACTGGATTCCTAAGTCACACATCTAATCTTTTTAGCAAATGGTCATCCATCTATACCCTTGTTCTCTTCAGAGCACGCCTTCTCATTTTTTTGTAATATGGATAGACTGATAATTTTACAAATCTTCAAGTTCCAGTTTCTTTGCTTAACAATCCCTTCTTCAATTTATTTCTTTCCTCTTGCTTTTCACTATAAGCAGCAAGGAGAAAATAGGCCACACCTTCAATATTTTGCTTAAAAATCTCTTCAGCTAAATATCCAAGTTTATCACTTTCAAATTATACCTTCCACAAAACAGTAGCACACAATGCAGCCAAGTTCTCTGCCACTTTATAACAAAGATCACTTTTCCTCAAGTTGCCAATAACATGTTTCTCACTTCCGTCTGAGACTCGAAGCAACTTTAACTTTTATATGTCTAACAATAGTCTCTTCAAGGAAATCTAGGTTTTTTGCCTATCATAAACCTCAAAACGCTTCCAAGTCTCATAGGATTCTGGTAAGATGGTAAAGTAGGAAGCACCAGGAATCTGTCTTCCCACCTAGACAATAATTGCAATGGCAGAGTCTGTCTGATATAATTATTTTGGAACTCTGGAATCTATTAAAGGCTTGCAACTTCCAAGGGAAGACTTGGAAAATAACAATTGCAGTTAATATCTGTGAATTTCAGCTCTCAGCACAGTAGCTGCTACCTATTTCCCACCCCTAGCCTGTGGAAGGCAGCTGTGCATGTTCCTGCAGCAGCTTGCACACAGCTTGTGGGGACCAGGGTAGACAAAAAAGGCCCTGCCCTCCACATATTAGGGATCTATTCTCTGTTTGCTAATTGCTGCTTCTTATCACAGTGCTGCAAACAAAGAGGTGGGTAGCCATTGTTGTACCTCCCATTGTTGCAAGCCTCTCTCCCTTCGGCTGAGGTGAATTCCAGGGGATGTAAAGGGCTGACACCCTTCTTTCCCCTTCATTTTTCTCTTCCTCCATTTGAGTGTCAGACATTAAAAACTGCATATATGGGGAAAATTGGAAATTGACCACACATGCCTAAGGAAAGTTTCAGTAAAGACCTGAGAAGACATTATGTTTACACCCCACACTGATCCTCCACACAGAGATAGCTACAGCAATCAAGTAAGCAAAAATATAAACAACAACAACAAAAATAACAAAAAATAGCAAACCCTAAGAAATGGGGAGAATCTGATTTCCAGAGATATCACATTATTAGGTTCAAATGTCCAGTTTTCAGTAAAAAGTCACAAGCCATACTTAGAAACAGAAAAGTATGGCCCATTCAAAGGAAAAAACAATAGAAGTTGTCCTTGAAAATGATCAGATGGCAAATACACAAGACAAAAACATTTTTAAAAATTCATAAAAGTACTCAGAGAACTGCAGGAAAATGTGGATTAAGCCAGAAAATAATGTATGAACAAAATGAAAACAACAATAAACAGCTAGAAACCTTAAAAGAAAACCAAAAGAAATTTGGGGACTAAAATATACAATAACTGAAAAAAAATTTACTAGAGGAATTCAAAAGCAGATATGAGCAGGCAGAAAAAAGATTCTGCAAACCTGAATATAGGACAATGGAAATTATCAAGTCTAAAAAACAGAAAAAAAAACAATCAAAGAAGTTAACAGAGCCTAAGGGACCTGTGGAACACCATCAAACAGATGAAATATACATTGTGGGAGTCCCTGAAGGAGGAAAGAGAGAGAAGGGAGCAGAGAGAATTTTAAGAAATAATGACTGAAACTTCCCAAATTTGATGAAAGACATGAATATAAACATCCAAGAGGCTCAATACACTCCAAATATGTACAAAGACACATTATAATCAAATTTTCAAAAGACAAAGACAAGGAAAGAATCTTGAAAGCAGCAAGAAAGAGGGGAACCTCAATAAGATTATCAGCAGATTTCTCATCAGAAATATTGGAGGCCAGAAGGTAGTGGGTAGATATATTCAAATTGTTAAAAGAAGAAAACTGTCAACCAAGAATGCTATATCCAGTGAAATTTTCCTTCAAAAGTGAGGGGGAAAGTAACACATTCTGAGATAAACAAAAACTGAGGGAGTTTGTGATCACTAGATCTGTCCTGCAAGAAATGATCAAGAGAGTCCTGCAAGGTGAAAAGAGAGGATACTAGACAGTAGCAAGAATCCACATGCAGAAATAAAAATATCAGTAAAGGTAAATAGATGGGCTTATAAAAGCTAGTGTTATTGTAATGATGGTTTGTAACTGTACTTTTATTTTTCTACATGATTTAAGAGACTGATACATTTAGAAAAACAAACATATTCTTATATTATTGTTTTCTACATAATTTAAAAGACTAATGCATTTAAAAGAATTATCAGGGAATTTCCCTGGTGGTGCAGTGGTTAAGAATCCACCTGCCAATGCAGGGGACACGTGTTCAAGCCCTGGTCCAGGAAGATCCCACATGCCACAGAGCAACTAAGCCCATGAGCTACAACTACCGAACCTGCACTCTAGAGCCCACAAGCCACAACTACTGAGCCTGTGTGCTACAACAATTGAAGCCCACGTGCCTAGAGCCTGTGCTCCACAACAAGAGAAACCACTGCAATGAGAAGCCTGCACAGTGCAACGAAGGGTAGCCCCACTCACTGCAACTGGAGAAAAGTCCATGTGCAGCAATGAAGATCCAGTGCAGCCAAACATAAATAAGTTGTAGGGCTTCCCTGGTGGCACAGTGGTTGAGAGTCCGCCTGCTGATGCAGGAGACACGGGTTCATGCCCCGGTCCGGGAAGATCCCACATGCTGCGGAGCGGCTGGGCCCGTGAGCCATGGCCACTGAGCCTGCGCGTCCGGAGCCTGTGCTCTGCAACGGGAGAGGCCACAACAGTGTGAGGCCTGCGTACCGCAAAAAAAAAAAAAGAAGATGCACAAGTGGCCAATGAGTGCATGAAAAGATGCCCAACATCACTAATCTTTAGGGAGATGCAAATCAAAACAGTGAGACGGGCTTTCCTGGTGGCACAGTAGGTGAGAGTCCGCCTGCAGATGCAGGGGACATGGGTTCGTGCCCCGGTCCGGGAGGATCCCACATGCTGCGGAGTGGTTGGGCCCGTGAGCCGTGGCCACTGAGCCTGCGCCTCCGGAGCCTGTGCTCTGCAACGGGAGAGGCCACAACAGTGTGAGGCCTGCATACTGCAAAAAAAAAAAACAAACAAAAAAAACAGTAAGACACTACCCCACACCCATTAGGATGGTTACTATCAAAAAACTACAAATGCTGGTGAGGGTGTGGAGAAATTGAAATCCTTGTGCACTGTTGCTGGGACTGGTACAGTCACTGTGGAAAAGTCTGGCAGTTCCTCAAAAATTTTAAAATAGAATTATCATATGATCTGGCAATTTTGAAGTGTATTTGCACACACATGTTCATAGCAGCATTATTCACAATAGCTAAAACATGGAATCAATCCAATTATCCATCAATGGATGAACGAATAAGCAAAACGTGGTATATAAATACAATGGAATGCTTTTCAGCTTTAAAAAGGAAGACATTCTGCAATACACCATAACATGGAAGAGCCTCGAGGATGTTATGCTAAGCTAGTCACAAAAAGACAAATACTGTGTGATTCCACATATATGGAGTACTTAGTAGTCAGAATCATAGGGTCAAAAGATAGAATTGTGGTTGCAGGGGCTGGGGAGAATGGGTTTTATTGTTTAATGGTTATAGAGTTTCAATTTTACAAGATGAAAGGAGTTACAGAGATGGATCGTGGTGATGTCTGTACAACATTATGAATTTATGTAATACCACTGAACTGTACCTTTAAAATGGTTAAGATGGTAGATCTTATGTTATGTGTATTTTACCACAATAAAAAATTTGGGGGGAAAAACACAAGCAGAAATAACAAGAGCACTCTTCCAGGCTCTATCCAGCACTCAATTCCAAAGCCATTTCCCCATTTTTAGATATTTGTTACAGCATCCTGGAGCATGGGGTTAGCAAGAAGAGGGTGGGAAAACAAGAAATCTTGGATGATATCCAGATATGTAGCTGGATTAGATGGGTGGATATTTATGCCCTTTACTAATGTGAGAAGACTCAGGAAAAGTAAGTCAGGGAATGGTTGTTAGACATCTATGTGAAGAGACAAATAACGTGTTCAGAAATACAAACCTGAATTCATGAAAGGATTCTAGGTCTGAGGTGGATATTTTGGAGTCATAACATATAATAGTTGGTAATAAGGGCACTAGGGAGATGCACTTAGGTAGAGAAGACAGTCAAGAACTGACCTCTAATGCCTTCCAACGCAAAGCACCAGCCAAAGAGACGAAGGGGCAACAGTAACCAGGGAGCCAAGTGTTTTGAAGAGGATGGAGGGATCAAGGGTATCTTTCCAATGGATCAATGGTGTTTTAAGGAGAGGTTGGGATAGTTGGTATGAAGAGATGACCACTGGCTTGGGAAACATGATCTTGTTGGTAACCCTGACAAGAGTGGTTTCGGTGGAGTGGTGGGGATGGAATTTTGAATACCAATGGGCTGAAGAGAGAATAGGAGGGGAGAAAGTAGTGATGGCAGGACAGGCTTGGCAGGATAGGCTAACCCTAACTGATTTGAAAAACCTTGCTGCAATGAGAACAGAGCATCCAGAGAGTAACTGGGAGGAAATGATGAGTGAAGAAATGTTTTTTTTTTTAAGTTGGGACCATAAAGTAGGTTCAAGACACTGGCATAGAAATGAAAACATCAGAACAGCATCAGGGATCCAGACAGAGGGTTGGTGAAAGCCAAGAAACAGTTCCTGGTATGATACCAGGGATCTCCATGGAGGTCTTGGTCTCCCCAATGGAGAGGGAGGTGCACTGCAGAAAACCGAGTGAGCTGGACACCTGCCTTAGCAGTCTCTCTTCTGTTCTTACCCAGGAGCCTGAAGAGAAGGAGGGGGAGAGGTAGAGAGAAGCAGAGATCAAAGAGTCAAGAAGAAAGCAATCTGAAAGGAGGAAGAAGAAAGACAATGCCAGCATGAGTTCTGATTCTGTCAGGAGAGAATCCAATCGGTAAAAAGAAAATCTTATTAGAACACTCGTTTTTTATCTTCTGATAGGTTTATCTAGTCAATAAGTTTAGTTTTCTTTGTAGACTAAGGTCATTAAAATTAAAAAAAAAATTTATTTTAAGCAAATTTCTTGCCTTGGAGAACTTTCCATCTATCTCTCTCTCTCTGTCATTCTGTCTCTGTCTCTCTGACTCTGTCTCTGTCCCTCTGTCTCAGTCTCTCTCTGTCTCTCTCTGTCTCTCTCTGTCTCTCTCTCTCTCTCTCTCACACACACACACACACACATACCACTCAGTATGTATAGTGTGGGGACAGATGATCCTAAAATCTGTCCCAGAGGGGAGAATATCACTCATCTCAGCATATTCCATTATCCTGGTCACAGTAGTTGGTTCAGACAAGACACGTGACCAATATTGGTCCAAAAAGATTCAATCCTGGGACCTTTGTGGCTAGAACACAAGCCTAAGGCTACCAGACACATCTCTCGGCCACCACATGGGGAGAGGCTGCTTGCAAATGAAGTCAAAAAGGTGAAAGCAGAGCTGAGAGTCAGAAATTAAGCCAGCACTAGCCTTGAACTTCTTGGTCCCATGAATAAAAAAAATGTTTCCCCTTTCCCACTGACTCAAGTCAATTTGAGTTAGTTTTCTGTCACTTGCATCCAAAGAGTTCTCACTGATGAAACCACAAAATCTGTGTAGCACAGACTTGAATACTGAGATAGCAGAGGTAAGCAAGGCGATCTCAAAATCACCAAGCCAGCCCAGGACAAAAGCCTATCTTAATTAGACTTAAAGGAAAATAGAAGGGGCATCGAACAAAGTCCAGAGAAAGAGGAGACTCCAAGACTATCAATTAGACAGCCTAGGCATTTCACAATGTATCACGTATCATTTACGTTCGGTATCTCATTTGATTCTCTAACAGCTCTGAGAGCATGAGGAAACCGTACTTTATTTTATGAAAAAGAAAACTGAGCTCCAAAGAAGGAATATTACTCATCCGAGCAGAGCCTAAGCCCCAACCCAAGTTTTCTGACTTTAGGACGGATAGCCTGCAGGTCACTTCTAGTCCACGTGGCACTTTCATGCAAATTAACAAGACATGTAATGTCCAGGCACTCCACCCCCAGAGGAGATAAGCACTGCCCACTTCTCATCCCAGTGCCCCTGTGCAGAAACAGCCTGTGCACTGCGCTCTGCCATGTCCCATACGTCATATTTCCACTCTGCTTTCTTCTTCTTTCTCTCTTCACTTACGTCCTGTGTGTCCCTTCCTGCCTCTGGGAGTCAATGAACCCATACACAACACGAAGTTGGGTTAAAAAAAGATACCCCCCAACCATCTTCTCCATTGTGATATTCTATTTCTATGCCTCAGATGAGGTAAGAAGAAGCCGCCACCCATGAAATACAGTGTGAGCATTCCAATAGTACCCCAAAATTTGCCTTCACTGTAATTTTGTCTTCAATCCAATCACTTTGGATTAAGCCACAGAAGACAATCATCAGAATATGAACTAAGGGCTCACAATGGTTAACTACTGTATACTTAATGTATACTATTCTATTTCATGTGAGATACATATTATTACAGATTTCCCCCCGTATCCAAAAACAGAGCATTCCTATGAAACCTTTCGTAAGCCAAAATGGTATAAAATGAAGAAGCAATTTTTGCTTTTCACATTTTATTGTAAAAGCAAAAATCCTCTTCCAATGTCTTTTGATTAGTGAAAATAGGTACTAATGTAGGTCTTTTATAAAAGTGAAGTGGTGTAAAGGGAACTTTCAAAAAGTGGGGGATAGCTGTATTTCCATTTCAGTGATGAAAGTGCCAAGATCAGAGAAGTTAATATCTTGCCTAAGGTCACACAGAAGGCAACCCTAGTTCTGCCTGATCCTAAAGCAGAGTCTAACCATTGGATTTCCCAATTACCAGCTCTTAGTGCTTGATCCTTCTTTACCGGGTTTCTAGAAATTCAGGGTCATTGAACTTTGATAAGAAGAGTGAAAACCATGCCCTAAGCAAAATAGCGTAAGGGGAAGCTGCTACAATAGCCAGGGAAAACAGAGTGGAAGCAGGGAGGCTCTAGCAACATGACCCCTGCACTAGTTCAGAGAGTTCCTCCCAGACCTCCCAATCAATACATGCTTCGTGACTGCAGGCAAGTCCCTTCACCTCTCTGGGTCCCCGGTACTTTATTTGCTGGAAGGGGATACCAAGCTGTTTTTCTTCTTACCTCACAGTGCTGTCACAGGGTGAGGAGAGATAATCTGTGACCAAATGTCATGCAGGTGAAACATCCTTGGCCTCACTGCACCAGGTTGAGCTTCTTTATGGCTACTGACAGCATCTCAGCTGTCACCATGGTTTCAAGTCCACCTTTTAAATTGTTGGCCTGCATCTCAAAGCCACAGAATTCAACCAAGGAATGCAGCCATCCTTAAAACAAAAAAAGCACTGTGTTTTTCCAGAAACCCCTCACAAGTGTAAAACTACATTTGCCCTTGTCCCTTGTTTAGAGGTCAAGCCACGTATTCAATTATGCTGGCATTCCCATCTTCCTTTGCAGGTACTGGGTGAGGTTAGGCAGGGGTTATTGATTCATGGTTCCTATTTTAAATGCAAAACAAAAGAGACATCATTTGTCCTGAATGCAAAATAAAGCTCTAGTGCATTTTTCAAGTTGCTAATGCACAATTGGTGTAGCATTCGTTTATGTGGCAAAGCCAAAACAAGGAAAAACCTAGCAGGGTTGAGGTGATTGTTTCCCTGTGAATATAATCAAACAACCTCTAAGGAGGCATTCTCTATTTGCTTTTGCATGAGATCCTTAAATTTATATAAATAGTGCTGAAAATTAAACCCTGTGTCTTTGTAATATTACATCTGATTTCTGGAAACTGAGCTTGCCCAGATTCCAAAAAATTAGCAATAACTGAACATCAGATGCATAGTATCTAAAGTGTTGCTCTTCATCATCTTTGCAGTTGCTGGGATAGCAGTGATCTTTAAAGCAGCTTGTCCACTGAAGTTTTGCATTTGTATAGGATCAAATCATAAATATCTGCTAGAAAGTCCATGGCTCAAAGCACCTGTACCAAGTCTTCTAAGATGTGAAGCTAATTTCTTTTCCATAACAGAGTTGTCTTTCTTTCATTTGGAAAAAAAAAAAAGAGAGATTATTGAATCATTAGAATAATTGGTCCCTAATAAGTAAAATTTTCTTTAGATGATTAGATTAATTCTATAGGAAAAAAGAAGGTAATTTTCCAGTACGCTCTGATGTCTTATTTTTCACTCGAAGAAATGATCATTCCTTTCCCAACCCACCCTCGTTATTACACACAAAGACAGTAATAATTTGCTTTCTATTAAGGGACGGCTTTTCTCTGTGTTCAGGAGCTGTTGCTTTGGTCCCCCAGCTTCTTTTCAATGGGTGCCTGGGGACAACTCACTGGTAATGCTGGTGGGAGAGAGGAAGGGCATGGACCTCAGGGGACTTCCAGTCATTCTCCTTCCAGACCTTAAAGCCAGGCATCAGCTGGGTGGTAACCAAATGTACCACTTACATTCAACTCCGAAAGTGTTTACTAACAAAGGGACTGGGCCATCAACACTGAACTCAACTGTAGGACAGACAAAGAAACTTGAGTGGTGACTCTCATGCATGCTGAACCACTCTGGGTCAGGCTCAATACAACTTGAAATGCCATGTTGTTATTAGGTAAATGGGGGTCCAACTAAGAAGTGAAGGAGAATGAAGAGGCCAAAACCCACATGGACCTGGGTTTCAATTTTGGTCCCACCTCTTAAAAGGATCTCAGACAAGTGGATTAATGTCTCTAACCTTCCTTTTCTGCAAAATGTGAGTAACATCCTAGTGCTTCCATCGGAGGTAAGGTAATGTTACAGAGATGAATGTTTAGCACACAGTGCCTGGCACTCACTAAGTGCTCAGTGAACAGCAGAAGGTATAGTTGGATCAGAGACAAGGGGGATAAGATAAGCCATGGAAGCTTTCTCGGAGGATGCAGGTTTTAAGTGATAAAGAATGGACAGATTTGACCAGGCAAAAAAAAAATCACTTCTGGTGTATGGATAGCTGGACCAAAGGCATAAGTGGGCTGCTGGGCATGGCCCATGTTGAAGATACTAAAGAAAATGGCCCAACACCCACCTTATAGCCTTCTTACCACCAACAAACCAAATCATCATCAGAGAATACAAGCTGGTTCTTACCATTTGTCTATTTGACATAATAGAAAAAAGCCTGATTGCAACAAACAAAATTTCCAGAGCATTCCAACTTGAAGTATACATGCTGATTTGAATTAGCATGGAGCCTGCCAGATAATAGGTGCTCAATAAACTCTTGTTCGTAAATGACACTGCCTTCTCCATTACTGTGGATAATAATGATCAGAAGACCTTACAAATTAAGTATAACATCTATTCACTATAATTACCCAAGATACTAGTATTTTTGCTTTCTGCATCCACTTTTGAGAGAAAGAGTCAGATGATACCAAAAAGAGCTCAAAGCCAGTATTTAGTCTTTTCAGAACAAATAACCTTCCATAGTTTGGTCTGTGCTCCATTAACATTTAGCCAAATCTCTTATACCTTTCCCACCTCAATCCTTTATAAATGGGAAATAATATTCAGGATGAGGACTTAAGTTCCTGCCTGATTTTTCAACGTGAAAGGAAGATTCCACCATGGCCACTAAACTGTCCTTGCTAAGGCAGGAAAGTGGACTCCTCTATTTTCATAGTTTTGGAGCTAGAAGTGAACTTAGAGGTCATCAACTCCAATCTCCTCTTTCACAAAAGGGAAAACTGAGCCCTGGAGAGGAGGAAAGACTTATTCAAAGTCAAAAAGCTAACGAAGCAGAACAAGGTTCAAATCCAGAATGCCTGACCCTTGCCCACCTCCTGTGTGCTAGAAAGACCATTAATAATAAAATGAAAGCCAACTTAATAAACCAAAACTAGATTAGATTAGATTAGATTCATAGGAAGAGATGGATAGATAGGTACATAGATAGATAGATACATAGATAGATGGGCAGATAGATAAGAATCTCCATTCCTCATACATTTGGTTATCAAAATTTTAACTACTTATACCCCACTTGGATTTAATGGGCAGTTTCTTTCTTCACCTATGTCCTCATGAAGCCATCCCAAGTCTTCTTGCCCTTCAGAACAGTCTGTTTCTAACATTGACCTAACCTCTACATTTGTCACAAGTTATAAAACATAAATACCTCACTCAGAAGCAAGTTCCCTCATCCTAAACCACTGACAGCCTTCATTATCTGATAATGCATCCTGGGTAAATCCTGGGACACTGTGAGATTGTCAACTCTCTTTGGGCAAGGAATCTGACTCTCTTCTTACATCCTCCAAAGCAGAGATTTCAAAACAGTTTTAGAGACTGGCTGCAACAGAATTACTTGGAGAGCCTTCCAAAAATGCTTGTTCCTAGGCTCCACTCATAAAAATCCTGATTCAGTAGATCTAAAGGGAACGTTTCTACAAAGCTCCCCATATGATCTTGAGGATTAACCAAGTTTTGCAGCACCCCACACCACACTAATATCCCACAAAGCCTCAATAAATACCTGCTAAATGACCTATGAAGGAGAGAGTCAAGTCCTTTCCATAAAACCAGCAATTTCCCAGATATATAGGAGGTTTTTAATGTAACTGTTCCGTTCTAAAGACTGCAGGGCATTCTCTTGTCATTTTCTTATTCAAAACTGTGATGGAATTAATCTCCTTTTTGGGGATAATTTGTTATAGACTGTGCAGGTAGGTGATTAGAAGATATTTAATCATTAATAACCCAAGCAGAACTTAGTTTCAGTGCGATGTAAAGGTATTAAAAATTACTTTTGGCTCATTTGACAAATAACGTCAAAGAAAGAGGGAGAAGAAGATGGAAGCCTGGGGAATGGGGATGTACCTTTGGCAAGACCAAAATAAATTGCACCTACTCTATTATGACAACTCCTTTGCCTGAGGGAGTTGAAGGGAAGGTCATAAAGATGTTCATGGCCAGAGGGTCAGTATCTGCCTGGAAGCCAATGGCCAATGCTTAGGTATGCCTTCCTTGGTCCATGCCAAACCTTCAAACACACTACCAATAACAGGAGCCACCAAGGTGACCCAGGATAAGATCGATCTATCCAGATGTTGGGTGTGGTCATCTATTTTAATAATTTGTCCTAGCAGTCAACAGATGGTTTGAAAGGCAGAGGACAGTTAATGGAAAGATATTCTCAAAACAGGATGAACCTGGAATGATATGAAGGTCCCAGGAAGGACCCCCATCTCCAAGTTCTGGGCCTTAAGCCTGGTCAGATATTTGGGATAAGGGTCACTGGTCTATATCTGTGGGAGAACCAGCTTGTCACCCAAAAAAGACAACAGGAGGTCAAACACAGAGAGAAGTTCGTACTCTATCATGCATATGGATAAGGGCTGTCGCAACTTGACTGATGACAAAGACAACTTCTTAGATACATATTTTTTTAAACCTGCTGGCCTTTTCTTGTCTCTAAAATAACAATATCATAAGAAGAGATGAGCCAACTGGCGAACGTCCATCAGTAAGTGGTCCCGATGAGAACTGCCCTTGCTCTGCCCCTGGACAGTGTGACACTCTGCTCCCCAAACTGCCTGTTCAGCAAACCTTCCAGCAGCTGCTTGTCAGCACCTCAGTACAGGAAAGTTATCCTCAAAGCAGAGAGAAGCTCAAGGAATTTGGAAAGAAATGAATTTGGGAACCTAGAGACAGTGGACTCAGAGGATTGATATTATCTTTTATGTGTGCCTTTTCATGCACAGTCAGGAATCAACGAAGCAGCACGAAATAAAGGACAATTCTTGCCATGTTTATCCAGCTGCATCCATGTGAGATAACTCAAATAAGGACTCCCAAATTTTTCTGAGATCCCTAAAATCATAGAACATCAGAGTAATCATGCTTTCAGAGATCGTATAGGGCAATCCACTAATGGGGAGATTGAGACCAAGGAAGTTGAGTGGCTAGGTGAGTAGCTAACCTGAGAAAAAACTCGTTTGAGAATCTCAATTTTGTAAAATTGTCAAGGCTCTTTCATCCATACCATGAAAGAGAAGGGCATGATGGATAGGTGGATGGGTGAATGGATGAATGGATGGGTCCCGGGCAAGTGAAGCACTTGCAGTAATATAAATCCAATACGAAAGCTTAGATCAGCAGTTTCTTCTTTCATCTGCTTTTTCATCTCCTTCAACTGCCTTAATTCTCCCATAATTAAAGCAATTAAATTCAAAAGTTAGAGGCCCCTGGGCCCAGCTTTAAAGTTATTCTCTTTAATATATATCCTCACTCCTTTGCTGAGCTTATATAGTCTCATGACTTTATCATCTAAATGTTGACAACCCCCAAATTTGTATTCCCAACATGGACCTTATCCTGAATTTTAGTCTTATCCATCTGTCCCTGCCGCATCTCCCCTTGTATCTGTAAAAGATATTTCAAACTTGACATGACCCAACTGCACTCCTGATCTCCAGTCCTCTAAGCCTGGTCCTCCCACAATCCTCCCCACATCCATTAATGGCAACTCTGTTCTTCTGATGGCTTCAGACAAAACCCTGGGACTCATCAATAACTCTGTTCTTTCTCTCACATCCTACATCCAACCCATCAGCAAATCTTGCTGGTTCTACCTCAACAAAACAACCAGATCTTATACTTCTTGCCACTTACACTGATTCAAATCTTGGTTCAGCCTACCATGATAGCTCAGTTCTCCCTGATTCCAGCTTGCTCCCCTTCAGGATATTTTCAACAGAGCACCAGAGAGACCCTGTTAATAAGCAAGATAGATCACATCGCTGTTCTGTTCAAAACTCTGAGAGCTTCTCATCTCTCTCAGCGTGAACGTGAAATTCCTTCAAACGACCCACAAAGGCCCACATGGTCCAGACGCTCTTTCCCTCCATAACAGCCACACTAAGACACCCCCAAACACTCAATCCTGCTCCAGTCTCAGAGCCTTTGCCCTTCCTACTCTCTCTGCCTGCGCTCCTCGTCCCCCAGGTTTTTACCTGCCCCCCGCATGTCTTTATTCAAATGTCACCTTCTCGGTGAGGCATTTTCAGACCATAATATTGACAATTACTCCCTCCACACTCAAAACTTCCTACCCCCTTCTCTCCTTTATTTTTCTTCAGTGCACTATTGTTTCACAAGCAGTCCATGTTCTACCAAGAAGTAGAAGAAAGTTAAATCATTCCTGAAAATCGCCGCTTTGTCACCCTTGGGCTTCTGCTTCCTTTTCATGGAAACTACGCAAAGTTATGAGGATTGACTCTTTCTACATTTCCCTGGAAATCGGGCACTAAATCCAGAGCAACGGGCCGAAATTAAAGATATTGATTTGCTTAAATGGAGCACATTTTCCAACACCTAGTTTAAAGGAGAAAAATCTCTCTCGATGCTGTCAAGACACTCTACGTTTTGCAGCTTTGAAACAAATGCCAGGAGAATATTGTTCTTCGTTTCGCTTTTTCCCCCTGTAACTTTTTCTAGTATTTTAATTCACACTTGGCTACCTAAAAGTAGGAGAAGAAATAATTCAAGTAAAAGTATCCCCATGGCTTGGGATAAGAACTGTGTTGGCAAATGCTGAGATACGGCCTGGGTAGTAGGACTTTAAAGACAAGGTTCTGCTGATATTGCCGTCTCCCAGATTCATCCATTCAAGGGTCTTTTTGGTTATTAATTGTTGAAATGACTTGGCAATCATACAGTCATAATTGCAGTAAACAAATAGATTGATCAATCACTTGTGTTCCATCATTATCATCCAGGCTCCTTCTTTTTCTGTTTTCCACACTCATGACTTTTTATTTTTTGCGGTACGCGGGCCTCTCACCGCTGTGGCCTCTCCTGTCGCGGAGCACAAGCCCCGCACGCGCAGGCTCAGCGGGCACTGCTCACGGGCCCAGCCGCTCCGCGGCATGTGGGATCTTCCCGGACTGGGCCACAAACCCGTGTCCCCTGCAACGGCAGGTGAACTCTCAACCACTGTGCCACCAGGGAAGCCCTCACACCATTTTTCAGTTCATTAAGGAACATAATGATTCATGACTACTTGTCTCTAAAAATGCTCATCTTACATTTTAGGTAACTGGCAAAACCATTTTTCCTCCTGCTGAGACATTTTTTTTCCTCCTGCTACCTATAAATTTAACCATTTATCTCCCCAGATGCTAACTCCTTTGGAGGATACTAATCATTATAACAATCTATTGTTCGTTGAGGCCTCAGGATGTCCTACTGTGGGAGCTGCCTACCTGGTCTCTGTTTCTAAACTTGCTTCCTTAAGTCAACTGAGAGTGCCCTTTTTTCAAAAGTAAATCAAAGGTTGTCATTCTCCTTTTAGGAGCCCTGGAGTGGATTCCAACTGAGATTAGAACTAAATCCAAAGTCTGCAGCCTCTTCCTTCAGGTCCTACATGATCTGCTCATTGCTTCCCTCTAATCCTCCTATCTCACCTCTTCCCCCCTCATTTATTACACTCCAGCCACATTGGCCTTTTTTCTGTTCTTCTACAAGCCAAGGTTATTCCTGCCTTGAGATCCTTGCACGTTTTGCTACCTTTCTCTAACAGGCTACTGCCTGAGGTGCCTGTGTGATTGGCTTCCGCAAATAACGCGGCTCCCAGGTCTCTTATCTTCAGAGGCTTTTCCTGCCCACCCACCCTCCCTGCCACTCTTAGGAGTTACCCTCTACTGTATTACTTTTTGTAGAACTTATCACAAGCAAGAATTCTCCTATTTATTGAAGTGCTTACTTGTTTATGATCTGACTTTGCAGTGAGAATCTAAGTTCCGCAAAAGCAGGGACCTTAGCTGCCTTGTCTCTTGCTGCATTCCTGGGACCTAGGACAGTTCCTGGCATAGAATAGAAGCTCAATAAAAATTTCTAGAATAAAAGAATGAATACATGATCCCACTCAATCCTTACAATAGCGCATTTCGGACAATACAATGGAGATGTACCAAAGTTAAATTATTTTCCCAAGGCTGGTGTCAGAGGCAGCAATCAAACTCAGGTCTCCAAAGCCACAGTTGTTAGGTCAGGACTCTGTTTGTTTTCCTTTTCTCTGAAGTTTAAAGAGATGCTCCCATGTTGACCCATCTCATCCAGATCTGGAACCATGGAAGTAAAGAATCTCAGGTCTGCATGGATTGAGAGAACACCAATATCAGTCCCCATTTAGGAGCTGGGTCCTTTCCCCAGCAGCGTGCTATCTATAAACACACATGATCTCAAAGCAGACAGACCTATGTTAGAGTCCCAGCTGAGTCGTCTCTGACAGCGTCCTTCTCTCCAGACCTCAATTCCCTTATTATTATTCTCAAGATGGAAACATGCCTCTTAGGGTTGCTTTTGAGATTAAATGAGATAGTATTACAGAAAGCACTTAGTACTAGGCCTGGAACACAGTAAATGTTCAATAAAAATTATCTATTTTTAATGATGTTGTGGTGGCTGAAAATATGGTATAGGGGACCAGGAGAACTGGTTCTGGTGTCCTGAAGATCTAGGTTTAAATCCTACAAGTTGGTGGCTTTGGGCAAATTTTGTAAATGGGAAAGCTCTCTGATTTCTTCATTTGTAATAAAGGATAATAATTGCAACTGATTTATTGGGTTTGATGAGGAAAAAAAGAGAGCATATCGAAAGTACTTAGCCCAAATATCTGTCCACATGGTAAGTGAGCAAAAACTAAGAACTGTTGTTAATATTATCATCATCGTTCTCATCAAGTGAAGTTAAATTGTGGGGATGGGGGAACAATAAGGAGGGAATCTCGCTGCTTCTTCCTGGCCTTGACTCCGCGATCCTAGAATTTCTCCAGTCCAGCCAATCCCTCTGTCTCTGCTCAGGGCTGAGATACCAGCCACTTGTATTCTCCAGCTCTGCCATCACCAGCCCTCCCCTCCAGAGGCCAGAGCCAGGCATCTGCTCCTAAGATCTTAATGCCTTCCTTGGAAACTGCCCGGAGAACACAGAGGTGGGCACGCACACTCACACCTGCACTCGGAATCCTGCTTAGCTTTCAGAGGAAGGGAAAAAGTGGTAGATGTTGATATGGAAGTTCCTCTGGATCAGACTGTGGCAGTCTGTGTCACGGCTCCCGTACACCACCCTCGGGGCCCTGCCTGCGGAAAACGCACTCAGCTTCATTTTTTGCTTCCTTGCGACCAGTTGGACAGACTTTGAATACCTCTTTAAGACATTTGGGGTTTGTTTCCCGGCATATGTGGGCAGCGTCACTACTTCCACCCCCTCAGGACTACTTAACAACATCAGCAAAGCAATTAAGCCCAGTTTTCAGGAAAATGCCAGGGGCTCTGCAGTATCTGGATGGAAGCCTCAGCCCAATTATTTCCAGCTAGTTGTGAACTGCGGAGAAGTGGACTTTATTTCATTAGAACGTCAGCTCCCACTGATTAAAAGTCGACTGTGCTGGAGACAGTAAGGAAAAGTGAAACAATTAAACTTGTCATCAATAAAATTGCTGTGTATTCCTCGACACAAGGTTTTACTTCTCTCCAGAGGAGCGATTAAAATGAACTGATTGAAGTATAACTTGATTGACTGGAGAGCCTCTACCCATTGTGCTGAAACTGAGCTTCCACTCACTGCCCTTCTTAGCTTGGGACATGAAACCCTCCTATAGGCCTGCCAGAGCGCAGAAGCAGACGCTCTGAGCCCATCAGGTGGTGCTGGCCGCACCCAGAGTTCTGCTGAGGGACTATGGTAGGCAGAATAATGCACCCCTAAAGACGCCCAGGCCATAACTCTGAAATCTGTTACCTATTGGGATTTGGCAGATAAGGATTAAGGTTAAGGGCCTAGAAAGGAGAGATTAGCCCAGATTATCCAGGTGGACCCAATCTAGCCACATGAATTCTTAAAAGCAGAGAACATTTCCTGGTCAGGTCAGAGAGTGATATGATGACAGAAAAGTCAGAAACAGGCAACGTTGCTGGCTTTGGAGATGGAAGAAGAGGCTACAAGCTAAGGAATGTGGGTGGCCTCTAGGAGCTGGAAAAGGCAAGGAAATGATTTTCTACTGGAGCCTCCAGAAGGGAATGCAGCCCTGATGACATCTGGAATTCAGCGTAGTGAGACCCTTGTCAAACTTTAGCTAACCTCTAGAATTGAAAGATAAGAAATTTGTGTTGTTTTTGAAGCCACCGAGTTTGCAGTAATTTGTTGCAGCAGCAGCAACAGGAAACAAACACAAGGACAGGCACTGGAATACTCACCCTCACCATCCAAAGGCTGCAGGCTGGAGTCGGATGCCGGGAAGGGAAGCTCATGAGCACCATGACGTCATCTGGTATGTTACGGTGCAAGGACTCGGTAGGACAGCAGACGGAGAGGAAAGGCCTCACGCCCGGAACACGCTGCACAGCATCTCCAAAGCCACTGACTCGCGGAGTTTGCAACGTTGAGTTTCACTTGTTTAGCAAAGACCCTGCACAGAGTAGGTACTCAATAAGTGCTGAGTGATTTAAGGTTGAATGAAAATGTGCTAAAGGAATGAATGAATGAATGAAAAAATAAATGTGAATCAAATGAATCTTGATTGTGAGTAAAAACGCCATACCCATGCTTGGTAACCTGGACACTTTGGGTTTTGGGTTTTTGTTTTTTTGGCTGTGCCGCGTGGCACGTGGGATCTTAGTTCCCCAACCAGGGCTCGAACCTGTGCCCCCTGCAGCGGAAGTGCAGAGTCTTAACCACTGGACCGCCAGGGAGGTCCCCAACCTGGACACTTTGACATTGGGTCAGGAAGCTATGTATGTTTTACCACTCAGAATCCCATGGAAACCAAGAAGAAAGAAGAGAGGGAGGAAAAATGTAGGCCCACTTCCTAATTTCCTTTATGCCCATGGATGCTTTAAGCCTATTTCTAGGACTTATCTGAGATTTGTACCTAAGTTTGGGGACAGAATATGAGCTCCAGTTGGGACTTCCCATATGTCTTAGGCAGATTATGCTGCCATAACAAAATACCACACACTGAGAGGCTTCAATCAGAGATCTGTTTCTCACAGTTCTGGAGGCTAGGAAGTCCAAGACCAAGGTACTGGCTGACTCAGTTCCTGATAAAGCCTCTCTTCTTGGCTTGCAGATAGCCAATTTCTTGCTATGTCCTCACATTTCTTTCTTCCAGGTGTGAGCTCAGAGAAAGAGAGAGAGCATTCTCTCTTCCTTTTCTTATAAGGCCACTAATCCCATCATGAGTTTCCACCCTCATGACCTAATCTAACCCTGATTACTACCCAAAGGCCCCATCTCCAAATACTATCACAATGGGGGTTAGGGCTTCAACATACGGATTTGGTTTGGGGAAGGGGGCACAAACATTCCGTCGCTAACACCATGACAGCTATGACCTTGGCGGACTCATTTAGCCTTAGTGACCTCTGTCAACTCATCTGAGAGTCAGGGCTTGGGATGGGAGTAACAGAGAGCACTTACTGAGTACCTACCACATCCCAGGCTCTGTTCTAAGTGCTCTCTGGGCATTAAACCCCTCACCATTCCCAATAGCTCTGTACACTCTGACTGTATATTATCATTCCCGATTTACATATAGGAAATGTATAAGGCCAGAACTAGGATTCTTAACATAAGGGAATATTATGGTTGAAGCCGATATAATAGTTGCTTGAAAACTCTTCAGCAGTAGAAACCCTTTAGGGAGCTAGATGAAGGCAGTTAAATCCACGTGAATCCTCTCTCCTAATAAGAATTCAAAGGAAGCTCTAAAATACCTACAAATGAATAACGTGTGTGTGTGTGTGTGTGTGTGTGTGCGCGTGTGCGTGTGTGTGTGTGGTTTTGCCCATGTTCCTTTGCAGCCATTGTGCAGACACTGTCACTGTGCAATAGAATTGTTCCACATGGAACAAAGCACTGCACAAGGCCCGCCATCCATTCACACCGTGTCCCCTAACAATTGATACCTGCTGCCACTTTCCACTGGAAGAGAAATGTGATTTCTATATGTCAGGCGACAGTCTTTAAAATGCCTCCAGTGATTCATATTTCAATGTGTGTTTAATCCACCTTGGGAAACAGCCTATGTGGGGCCTCTCCACTGCCTTCTTCCTAGCAACCAAGGCCTTTTGTCATCATAGCTTCAAATGGGCTCACATTCGCTTTGCGCGTGGGACTCAAGTTCCTGACACCAAGGCCCGCCTCTCCTCTCCAGCTCACAGCATTGAAAGAAAGATGAATCAGTGTGGCCTCTACATTAGAAATGAGTACAGTGTCAAAGGCCCATGTCCCATCTTGTTTATGACAGTCCTCCAGCACAACCCAGTGTGTCATGTTGCTCAGAAATAAAGCGCCTACATGAGACTAGCCTGTGATCAGGGTTGGGCCGAGATTGCGCTGTTTCTCTTCTCTGAGGCTGAGCCCCTCACTCCAGCCTCTGTGCAAGCCTTCAGAGGACCCACCCACTTGTCCCCATATGGAAGGAGAGGAGACGTGGAGAAGGGAAGAGGGAACCTGCACTTCCTGAGCAATGTCTGACTCTGAAGAAAGGTCTTCTTGCCCCCACTTTACAGTTTACATCTTTTCCTAGGCTTTCAAAAAAGCATCTCTATGCCAATGACTCCCAAGTTTAGTCTCCAGCAAAAATGCCCTCACCAAACTCTAGACCCAAACAGCCAACACGGAGTTGCCATCTCTACCTGCATGCCTTATAGACATCTCAAACTCAACAGGTCCAACTGTTTGATCTCCCACATGCATATACACACATGCTTTTATCTTAGTCTTACGCACCTCGGTAAATGACACCATGGTTTCTCCAGGGACTCATCTATGAAGCTCCTCTCTCCACCCTGACATCCAACCCATTAGCAAGACTGGTTGACTCTACTTCCCAAATACACCTCAAATCTACCCACCTCCGTTCTTCCCCAGTACTACTGTCATCCCTGAAATACCACAAAATCCTCTTAGTTGGTCCCTCCATGGCTATTCTTGTCCTCCTTCCAAATGAGTCACCTCACTCCATTGAGAGTGATCTTTTTTAAAATGAAAAATTGTATCACATTACTCCTCTGATTAAAATATTTCTATGGCTCCCCTCTGCATTCAAAATAAAAAGCTGAAGTTCTTTACTTGGGCTATGATGCCAACATGGTGTAACTCCTGCCCTCCTCTGCAACTTTATCTCCTGCCTCTCTTCCCGTCACTTAATGTGGTCTAGTCAACCTGGCCTCCTCTTGGTTCCACAACTATGCAAGCTCTTTAATACTTCCTGGCCTTAACACATGTAGTTCCATCTGCCTGGAAATCTCTTACCTCTGCTTTTCCCACGGTTGTCTCCTTTTACTCCAGTAAGGAACCCAGCCTCACTACCCTATCTACATAGTTTATTCACCTTCCCCATTCCAATCATACTCTACCATTTCACATGATTCATCTTTATAGACTTATAACAGTTTGCTTTTATCCATTTTTCCCTATCCTTTATTGCCTAAATTCTCCTCTAGCCTAGAAACCTGAGGTGGACTTGTTCCATGCCTGGAACAGAATCAATGCTCAGTAACTACCTAGTTAATTAATAGCTACATAGATGAATGACTGACTTGCCCCAAATTCACAGTTGACAAGTACCAGGATTCAAACCCGGGGCTGCCCTTCTCCATAGTTCATGCTTTTAAGATTAACTCATGGTTTTTGGATTCAGAGTTGGTCATTGGCAAAGTCATGTGTTTCCCTTTCACTCCATGATGCCAGGAGTCCAGCATTCCCATGCTGCCATTCCCACTAAAGGTTTCAGGGTAGAGGTGGAATTCTAGGCACCCAACAGGAAGAGAGATGTGGGGACACTCAGTGTACCCTCCAGGGCAGCTTTCTGGTCTAACCTATATACTGACATTCTATATTATCCCTGTCTGAGACACATACTCTGCTTCTATGGTTGGCACTGGGAAGGACAACCAACTGCTTTCCCAAAACCTTTCCACTCATCTGTGGGTCTCCAGAGACTAAGTCCTGATTAGGTTGGGCCATGAAAACTTTTAGACACTTTTAAGTGGCCTAAGGAACCTGTTACAAATAGTTTCTGTATCCCACACCATACGCCGTAGCCCCACCTGATTTCTATGCAGCCATAGGGGCACCTCTGAGCACACAGCCAACATCCTACATCAACAGTGTTTCGGCATCTCTCTATTTCTTTCTGTCCCAAAATATTACCTAAACCCATGAATGCCCTTCAGATACTGGCAGGTATAGCCCCAAAGTTCACACTGGATTATACCTCCAAAGGGCATCCTCAACCTGTGGGACATGGGAGTCAGTGGATAAATACTTCAGCTTCCTGTTCTTCAGAGCAACAATTCCGTGGTGCATTCTGAACCACAGAGGATTCCCAGGGAAACTGAATCCCAATTGCCCAATGTGGTAAATCACTCCACGATACATCTTTTATTGGCTTTTCCTTCTCTTTCTTTCTCTCTTTTTCTCTCTGCTTTCTCATTCTGCTTACTTGGATCACCCCACTATTAAACTACTTACTCCCGACTCTATATCTCAGGCTCTTCTTTCAGGAGAACCTAAATTAAGAAAGACTCAATTCTTCTGTAATTGATCACCACCCAAAAAACCACACAGAGTTTGCTGAGAACTCAAGATGAAAAGAAAAAAAAAGCCAAGTGTTGGTTCAGAGCAGTGCTCAAATATGAGTAAGTTTGGAAGGACAGATCACTGCAATGTGAAGAAACCTTCCCAACGAAGTCAGTCCTTGGCCTTTGACCATCAGTGAGCTTGAACTTTTGAGGTCATCACACTCTGCTCAAAAACTTTCCATAACTTCCTGTCTCCCTTAGCCTGGCAGATAAGCCTCTTATGATCTGGCTCCAACTTACCCCTATAGCCTGACTGTTCTCCCTACAGTGGTCCCAACAAATCTCTATACTCCCCATGTTCCAATGGAACACCAGAACTTCCCCACCTTGAGGCCTTTGCCTCCTACGCCTCCAACCACCTTGCTCAGGAGCCATCCAGACAGGCCAGCGTCATGGTCATTCAACCTGTACAGTCACACTGAGCCCCGCACAGAGAAGGGCCCCCATTCTTGGTTCATTGTTCTACTGTTACCATCTTAAAATTCTCAATTATTTTTGAACAAGGGACCTTGCATTTCATTTTTCTCTGAGCCCTGAAAATTATGTAGCTAATCCTGCCTGCAGAGTATGAGTTGTGAGATCTGACTTTCAATTTACCCTGTAGGATTGTTAAGAAATTACCACATTACCTTACATCAGGGCAGAATCTCTTTCTCACCCTTCACCTCTTAGACCAAAATATGTTTTAAAGTCAAAGGTGGATTATTTGAGAGAAGGAAAAAATTATTTCAAGGCTGCCTCTGCCCATTTCCTTAGTGAATTTGGAACCAAGGGCAAAGTTAATCCTAAAGTCCCCAGGAGTGTCATATATTCCCAGGTATCCAAGAAATATTGTCTAAAAGTAGAGGTTTTACCTGTGAGTTACAAGAAGGGTAATTCCAAGAGGGCTCTCTCATACCTCTTTTGTTGAGTCTCAACATCTTATTTTAGTATTTTGCAGGTCTTTAATACCCATGGTTTATTTATGAACTGAGGGTTATTAACTGTTTGAAACTTCATTAAGTCCCTCCCTGGGGATAGTCTCGGCTGAGGTCCTTTTAGATGATCCCTCCCTAAATATCTGTGTAATTTAGATTTAATAGAACAGTTTATTGTATGTTGATAAAATAATAATGAATTAATAAAGCCTTCACTGAGACTTAGGTAACAGATACATAATCTCTCGTTGCTAAAGCACCATGCAAATGTTTTTAATAATCAGCATTTAATATGCAGCAACCCAGATGTAAATCCAGCCTAAACACACATTTGGAAACTCATTTAAAGCAGCTCATGAGTTTCTTGGAGATGGGAAAACCTTGAGGCCAAATGTGCTGCAGGACATCTGGTATCCTTGAGTCCCTTAAAGCCCAGTAGGGATCCTGGGTCCTTAGCTCAGGAAAAGCAGAGAACCCACGGTTGGAAGATGCCCCAGATTCCTCTCCCCAACATTGGGGTTTGTAGATTCTTGCTGCTTCTGTATGTATTTTTCAATGCTCCACGAAGTAAATAAAGACACTGTAACCAGGTAATTTGAATGTCCATGTTTATTTAAAACATTGCAAGAACAGCTACTGAGGAGCTTCACAGAGTGACCTCTGTCCAGACTTTTCCATACAAGTGGTCTGCACCAAGTATTTAGCCCAAATATCACAATAAATGTTATCCTTTTTCCCCCTTTCTTATACTTTATTCTTAAAAGAAAGTTGATGCTTGGGTGGCTGACACTTGTGGTCATCTTGGATTTGTGCAAGAGGTCATATTTCAGGTTGGGATTTTCATGATCTTAGACAAATACCCAGGAGACGGATAGGCAAGTTGTCATATTGAATCCATTCAGGAAGGCTCCCACTGCAACACTTCAAGAAAGCCAGCTCTCTTCACAGATAGAGACCTGTAGTATGGCCAAACTGTCTTCACCACTGACCAGTCTCAATGCCTGTAGTTCCCACCATCATCACATTTCTTTGGGATTAACTGTAAAATCAGAAGTTGCTGAAGTGAGAGAAATATTAGGTTTGAAACTACAAGACTTGATTCAAGGCTAACACACCATCTTCCTAGCTGTTGGCCCCTTGGGTCCCTTCCCTCCTGTGAGCCTAAAAGAGGACATTGGATTTTATGAACTTTCAGCTCCTGCATTCTGTCCCAGGGAAGTGAGACACTGGATTTCATTAGTAGCCATAATCATCCTAGCACTGGTTGAGCATCTTTGCTCAATATGGAAACACCTTGGAAAGCAGAGAGCCGAGCAGCAAGGGAGTGTCCATTTGCAAGACAGGCAATTCTGATGAAAACAAAAGGTTGGGGAGTATTGGGAGGACAAGTTCTAGCATGACACCCCAGTGGGAAGCTCACTGAGGGATGAGATGTGGACATCTTCAGAGCAAAGAGAAGAATGAGGAAGGAAGGGAAGAATGACAAAGAAAAAAAAAAAACAACCCTCCCTTTGTTGGCATTCTGGCCAAGAGTGGCCTCTGGTCACTGGGAATAAGACATCTCAGGTCTGTATGGTTCAGTCCAGAAGAACTTAGTACACAAGAGCCAGACTGCATTTGGAGGAATATTGCTTGACATCCAATCCCAACAAGTTACTTAAACTCACTGTACCTTCATGTATTCATCTGGAAATTGGGACTATTAATCCTTGGAGAGCTGTCATGAGACTCAAATGAGTTCATATATGTAAAACATAGTTCAGCAAGGCTTTCTGTCACTGCTATTTCGCCTCTGCCACTGTGATCCTATTTCACGGTGAGTGGGGAGCAAGAGGTACAGGGAGAGGAAGTGCAGCCCCCTTAGCTCTTACCCCGCCTTCCTGCAGATCCTGTCATTGTGTAGCCTGCTAGACCAGGGCTAATCCCTCAGACAATGACCTTGGGCAACATGAAAGGGATTTACAGACCAGCTGGCAACTCATGCTGCTGCCTCCTATGAAGGCATTTTTGTCCTTAGAGGCTCTGAAATTCCAGGGAAGAAATTACCATGTCAGCTCTTAGCCTTGCCCCAAGCACCTGCCTAACACTCCTTGGCATTTCCAGATGTGTATATACACAGATGCACCGGTACACACAGGTTTGTACGGATGCACACATAGGAACACATGGTCACAGACATAGGTGCCTGTACACGCCTATACAACTCTACGGAGAGAGAAATATATAAATATGCTTACACATATACACTTAGACAGAACAAGGTGTACATACATGTATATGTAATACATATAGACATATACTGATGTATAATCACAAAGAGACAAATATGCACATGTATGTATCCACTAATAATATGTCACTTGGCATACGGTTACACTGTCACAAACTGTACATCCATGAACTGGACCACATGTCCAGCACCTTCAAGAAACTGAGAAACTAGGAAACCATGTCCCCAGCCTCAGTTCTAGCTTGAAGTCAACACTACACAGACCCACTTTGGGGCTGTGCTGATGGCCCAGGGTGGAGGACAGAGGCAGGTCAGAGGAGACAGTGCCCTACAGGCTCTGGGAAAATCCAGCTGTCAGAGACTCGCTGGCCTTGAGACCATGGAAGTGGATGTTGCAAGCCAGTGGGCTAGGTAGGAGCATTCTGTCACTTAGGTCTCTGGCCGCCAAACCCAGCTTTTCCACCATCTGTTGAAAAGGAATTTTTGAGAAGTTCCTGGCTGACAAAAGGGCAGAAGCAGCCACGAGTGTGACAAACTTTATCTTCATTGGACTCACTGGGGGAAGAAGAAACACGAATGAGCATTAGCCAGAGTTCACCAGGAGTCGGGGGTTGAGAAGTGGGGTGGAAGAGGACTGGGGATGATCGTGACCTTATGGTTTCTCCAGCATAGCTTTCACTGCTCCTGTGAGAAGTTCTGTCTGGGACATTTCTGCCATATTTCTTCCTGATGCTTTGTTGATTCTGAAACCCCCATCACTCATTGTTCCCAGATGCCTTCTTGAGGCCACTTATGGCTTACAGACCCAGGACCAACACCCTCACGCAGTGTCTATTACGTACTTCAAGAAGACAACTTCTGCCTGCTGAGCGAAGATCACGTAGCCACCAATAAGAGAAACAGAAGGTTCCAAGCAGTGGCAAAGGTGACCAGTTCTCTTCAAAGAGAACTGTAAGCTCTCAGGAATTCCCCAAGTTGTCTGCCACCATAAAAAATAATTTATTGGAGGCTTCCATTCAAATGTACTTTGAATGAGTATATTTACCATTAAGAGCTGTTACCACAAGGAGAGCTTGTGGAACAGGTACATTTTAATGGAGAGCATTCAAAAATATTGTGTAGTCCTTGGACCTCTCATTAAACTGGGCTCCCAGCAATGAGCTAGCTCAAATTGCACGCCTGCCCAACTGCAGATTGAGATTCCTAAACAAACCACCAGTTATGAGGAGCTTGTAGCAGGATTCATGCATCATCAAAGGGCTGGTCTGAATGGCCATGGTGTCTTAAGCAACTCTGGGGGGATGGGCAACGAATCTATGAAATAATGGAAGAGGTACAGGACTTTGTAATAGGGAGTGGGTATTTGAGATGCAAATCCTAGTGCCTAATCTGAAGGGAGGATTTTGTTCAGAGAATTGTTTGATCAGTTGAACCCTCCAAGTCTTCCCATGTGCCGCCAATCCTCATGACCAGTCTCAGCTTCTCCTTCTGCCTCCCCTTCATATGTTCCCCACCTCCAGTGTGGAATGACTTAAGGGTCTGAGAACACAGCCAGTGTTCCCCATTTCCATGGCTCTGTACTTACTGTTCCCTGAGCAAGTGCTCTAATCCTCTACTCCTCACCTGCTGGACTCCTACACATCATTCAAGTCTCAGTTTACGGAGCACCTCCTCCAAGTAAGCCTTCTTTTACCCAATTTTCCTGGAGATTAAGTGTCCTCTCTGAGCTCGTTGAGCACAATGTGAGAAGTTTTGCTTTCATCTGAATGTCTCCAGCTAGACTACATGAGCTTTTTAAGAAGAGTGAGTCTTTATCTTGCTGTTTTTATACCCTTAACAGTAGCATGGAGCCTGGTATGTAGCAAATGCTTAATAAGTGTTCGCTGCATGCATGCATGAATTCAGTGAATAAGAGGCAGCTGGTGTAGTAATTAGGAGCCTGGGCTTTGAGCCAGGCTGCCTGGGTTCATATCCTGGTTTTGCCACTTATTAATTGACTTATCTTCTCTATACCTCAGCTTCCTCACCTGTACAATGGGTATAATAATAGAGCTGTTGTAAGGATTAAGTGATTTAACGTATGTAGATGTTTAAATAGTGGCTAGTACATAGTAAGCATTCAACTCGTGTTAGCCATGAATCCAAATCCATCCCCATTTGAGCATTATCAGTGATTCTGAAGACCTCTCTACTAAGTCCATGCCAGAAGAGAAGCAAAAAGTGACTCTACTTGCCCTTTGGGTCCTGTAACAATCCCTCCTCTAGGGTCCAAACACACCTTATCTAGGCTGAGTGGGCTTATTTACAAGGGCCTAGTTAATCATGTCCATCTGTAATGTAAATGTCTTCTCATTATGCTAATGCAAGCACTAGACATGCAAATCCATAAGCATTTGCATGCCTAATGCAACAGTTCTTGTCCGTCCTGTTCTGTTGCTATTTACTATCTAGTTTTTATGACCTATGGATTTCCAACCCTTTAAATTTATGTCAACACCGTGACATATCTGCAAGCAGCGACAGTTTTATGAGCACTAAAAAAGCTGCAACACACCACCACTAAATACTAATGACATAAATGGTAGCTGTAATGGCTCCTATTTTTATTACAATACCAAACCTCAGTATATTGCAATTACCTCTACACTCAACCAGACCAAGCCACACTATACAGGAGCCAGCCCAGCAGAAGAGATGTGACCAGCAGTAGAGTTTCCAGGTCAAGCCATTCTGTAGTGCTAAGGAGATGAAGTCAACGACTGTGGCTGGAATTTCCTCTGAGAGTTCACTGGGCCTGCAAGTCAGAGATCTCCATCAGGAACAGATGTGTCTGGATGTTGAGGCAGGTCTCACAAACCTCAGGTATTGCTTAGAGATGGTTCATAGGTTTTAGCCCTGCCACTCTCTGCCATCCCCCTGAAAAGGAAAAATAGAACGAAGGAAAAGTTGTCAGTACTACCAGGTCCCAGTCCCAATTGAGCCACTAACCTGCTGTGTGACCCTGAGCAGGTCCCTTCCCTCTCTGGGCCTCAGTTCCCCATCGGGAGGGGTGGGACTAAATATCTCTAAGGGTGTTTCCAACTCCAACATTCTGGGATGGATGCTGTGGAAGATTCAAGCCCAAGATGTAGCCATTAATTTTCTCCAGAATGAAAATATATCCACCAAGACATTTTTATGCCTACTTTTATGAGTTCTGATTTTACACCTTAAAATAATAACATCTTGAATTTATTTTATGGCATTTTCCATCTAAAACACTTTTCTGTCTGTTATGGCAGTCATTCTCAGTGTCCCTGGAGAGCTGAGCCAGACGGGAATTATTCTTTCCATCGTGCAGGTAGGGAAACTGAGGCATGGAAAGAGGAAGGTTATATAACACACCAGGGCCAACATTGAGATTAAAACCCAGGTCTTTATTGGTGGCCTTCTACTAAGATATGTCTCCGCCTCTCCAGTGGCTATCCCTTCCGGACTCTGTAAAAGTGTCACTTGCTTAGCACAGTGAGAAGGAAGACAGAAAGGATCCTTGAAGCAGCTCCTCACCAGTGCCTTGAACTCCACCAGTGAGGCTTTCTTCATTTGGCTTCTGCTCTGTCCCTGGGAGAGGTAGTTTCTCGAGGCAGCTATCCATCACTAGCCTCTCAGAGTGGACTTGTTCACAGGATCACTTTCCCCAGGAGTAGATAGTTAAGGGCAAGCTTGGGTGGGCAGTTGGGTGGTACATCAGTTAGTATGGTATATCAGTTCGGTACATGGAGGCATTTTGGGGGAGCAGAGGCCTGAATGGGGGATAGTAGATGGCCACAGAATATCAGGAGTGGAATGGGCTTGAGAGAGAGAGGACACACCACCCAGTCAAAGGCCAGTCCTCCTTTCACTTGCCCTCTAGGCCATGATGTCTTCTCAGGGTGAGAGGAGGTCCCATTGGCTCAGCTCAGTAGCTGGTACAGAGAAGGTGCTGAGTAAAACAACTTCTCCTGATCATCACTCAACTAAGGTAATTAAAATTTATCTGGAATTAAAAGCAATCACTAGGACTGGCTGAAAGGTGGTGTTATGGACTGAATTGTATCCCCCCAAATTCATATGTTGAAGCCCTAACCCTCTAAGTGATTATATTTGGCGGTAGGGCCTTTAAAGAGGTAATTAAGGTAAAATGATGCCATAAAGGCAGGGTTCTAAGCCAATATGAGTGGTTTTCTTGTAAGAAGAGAGAGATGCTGGAGAGGCACACACAGAGGGAAGACCTGTGAGGACACAGCCAGAAGGTGGTCACCTGCAAGCCAAGGAGAGAGGCCTCAGGAGAAACCAAACCTGCGCACACCTTGATCTTGGACTTCCAGCCTCCAGAAGAGTGAGAAAGTAAATTTCTGTTGTTTAAGGCACTCAGTCTGTGGTAGTTTCTTATGGCTGTGGTTGGCTCCCTCAGAGTAAAAGCTGCAGCAGTAACCTTAACCCCACACTAAATAGAGATCTGTGACTTCAGAGGCTGAGGATATAAAATGACAGGGACAGGCAGACTTATCTTCAAGAAAGTATCTTAGACATCTCAAAATCTCATGCATGAATGAATAGGATATTGGGAAAACTTCCCAGTAAACTGTAGGTAAAAAGCAGATAATAAAGAGGTGAAAAGCCCCAATACATGAAACTTCAGCAAACAAGTATTTACCCCAGTACCACATACTGGGGAGTAGTCACCCAGACATGGGAACGTTTTTGGTAGGACTTAAGTTGTATCTCCCTTATGGTGTCGAAATTAAATGTCCATCTCCCTAGTAAGACATTGTACTCTGGCATTAATGTAATTGATTGAAGATTTCTGTATCACTTAGGCTTTTTTTTTTTTTTTTTTTTTTTTGGTAAGCAGCAGAAGTAAACTCTGCCCACATGGCTTTAACAAAATGAGAATCCTGTAACAAAAGGATCCTGTTCACAAGTCTAAGTGTTTTCAGGCAGAGCTGGAAGCAGAAGCTTAAACCGTATCACCAGGACATGGTTTTCTTCTGTGCTATCCTTGCAGATCCATATTCCTCTACGTGAGTGTGCTTGTCTCAAGCTCCTCCCTTCTGAGCCCATAATGCCTGCTAGTAGCTCCAGAACATATTTCCTTTCACAGAAGGCAGAGTGGGTGGTGAGTGATCAAAACACAACTAATGTCCACTCTGCTATGACTTTCACAGGTAAATTCCTGGTGACAGCTCCCGAAAAGTAAGAGGAAAAGTAGAGGAAGACAGGTCTGGATGGGCCATGTGCTCTCAGTTGCATGTAACCAACCACCTGCACTATTGGGAAAATCATCCTGTCCTTCAGGATCCAGCTCAAAAGTCAGCGGGAAACTTCTGGTTTCAAGTCTGCAATGCAAAGATCTTAGAAATCATCATTCCCATCCTAAAAATAAGAAAAAGCCAAACAAACTGAAAATAAATATATTTTCTTGGATCTATTAGAGAATATTTTTAAGATTTCAGGGCAAATGGATGTCCCAAAACCTGGGGGGACAGGTAAACACAGTGAAAGAGCCAAAATCAGCTTCCTTGGAGCACAAGACATTGGAGCCATAAGGTGGTAGGACATTTAAATGGTAATTTTGGTGACTTGCTAGAAGATAAGTGTGGACTAGTTTGAGAGTAAAACAATCATGGAACCAAGGTCTTACAGAGTTCCTCGCATTTTCATGGGTTTTAACTGCAGGAACTCCACCATATCTTCATTGTGAAAAGCTAAGACAAATCCCTCTTATTCCTGGCAAAGAGAGGGAGAAAGCAACATTTTGAAATATGCCCAGTGCATTCTTCATAACAAAGGCCTACTCTCTAGTTAAAAGAACTTTACCAGAGCCTTGTCTCACACAGGCAGGCAGGTGATTACCCAACTGCTGCCCACGATAGCCTCTCTATCTCACCTAAAGAAGGAGAGAAAAACAGGTAATAAGTCCTTGTGAAGGTCACAGCCTGGGAACACAGGTCCACCATAACACTGGATTTAATCAGAAAATTATAGAATGCCTCCCTTCTCCCATATCTTACCACCACAATAACAGGGCTCCAGTGTAATAATAGTGGGTTATAGCTGAAAGACCTACGAGAATCAGATTCTAGTTAAAAAGGAGATTTTAGGAAAACCCAAAGACAACAGGAGACACACAAAATGATACTAGAGGAATCTGAAGTCCTTGACACCTATGTAAACATTAAATATGGACCATCACCTAGCCAGATTAATACAAAACCTCACTGGTACTAAAGACCTATTTACCTCAGTTCCTATTACCCAAAATATCATGTCTGGATTTCAACAAAAAATTACAAGACATTAAAAAAGGCAGAAGAAACACAGTCTGAAGAAACAAGGCAAGCATCAGTACCAGACTCAGATGTGACACAGATCTGGGAATTATCAGATAAGAAATTTAAAATAACTATAATTAATATGTTATGATCACTAATGGAAAAAAGTAGACACTGTGCAAGAACAAATGGGTATTGTAAACAGAAAGATGGAAACTCTAAAAAAGAATCAAAAAGAGATGATAGAAATAAAAAAAAACTGTAATGGGAATGAAGAAGCATTTTATGGGCTCATCAATAGATTGGACACAAATGAGGAAAGAATCAATGAACTCAAAGATAAGTCAATAAAGACTTAACCTAGGACATCCCCGGTGGTGCAGTGGTTAAGAATCTGCCTGCCAATGCAGGGGACACAGGTTCAAGCCCTGGTCTGGGAAGATCCCACATGCTGTGGAGCAACTAAGCCCATGCACCACAACTACTGAGCCTGCACTCTACAGCCCGTGTGCCACAACTACTGAAGCCCGCGTGCCTAGAGCCCACGCTCCACAACAAGAGAAGCTCCTGCTCGCCGCAACTAGAGAAAGCCTGCACACAGCAATGAAGACCCAACGCAGCCAAAATTAAATAATAAATAATTTTTTAAAGACTTAAACTAAAATACAAAGAGTGAAAAGAATTTTTTTTAAAAAACATAGCAGAATATCCAAGAGCTGTGGGTGATTTTGAAAGATTTAACTTACATGTATTGGAAGGCGAAGAAAGAAGAAGGGAGCAGAAAAATACTTAAACTAAAAATGGTTGAGGACTTTCCAAAATTAATGACAGGCACCAAACTACAGATCTGGGACATTCAGAGGAACGTTAGGCAGGATAAATACCAAAAACTCTTCACCTAGAAATATCACATTCAAACTTCAGAAAACAAAAGAGAAAATCTTGAAAGAAACCATAGAAAAATAAACATCTTATCTATAGAGGAGCAAGGATAAGAATTACAGTGGAGTTTTCATCAGAAATCATGCAAGCAACCTGAGAGTAGAGTAAAATACTTAAAGTGTTGAAAAATCAACAACCTAGAATTCTATATTCAGTGAAATCATCTCCAAAACTGAAGAGGAAATAACGACTTTCTCAGACAAACAAAAACTAAGAGAATTCATTGCCAGCAGACCTGCCCTGTAAGAAATGTTAAAAGAAGTTCTCAGGAAGCAATTAAATTATATAAGTGAGAAACTTAGATCTACGTGATAAAAGGAAAAGCACCAGAGAAAAAATAAAGGTAAAATAAAATCTTTTATTTTTCATATTTTTAATGGATCTAATAAATGTTCAAATAATACTAACAATGTACTGTATGATTATAGCATGTGGACAAATGAAATCAGTTATAGCAATGGGTGGGCAGAATTGGAAATACCCTGCTGTAAAATAACTGCTCTAGGAAGTAGTCGTGTTATTCAAAAGTAGACCTAGATCGGTGGTAAATGTATATTGCAAACTCTAAGGAAACTACTAAAAATTTTTAAAAAGAAGTATCATTAATATGCAAAGGGAGGTGAGAAAATAAAATGATATTACATACCCAATTAAACTCAGAGAAGTCAGAAGAAAATGGGGGAAAAAAGAACAAATGCAATGAATAGAAACAGTTACAAACAAGATAGATAGATAGACAGATAGATAGGTAGATATAATACTTTAAATGTGTATGGTGTAAGTATACAATTAAAAGACAGATGTCAGAGTGAATTTAAAAAACAAGATTCAACTGTATATTGTTTAAAAGAAACCTACTCTAAATATAAAGACATTGATAGGTTAAAAGTAAATGGGTTGAAAAAGATATACCATGCTAATACTCATCAAGAGAAAGACAATGCACACTCCAGAACAAGGAAAATCATCAGAGATAAAGAAGGGAATTACATAATAATAAAGCTGTTAATTCCTCCAAAAAGACATAATCCTTAATATGTATGCACCTAACAACAGAGTATCAAAATACGTGACACAACACTGATAGAACTGCAAGGAGGAATAGAAAAACCCACTCTTAAAGCTGAACACTTCAACAACTCTTTCAGTAAGTGATCGATCAGGTAGGCAGAAATTTAATAAGGGAGAAAACAGGTAATCTGAATATACCTGTAGTTACTAGTTAAATTTAATCAATAATTAACCTTTAAGAAAGAAAGCACTAGGCCCAGATGGTTTCACCAGTGAATTCTACCAAAGGTTTAAGTAAAAAAAAAAAATCAGTCCTCTATAATCTCCTCCAGAAAATAAAAGCAGGGGGAACACTTTATAACTCATCCTATGGGGACAGCATTACGCTAATACCCAAACCCAACAAGGCATTACAAGAAAGAGCACAGACCAATAACTTTCATGAGCATAGATACAAAAATCCTCAACAAAATATTAGCAAATTGAATCTAACAATGTACAAAAAGAATTACAGACCACAGTCAAGTGGCATTTATTCCAGGTATGCAAGCCTGGTTCCACATTCAAAAATGAATTAAAATAATCCTCTACTTCAACAGGTTAAAGAAGAAAAACCATATGCTCATATTATGCTCATATCAATTGATCCAGAATAGGCAATTAACAAAAGCTAATACCCATTCATGATAAAAAAAATTAAAAAAAAAAAACACCTGTCAGCACACTGGGAATATGGAGGAACTTTCTCAATTTGATAGAGAACATTTACAAAAATCCTACAGCTAACATCATATATACTGGTGAAAAACTGGGTTCTTTCCCCCTAAGAATGGGAACAAGGCAAGGATATTCCTTCTCACCACTCCTATTCAGTATTGTACTGGACATCCTAGGTAATGAAATAAGACAAGAATAGAAAATAAAAGCGGTGCAGATTGGAAAGAAATAAAAGTCTTTGTTTTCCGATATGATTTTCTATGTAGAAAATCCCAGAGAATCAATATGAAAATTCATGGAACTCATAAGCAAGGTTGGAGGTTACAAGGTTAATATTCAAAAGTCAATTGCTTTCCTATACCCTAGCAATGAACAACTGGAATTTAAAGTTAAAAACACAATACCATTCAAAATATTGTCAAAAACTTAAATACTTGGGTATAAATCTAACAAGATATGTGTAGTATCCATATATATACAAAATTCTGGTAAAGGAAATCAAAGATCTAAATAAATAAAGGAATATTTCATGTATGTGGATTGAAAAAGTCCGTATTATTAGGAAGTTAATTCTTTACAACCTAATCTATAGATTCAGTGAAATCTCAATCAAAATTTCAGCAAGCTACTTTGCAGGTATTGATAAACTATTTCCAGAGTTTACTTGGAGACAAGCAAAAGACCCAGAATAGCCAACATAATACTGAAAAGAACAAAGTTGGAGAACTGACACTACCCAGCCTCAAGACTTACTATAAAGCTAGAATAATGAAGGCAATGTGGTATTGGTGAAAGAATAGACACATTAATGGAACAGAATAAAGAGCCCAGAAATAGACCTACACAAATATAGTCAACCAATCTTTGCAAAGCCAAGTCAGTAAAGAACAGTTTTTGTTTGTTTTTTTTGCGGTACACAGGCCTCTCACTATCGTGGCCTCTCCCATTGCAGAGCACAGGCTCCGGACGCGCAGGCTCAGCGGCCATGGCTCACGGGCCCAGCCGCTCAGCGGCATGCGGGATCTTCCCAGACCGGGGCACGAACCCGCGTCCCCTGCATCGGCAGGAGGACCCTCAACCACTGCGCCACCAGGGAAGCCCTAAAGAACAGTTTTTTCAACAAATGGCCCTGGAACAATTGGACATTCTGATGCAAAAAAAAAAAAAAAAATTCTAGACACAGACCTTACATCTTTTCCAAAAATTAACCCAAAATGGATCATAGACAGAACTATAAAGTGCAAAAACTATAAAACTTATAAAAAAAAAAAACACACAGAAAATTAGGTGACCATAGGTTTGGTGATGAGTTTTAAATACAGCTCTCAAACCACAAGCCATAAAAGAAAAAAATAGTAAGCTGGACTTTTATTAAAGTTTAAAACTTATGCTCTGCAAAAGACACTGTGAAAAGAATGAAAAGACAAGCCACAGACTGGGAAAAAATATTTTCAAAGCACATATCTGATAAAGACCTTGTAACTAAATATACGAAGAAGTTTTAAAACTCAACAATAATGCAACAAATAACCCAATTTTGAAATGGGCAAATGATCTGAATAGATACCTCACTAAAGAAAATATACAAATAACTAATAAGCATATTAAAAAATGTTCAGCATCATTTGCCATTTTGGAATTGCAAATTAAAACAATAGCGAACCATTACACGATTCTTAGAATGGTTAAAATCCAAAACACTAACAATACCAAATGCTGGTGATGATGCAGAGCACTAGGAACTCTCATTTATTGCCAGTGGGAATGCAAAATGGTACAGCCACTTTGGAAGAAAGCTTGGTAGTTTCTTACAAGACTAAACATGATCTTTGTTTTTAATATGAATTTTATTTCATCATCACTTTGTTATCCATAGTGTATGACTTTCTCTTTCTTGCTCCTCTCTTACACCCTTCTTTGTCCACCAGAAATAAGTCCCTCCAAGTGGTTCTTTTGCCTTTTGTTTTTTGGCCTCACCCTGCGTCATGTGGGATCTTAGCTCCCAGAGCAGGGATGGAACCTGTGTCCCCTGCAGTGGAAGTGCGGAGCCCTAACTACTGGACAACCAGAGAATTCCCAAACTAAACATGATCTTACCATATGATCCGGCATTTGCCTTCCTGGTATCTACCCAACTAATCTGAAAACTTAAGTCGACACAAAAGCCTGCATACAAATGTATTTAGCAGCTCTATTCATAATTGCCAAAACCTAAAAGCAACCAAGATGTCCTTCAGTAGGTGAATGGATAAACTGGTACATAAATATAGTGAAGTATTATTCATCAATAAAAAGAAATGGGCTGTCAAACATGAAAGGACATGGAATCTTAAAAACATATTGCTAAGTGAAAGAAGCCGGTCTGAGAAGGCCACATACTGTATGATTCCAATTATATAATATTTTATAAATGACAAAACTATAGAGATAGTACAAAGGTCAATGTTTGCCAGAGTTTAAGGGAGAGTAGGGGGAAGGGATGAATATATAACGAACAGTAGATTTTTAGAGGAGTGCCACTACTCTGCATGACACTTGAACAGTGGATACATGACATTACGCACTTTTAAAAACCCATAGACGTTTACAGCACAAAGAGTGAAACTTAATGTATGCAAATGTTTTTAAATCAGGAGGTTAGGGGATCACAGGAAGGAATACAGACTGTGACAAGAGAATCTACTTGTATTATAAATGTATGGTACAACCTCAGGGAAGAGGGTGGGGAGAAAAGGTGCTGACCTAAGTAACTTTGCATATGAATGGAGTCTGTAAAACTAAAGCCAGAAAGAACTTCACATAAGCACTGTACTCTACTTGATAAAGTTATTTCCTATAGGGGTACTGGAGGCTAATACTTCTGAAGTCACCATAAATGTATACTGGAATTGAACAAGTATATGGACCTTGGTGGCTGGGAGCCAGATCTTACACTGTTAGAGTGGGAATGCACAGACAAGCAAGGGAAGGGGGCTGAAGTGATCCATATGGTAATGAGTTAGAGTTGGAGATGTCAGTATGAACTCATCTTTAGTTTAATATAGATACAGATGGTTACATATAGACATACTTACAGATGCCTGTATATATTGAGTTTCGTATACATCATACATTTTCTTGTTCTGTCAGCCAAGAGGCCCTAGAAGAAATGACCCCCGCCCCCAATAGCAGTGAGCACACTGAATGCCCAGATCTTGGTTTCTAATATCATTCTCCAACAAGAGGACCCAGTGCTCCTTAAAGAAATGGTTGATTCTAGGACTAGGGCAAGAAATGTCCAAGAATATCTTATCTTATCGTGCCAAAGAAGTGAGGAAGTTAAAAAAAAAAAAAAACTACATCGAAGTGGGTATGTCAAGGAGATAGGAGCCAACCGAAAGAGCTTCTAAGGTCTAAAGCAGAAACCATTCGGTCAATAAAATAGTGTTCGATTATAACCCAAACTATAAAATAAGAATCCATGAGTCCATACTGATATACATAAATGATTGAATAAGTAAATGAGGGAAATCTCCCTTTCAGAGGAATTCCAAAAATGTATGTAGATACTTAGCTCTCAAGGAGAGGAAAAATATCTTCCCACCACTTCAGTGTGGGCTGCACACATTGACTTCCTTCCAAAGAAGACAGTGTGGCAAGGGGAGGGAGCTTAACTTTACCGTGGAGATGCCTGACAAACACTACCTCAGCCAGATCACTAAGGTCAGTAGCAACAGTGATAAACCAGGTTGATGGTATGTACCCTTGATATAACGTGATGAAAATGTCATTTTATGTCTGCGGACTTCCCCCCCCAAACCCGTAACTCCACTCCAATCGTGAAAAACATATTAGACTAATTCTGGGAAAAGGACATTCTACAAAATACCTGACTAGTACTTCTTGAAACTGTCATCAAACAAGGAAAGTTCTGAGAAACTGTCACAGCCAGGAGGAGCCTAAGGAAACATGATGACTAAATATAATTGGCATTCTGGATGAGATCTTGAAACAGAAAAAGGCATTAAGTAGAAGCTAAGGAAATCTGAATGAAACATGGACATTTGTTAATAATCATGTGTTACTATCCGTTTGTTAACTGTGATAAGTGCACCACACTAATGTAAGCTGTTAATAACAGGGGACACTGGGCAAGGGAGTATAGGGGAATTCTTTACTATCTTCTCAATTTTTTTGTATATCTAAAGCTGTTCTAAAAAATAAAATCTAATACCTCCTCCCAGAAGCCCTCTGCTTCCTCCAGTACCCCATGGGACTTGGCCCCCACACCATGGCCCTGAGGGCATTTCTCCAGGCCTATCCCCGCCAATCCCTACGCCTTCCCACAGCACCAACGCTGCCGTCCGTAACTTTGTAACCCTGCAACCATCCGAAAAGGGGCATTGCATCTTCTGAGAACTGTTTGGAGACAACCAGCTATGCTTGCATGCAGATGCTCTGGTCTGTTCCAGAAACAGCCTGGTGCTATGGTCTGTGCCTTTCCTCTGGAGACTGCTGTCTTCAATAAGGGCTCCTTGTGTTCCGTAGACTGGGGTCACTCTTCTGAGGCAGGGGACATGTTGACCACTCCAGGACAAAGATCCAGGCCCATAGTCCAGCTCTGCCCGCCCCCTGCCATCCAGCTGCACTCTGTCTCCTCTCTGGGGCTCGGGGGCCCTCTTTGCTTCAGTGGGGATCAGTTGCTTAGAATCAGGAAGGTCAGCTTTAGTCTGGGTTGTTTTCTCCGCCTGAAGCAATGGAGCAGTTCTATTTTTAAAGCCCTGGGTTTCTCTCTTTCTTGCTCAGAAGGTGGCTGGTGCTCCAGGACTCTGCTTGGGATAAATGCTCTGTCTTTCGCTCTTCCCTCTGTCCTCACTTTTATGCCATCGCCAATACCGTCCTCCCCCTGGTGCTGTCAGGGGAAGCTGGGCTTGTAATTCTTCCGGGAAAGCCTTTAGAAAGAAAGAAATTAAGTTCTATCAAAGTCTCAGGTCTGAGTTGGGTGTAGGTTGAGAGACGTAGGCGTAGGTGAGAGGCACTTAACAGGACTCCCTTTTGTGCCTCAGTCATCTCCCTCCCCTCCCCTCCACCCCATGATAACGTAGCCTCTTGTGGGTATTAAGCTTTATTAGGCGACAATAGGAGCTAATCAAACAAGTCCCAGTATGAGGTGAAGCCCACCCTACCAGAAGCCAATCATAGCAGCAGCCTTGAGAGGGGAGATTTGGCTGCAGGAACACACACACAGAGCAACGGTTTAAGTCTTCATAACATGGCGGTACTTCCTAAGAGCTTTCCCCCGCACTGTCTGCATGTTTCCCCATCAGCCTATTCATCTCAGGGCTCTTGACCTGCCTTAATGCCTATGAGGCCTGAGTTTATGCCTCCAACTCAGACTTGCCCTCTGGCCTCTGGAACCTCCTATCTAGCTGTCTATTTGGCATTGACACATGATATCTCAAATACAACACATCCACCACTGAGCTCACAACCCTCCTGCCCCTGGATCTCACTCTCCAGGAGTGGCAATGCTGCCCATCCTACTATAGAATAACCAGAAATTTTGGAGAAATCATAAACCACACTTGGTGGTCTATCCCTCACCTCTGTGTCCTAATCCATCACTAAATCCTAAACCGTTAACTCCTAAATACCTCTTAAATCCACCTTCTTGTCTCCAACTTTGCTGTCCCTGCTCTAGTCCTAGCTGCCTTTATCCCTAAGTCCTACGGCTGTCACAGCCTCATCACTGGACTGCTGCATCCTCTCCTGCCCCGCTCCAGGCTTCTCCTCCCAGTAGCCACCCTGACATTCCGAAAGTGCAAAGACAATTGTGGTGGGCTTCCCTGGTGGCACAGTGGTTGAGAGTCCGCCTGCCGATGCAGGGGACACGGGTTCGTGCCCCAGTCCGGGAAGATCCCACATCCCGTAGAGTGGCTGGGCCCGTGAGCCATGGCCGCTGAGCCTGCGTGTCCGGAGCCTGTGCTCCGCAATGGGAGAGGCCACAGCAGTGAGAGGCCCGCGTACCGCAAAAAAAAAAAAAAAAAAAAAAAAAAAGACAATTGTGGTTAAAACTTTGAACGGGGACCCATCGCTCTCAGAATGAAGACCTGAATCCTTGCCCTGGCCTACCAGGTCTCACGGGATCTGGCCCCTGCAACTCTCCAGCCTCACCTTGACCCCCATTCCTCCCTAAATGGGCGTGACATTGGCCCTCCCTCAGTCCTCAGATTCATGATGTTTCCCACCTGGCGGTTTCACACATGCTGCTCCTTCTGCCTGGAATGCTTTCTCCGGTCCCCAGCATTGGCCTAGCTCATTCCTAGTCAAACTTCAATTCTCAGCTCAAAGTCAAACCCCCTCATAGCTCACAGTTCCCCAGGTAGGCAGGTCCTCCAGAGCCCTTATTGCTCTAATCATGCAACTCTGAATGATGCTTGGACTAAGGTATCCCCAACTGCATGGGAACAAGGAGGTATCTATTTTGTTCACGCTGTAATCCCAACACTAGAGCAGTGTCAGGCTCCAACCAGGCTCAATAACTGTTTGTTACTTGAATGAGTAGACCCTCCCAACAACCCTGAGAAGTAGGTTTTTATTATCCTGCTTCCTGCATAGCTCAGAGACACTCTACAACTTACACAGGTCATACAGCTCCTTGCAACAGAGCCAGAATTTAAACAAGGTCAAGTTGCCCCTAAAGCTCTTGATCAATATTTTGTCCTGACCCGTCCCTCTGTGTTTATGGGACCTATGGGCCAGGAAGTCCCTGAGGCTTCTTTCCTCCTGACCAGGCACTACCCACATTGGAGGAGAGGAAACCCAAGTCAGGGCCTGGAGAGAGGGAGAACCCTTGAATCGCTGCCTTCACAGCACCCGTACATGCACACCCCATCTTTCGGGCAATAACTAACATTGATTGAACTGAGTGCCTACTGTATGCCTGGCACTATTTTAAGTGCTTTACATATATTCATTTAATTAATGAAGAAGGCATTATTATTATTCCCATTTTTCAGATGAGAAAACTGAAGTCCAGGGCTTCCCTGGTGGCGCAGTGGTTGAGAGTCCGCCTGCCGATGCAGGGGACGCGGGTTAGTTCCCCGGTCCGGGAGGATCCCACATGCCGCGGAGAGGCTGGGCCCGTGAGCCATGGCCGCTGGGCCTGCACGTCCGGAGCCTGTGCTCCACAACGGGAGAGGCCACAGCAGTGAGAGGCCCGCGTACCGCAAAAAAAAAAAAAAAAAAAAAAAAAAAAAAAAAAAAAAACTGAAGTCCAGACATAAATAAATAAATAACTCGCTGAAAGCTACACTGTGGATCATGGCAGAGCTGGGATACAAACCCAGGCAGCCCGGCCCCAGAGCCCACACTTCTAACTACACTTCATCCTGAGGAACTTTCTTGGCTACGTCATCTGCAGGCTTGGTGTGGACAGTCATGATGCTCGGTGCTCCCCTAGATAAGAGGTGAGCTTGTGAGGTAATCCCCTCTCCAGGGACATTAAATGTTGAGTGACATGAGAGTGGAAACTACTACCACCAATGTACCCTGGAGGTGGGCTCCCAAAGGGACTGTCTTCAGGGCTGTTGCACTTCCTGGCTTTTTCTGAGTCTAGTTCTCCAGGCTTCACTTCCATTCTGTGAGCTGCCATAAGGCATATGAAGAAATTCCTCTTCTGCTTACAATAGCCAATTTCTGTTCCTTACAACTGAAGTGTCCTGATAGACACTTTCCAGAACTCCAGGCTCAAAGCCTGTCACCGGGACAGCTGAAGGAGCTGCTGGAAGGTGGGCAGGGGCCTCCAGGACCAGGTCCGGGAGTAAGGGGGAGGGAAGGAAGAAGCCGATGCTTGCACCTCAGGGAGCAGGCAGCCCCAAGAACGGCAGTGGGCAAGAAGGGACAGCAGACACGGTGGCTTTGGCAGGGCCAAAGTTAAAATGACACAAGTCAGGCGGGCAGGCTCTCCAGTGGGTACAGTTTGTACAAGGGCTCTCGTGAAGCTGCCTTCGTTATCAGCGCAGAAGCTGGGCAGAAACACTGTGTGCTGCTATGCACTGTTACCACTAAGTGAAAGTGAAGGATGCATTCACCAAACAGCCTCGCAGGCATCCCGCTGAGAGGCGGGAGTGTCAGCCAAAAGGGGCAGGATATCCCTCCCCCTGCAAAGCGAGCTGATGATAATTACACTCCTCGGACGATCTCCTCCAGTATTATAAAAGTAGCAGCCTTTGTATAATCAGATTTCACTCTGGGAAATAATAAGTAACCCTGCTCTGCTCCCACTTTCCATGCCAGTCTAAAAACCACACGCAAGTACAGAGGGAAAGATGAGATGCTGATTCAGCAGACGTTATGCACTACCTCCATGCCAGAGCCCCGGCCAGGTGTTGGGAGCAATTGTTTGCAAACCTGGGCAGCACATCAAAATCACACATGGGACTTGTAGCAACACAGAGCCCCCAGACCCAGACCAGAGCTACTGAATTAGAATCTCCAGGGGCAGGAAGTGGCAGGTGAACTTTACATAAGCTCCCAGATGAAAGGTAAAGAAGGTCAGAGAAGCAGTCAGGAAGTGTGGGCTGGGGTGGGGGACAGAAAAATAGTTTAGATTTTATTCTAAAAGAGCAGGGAACCCATTTGGAAGTTTTAGTAGAGAAATGCCATGATCTGACTCACCTCTTAGCAGGACCATTCTGTGGCTGCTGTGAGCATGTGTGTTTGTAGATGTAGGGCAGCAAGAGGGCCAGCTGGGAGACAAACTGGGTGACTGCAATTGTTCCAGGGAGAGGTGCTGGTGGTCTGGATCAGCTGACTCTTGGATTATTTTGAAGGTAAAGTGATAGGGCTTGCTGATGGATTAGAGGTTGGGTATAAGAAAGGAGTAATCAAGGGTGATGCCAGGGTTTCCGGTCTGAACTACCAGAAGAATGGAGTGGCCATAACTGAGATGGAAAAGGCTTTGGCAGGAGCAGATCTGGGGAAAGATCAGGGGACCCATTCTGATCACGTACATCTGAGATGCCTGTTAGCTATGTGAGTGGAGAGTTGGGTATAAGAACCTGGGGGTGGCATTGGAGATGGGTGGCCCTTGACTTTCTGTGCTAGCTTTCAATTTTAGTTTGGAAATCCTCCTACACACACATACATACTCTCTTTATCCCTGATGCTTCAATGAAGTGCATTTCACACTCTGACCTCACAAGGGGCATAAGACTTAAGCAGACCAATCAGAGCCTGCATTGCCTTTCCATTGAAATTGATCTAGAGATTGGCATGTGACTCCTTTAGGGCCAATGAGATGCCATGAGAATTTTGCAAAGACTTCTGGGTAGAGGATTTGAAGGGTTGGAGCTTCTGCAGCTATACCGTCACTGTGAGGAGTGAAAGGGGCTGAGCACAAGAGAGAGGGAGACAGAGACCAGGCACGGGTGATCAAATTATGCCTGAAGCAATCTCTCTCTCTCATGCTTACCTTGTCTTATGTGAGCCGCCACTAAATTCTCTTTCCAAAAAAAGTCTCATCTGATTCTGATATAACACATCTGTGGACAGATATTTAGGAATTAGCTGTGGGATATACATGATCCTATACCATTGCTTCTCAAGTGTCATCTGTAGTGAGTTCGTCATGTAGAATTTTTCAAAGATTATTAGAATTGAAAAATTCTTTTAAAAAGTCAATTATAAAAAGCTTACTGAAATCGGAACCCTCAATCCCCAACCCAGATTTAAAGAATCAGAATCTGCATTTTAACAAGATCTCCAGATGATCTGAATCCACAAGTAAGCATTCATAGGCCAAAAGGAGCTTGTGCTCTTCCCGGGAAAAAAAGATATCTTTGTGATATAAATAAATAACAATGCCAAGGCGCATGGGCACTGGCAAAAATGGCCTCCAGAGCAATAATAATAACTGCTATTTACAATGCGCTTACTACGTTCTTTGCTCTGTTAAATCTTTCATAGTTATTACCTCATTAATGCTAACAGAATTAGACATTATTAACCGCTTACTTGAAGTCACACTTCCCTTACAGGAAGTGGCTGTGGTGGTGAACATCTCTTGCTTTTGTTCACTGCACCTCCAGACCCCCTTCATTTGTACCAGCTGCCCCCCAGACAGGGCTGCTTCTCCCCATCCCACCCCACCCTCAGCCTGGCTCCATGCCTGGCCAGTTAGCTTATTTTATTCCTCTGCTCAAGGAAACTGGCTCTGGAACGCACCTGACAAGTCAGTCCAATATTCATCAGCTCTGGAATTTTTTCTGGAACTGTGGAGAAAAAAAATGCTCTCTTTCTAATGGGGAAACGAGACAAAATGTGGGTCTGTTATTGCTGCCACAGTTGGGGGCCTGGAAGTGACTCCAGATGTAAAAAGAGGCAGATTTCTAATGACATTGCTTAGGGGCCTGGATCAGCCACACCTCAATTTAATTATCCTTGGATTTTTTTTCTTTTTTTGAATGCAATCCAATAAATTCTTTTGGGTGGAAGGTACTAAGGGCAGTTTGAGTTGGGTTTCTATAATTTGAAACCATAAGGGTCCTGATGAATATAGTAACAAAGGCAGCCCTCAAAACCAGCTCTGCTTAACTCAAAGCTCATTCTCTTAACCAGTGCCCCCTACTCTGCCGTATAAAGGAGGGTGAAACCCAAAGGTCACAAAGATTGACTTGGACCATGAGGAGTTCACAGTGGTGTAGGAGGGAGAGGATTAAATCGAGTAGGACAGACAGCTGAGCTCCTTGCCCTAATTTCCTATCCTCCTCTGTACTATGCTCCCTTCAGCTGCACTGCAGGCAAGGCTGGCCCCCTGCCTGGGTTTTTCTACTGGACCTCTAGAACAGAGCTGGTGCTGGGCACGCAGGCGGCGTTGCGAGGTAAATATTGTTGAATAAATGTGTGATTGACAACTCCATGCCAGCTGGGTATTTCTGCAGTGGATATTTTGCAGTCTGAAGATACATGTCTTTTTTTCTACAGCCTTAGATCCACGTTGCTGCCATTTCTGTCCACAGTGCTGCCTCCTCCCGTCTTGGAGAGAGTCGAGAAGCTGCCTTCTCTTGTGCATATGATTCTCCAGTCTTCCTTCTCCTTTCTTAGTCCCCACTCACTGCCTATCTTTGCTCCAAGCAGAGTTAACAGTTCCAGGAACAGCACTCTGGCTGCTTCCCACCTCTGCCCTAGACCAAGGTCTCTTTTCTTTTCTCCTTGTTCTCTTGTTCATGCTTTTCTGTTGCAGGATAACTTCAGTGGGAGAAATTCAATAATTCACAGCTCACTTCAGTTTTCCCTAGCCCACCACATGGTTAGCTGAATTAAGCAATTTTAACAATAGACATTAATAAGTAAAAAAAAAAAAATTCATTGGGCCTGTAAATAAGAGACCAATTTTCCAGCCCCCATCCTTGACCCCATGACTTCCAGCCTGCTTCCCCTCTGGAAGGATATGCCTTCTGGTGGGTGAAATGTTTAATGGCTCCCCTGAGCTTCTGAGGAGAGGGACCAATGAGATGACTCTGCTCTGATGGGTCATGATTGGATGGCTAATTTGCTATTCAGTTGTTTTGTATATTAATTCAGCCCCTACCATTCTAGGTTCTGTTCCAAACTCTGGGGACAAAGCAACACCCAGGACAGACCAGGTCCCTGTCCCCAGGGAAGGAGAGAAACAGCAAACAACCAAACAGGTAAATAAGCATTTCAGGGCAATGAAATAATGAAATAATCTGGCCTTGGTATCAGAGAGAGTAATCAGAGGTGGTCTGCTGAGACCTGAGAGAGAAGGAAATAGCCCCAGAAGATCGACCTGTGCAGAGGTTCTGAGACAGGAGAGAGCTTGGCATATTCTAGGAGCTGACGGAAAGCCAGAATGAGCTTGTCTGAAGTAGACGAAAGCAATAGAAGCTTTTCGAGGTCAGCTGGGGCCAGATGAGGGAGGCCCAGCCAGCCACAGTAAAAAGTCACAGCGCACTGTGGAGGCGCTAGGTGGTTTCACGCAGTGTGGTCTGGTTTATGTTTTGAGAAGCTCACTCTGGCTACTGAGGGAAGAATGAATTATGACGGGCCCAAAGGAAATCCATGTCACAGCTCTGAAAGCTAGTCACCAGGTGGCTTTCTCTGAAGGCTGGGGCTGGAAGGCAGGATTCTGGTGACAGCTTTAGGCTGGAAACTCAGACATGAAGACCCCAGCTGCCACCCAGAGAATCTTGCATCTCATAGACTTCTGGTTGAAACGGGATCCTATAGGGGTCGCATCTGGAGGTCCTGTGGTCTCGCTCCTGGGGGAACAGGCTTGTTTCTGCCCTCAGCCTGGACCCCAACTTCTTATGACAGAGACAGGGACATATTTAGGCAATCAAGGAAAACAGCTGCAAACTTCACAGCCTCAAAGAGCACCACTGTCATTCAAACTGATGCTGGAGATGATTTAGATGGACCTGGCAGACAAGGTCCCACTTGGGAAGCACAGAGAGCCCAGAGGGAAAGAAAGGAAAAGCAACAGACACACAGATGCCACATGAAGGCTGAGCTTCGAGCCCACACCCACAGATCAGTTGGTATTGCTAACACGTCCTCTCCCTTGGCATCTTCAGAATAAGTAAATAATCTGTCTACCTGAAATGAACTCCTCCAAAAAGAAAGAAAGAGAGAGTGAGCATTTGGAACATTGCTGCGACTTAAAATGACCAACTTTGATCAAGATGAGTTATAAGTGAAATTGCAAGCTCCTCATTAGCTGCATTTTAACTCCATATTTGGAGCCATTCAGTCATTATAAAATCATCTGAACTTCTCAGTTGAAGTACACATTGGGGAGTTTATTTTCGAGCCTCTCAGAATACCAAGGAGAGTCTGTCCAACACAGGATCTGGGCAGAGCACACAGTTCCCTTTTAAATGAGGAGGACACGATGCCCAGTTGCCTCTCCATCTAATTCCCTCTCCCCTCTGTGCAAGTTTCCCTGGAAGCATGCAGTAATTTCTGATGATGGAAGGAAGGGCTCTTGGAGCCTCACCTGAGGAAGCAGGTTGCTGCTGGCTAGCAGAGCATTCCAGAGAACTCTGTTGAGCTGAACACCCAGCCGGACACTGGGTCTGAGGAAGGAGGGGGATTTGGGGGAATCCTTGACGTTCTTTAGAGGAAACCAACTGAGCCCACTCCACCTCCATGGTCTGCAGCAGAATCCAAAACTGTGAGGGGATTTCAGAGGTCATTCTGCATTTAGCTAGAGCAAAACCCCAGAGAGCCCATGCCCAGCCACAAGCCAGGGTCTGCTGGGGAAATACCAGCTCCCTCACTGACCAATGCACTGCGCAGCTACTGCTTACAACTGGCCTCTCTGCTGGCACCGTGGAAAATCCTGCTGGGCTTCGCCAGCTGCTTGGCACCATCACCAGGGGCTTCAAGCCCACACATTGCCACAGACCTAATGGCTTGATCCTGGATTAAGCAACCAATCGACCAATACTGAATCATGTTATTAGGTGTTGTCCTTTAAGGAAAATAAAATATGGTCCCTACCCTCTAAGGAATTGCCCATATGTTGGGGGTGGGATGGGGCAAGTAGCATGAAAGAAAACTTGTGTTGTAAGGTCAACTCCAGATAGCTGGTACAATCCAATTTCACGCTAAAATAAATGTGGCGGCCATCATCAAAAACCTACAGACAGTAAATGCTGGAGAGCGTGTGGGGAAAAGGGACGCCTCCTGCACTGCTGGTGGGAATGTAAATTGATACAGCCACTATGGAGAACAGTATGGAGGTTCCTTAAGAAACTACAAATAGAATTACCATATGACCCAGCAAACCCACTACTGGGCATATACCCTGAGAAAACCATAATTCAAAAAGAGTCATGTACCAAAATGTCCATTGCAGCTCTATTTACAATAGTCCGGAGATGGAAACAACCTAAGTGTCCATCATCGGATGAATGGATAAAGAAGATGTGGCACATATATACTATGGAATATTACTCAGCCATAACAAGAAACGAAATTGAGTTATCTGTAGTGAGGTGGATGGACCTAGAGTCTGTCATACAGAGTGAAGTAAGTCAGAAAGAGAAAAACACATACCGTATGCTAACACATATATATGGAATCTAAAAAAAAAAAGATTCTGAAGAACCTCACGGCAGGATAGGAATAAAGATGTAGATGTAGAGAATGGACTTGAGGACACAGGGAGGCGGAAGGGTAAGGTGGGACGAAGTGAGGGAGTAGCATTGACATATATGCACTACCAAACATAAAATAGATAGCTAGTGGGAAGCAGCTGCATAGCACAGGGAGATCAGCTCTGTGCTTTGTGACCACCTAGAGGGGTGGGATAGGGAGGGTGGGAGGGAGACGCAAGAGGGAGGGGATATGGGGATATATGTATATGTATAGCTGATTCACTTTGTTATAAAGCAGAAACTGACACACCATTGTAAAGCAATTATACTCCAATAAAGATGTTTTAAATAAATAAATACATAAATGTGGCTGTTCATCGGGATAGTGGGGATCTCAAGAAGTGTACAAGGTCAAGCCTGCAATCCAGAATCCCACAGTCCAAAGTACCGTAATTCTTTATTCATTTGTTCAGGAAATACTGTTCATGCTGACTCTATTCCAGGCACTGTGCTAGGCACTGGGAATGTAACTGTAAATAAGGCCAATAACAAGGTAGATACTTTCATGGAGTTCACATTCTGGTCGACCAGACAAAGGCACTCGCCAGGCAACCAGTAACCCCTCCCTCCTGCCCACCCATTCATGTGTTCACTCGCTCATGCATTCAGGGAGCATTTATAGCGCATCTACCAGCCCTGACACTGTGCCAGGCTCTGGATGCCTTGTGGGAAACAGCAGATGAGGACTGATGCCCACAGAGCTTAGAGTCCAACAGAACTGTGGTGAGGGTGTGACCTGAATGGAAGAGTTCAGGTGGTCAGCAGAGGGCCAGGCCCTTATGGGTGGGGTTCAGAGAGGACTCGGCTGATCAGGTGGATCTCAAGGTCAGATTGGAGCCTGTTTCCTTCCCCTGCTCCCTCCCTCTGCGTCTCCTCCCTGACCTCTTAAGAGTTGAGCAAGATGAACAAAGACCTCCCTAGGCTCTGGGCTGTGGCCACACACCTGGAAGTTCTTTCTTTATAATCATAAAGTTCTCCTTTCTGACTTCAGCTACACAGTGTCTCCTCACTGCTGCCAGAAAATGTTTGCCCAGTGTGAAGACCTAGCCACAAATCCAAACACCAACCCGTACATCTAACCTTGGCCTCTTCCTCACTGCCCCTGCTCACTGCTATCCCAGGGTCAAAGCTGGGACTTCCTGTGGACCGGCTGAGTGCAGAGTGAAATAGGAAGAGGTGAGAGTAAGTGCAGGTGCCTGGGAAGGTTTCCCTGACAGCACAGGGTCTGGAAGCACTTCCACACCAGCATTCCTGTCAGTGATGGGGGTGCATGCAGGACTGAGAGGTCCCCTGAAGGGCAGGTTCACTGGTTGGGTCCATATCCTGCAGTTGTGCCAGGCACAGTTTGCTTTCACTCCTGACACAATCACAGGAGCCCTGCTCTGTACCTGACACCACAGAAGGCACTGGGCCAAGCGAGATGAACAGGATGCAAGGGGCTCACCCTCTAAATGGACACAGATATGTAAATAGCGCTCATAACCAATGGAGAAGCATGCAAACGGTATTCATCCACAGTGATTGATGCAAATATATGAGCAACAGGGATGGAGATGAAAGACACTTACAGGGTAAAATTCCCCTGTTCTCATGATTAACTGGAGGTGGGTGGGGAGATGAATGTGCAGGGGAAACAAAGGACACAGGATCCTAATTCACGTGTTCTGTGTCCCTTCCCCTCTGTGGTTTCAGTTTTCCTGTCTGCTTGATGTTCCTTTAAGTCTTGCTTCTGGGATAGTGTGGTGTGCCCGGTGTCCATTGCTCTTCATTGTTGCTAGCATTTATTCAGCACCTACTGTGTGTCAGGCAGTGCTGAGTACTTTTTATGCCTTTTAGCAACCACCCTGCTCTGAAGGCATTATTGTCCCCATTTGAAATATAAGCAAACTGAGGCTCAGATAGAGTGTGGATGTATTTTCAATGAGGAGCCCTGTGCAAAGAGGCCAAGAGACCTTTGTCATCACCCCGGGAAAGCTTTTCTTTCCCACTGAATTGGCTCAAAGGGAGTGTACCTGCACTTGCCCTCCCAGCTTGACCTTCCAGTTCAAGGGCACCGCTGACCTCCCCACACTCCGTAAGAAGTTTCACTGTTCTGTTTGAAAGCTAGTAGGGATGACACGGACTCGGCCAAACGCAGCTAGGAGTTGGGTGGCGGGGTGGGGGGAGGGGAAGACAGGCTCAAGGACGGGTTGATCAGAAATGTTAGATCACCTGGAGGAAACCCCAGACTTCTAGCCCACCCCTTGCATTTGGGAGTTGAGGAAAATGTGGTTCAGGCTGGGAAGGAGGTAGTCTCAGGTCGCACAGCACGCCAGAGGTCGAGCACAGAGCGAGAGGTCTTCACCCTCGGCGGGCCCGCGGGGTCCCAGGACCCCGCCCTGTACGCGAGGAAACGTCCAGCCCGTCGCTCCGCCCAACACTCTCTCCACCTCCACTACTCCGTTAGGGTAACAGCTAAGAAGGGAGGTGACGCTCCAGCTCCATCTGGGTAATTATGTTCTCATTAGGAGCCCATCCGCCCGGGCCAGGAGCTGCTTGGAGGGCACGCTCCCAGCTCTGCTAACAGTGGAAGCCGTGTCGAGGGAGCGAGCTCTGGGGCTCAGCAGACAACAGACCGCACAGTGACCCGGCACCTGGCCGGGGATCCAGCGCTGGCCCGGAGGCACCCTGAAGCTCAGGGGGCTTCCTGGAAAACCGAAGCCTAGGAGTCTGGTCTGTGCTCGTTGGGTCCTAGAAATCACCACCCTACCTCCAACCCAGCTTCAGGTCCCCCGTCCCCGCTCCGCAGTTGCCCTGCACCAGACCCCTAACTCAATCTCTGCCCTCAGGGAACAGTGTGAGGGAGGAGGCAGTGTGGTAGGAGAGACCACATTCCATAGAAGGCCGGGAAGCATTAACCACTCTGCCTGTCTGGGGTGGGGAAGGCTTCCCGGAGGAGGAGGTTACCATTGAGGCAAGAAAGAAGGAAGTGACCAAGGTGACCTGGGCAGCGGAGGAGTCTTTCAGACAGAGGGTGAGGTTGAATGAGGGGGTGGTCCTGGAACCCCTACAGGCTTGATTCTGATCAGGTTTATTTGAGATAAAAGCAAGACGCAGGGCCCAGATCTAGAAGCCTAGAGGATTCTAAGCACTAAGGGAAACCATTGTGAGGTGTAGGTTAGAATCCCCCCTCCACTTCTTAGCCTCTGGTTGGGGGCAGGGAGGTAGTCCCTACTGAGCTAATGACCCCTTGTTTCTCTATCCCTCTGAATCCCCAACACACCACCCTTGAAGCTGGAGCACAATTTTCAGATGAAGGTCATTCACCTGTCTCTGGCAGAGGTAATAATCACCTTTGCCACCGAGGTGAGGGAGGTGAGGCCCCAGCTAGGCCTCGTAGAGAGAGAGCTGTTGACAGCCCCATCCAGGCTAATGGGAAGCTCAGGCCTGAGGAGGAGGGCAGTTTGAGGGGTGGAGAAGTGCACATTTCCTCAGAGCCCCCTAGGGCAGGAGTAGCAGCTTAGCACTTCCCAGCGCTTGCTGGTGTGGGTCACCACTAACCCCTGGAGCCCAGTGCAGAGGGGAGACAGGCCCAGCCGCCAATGTCTCCACCCTGCTAGCTCCAAATAAGGCCTGGTGGGAGGGTGAGGAGGTGATTGTGAGGCTTGGGAAGGTAGGATCTGTGCTGTATGGACAGGACCACTTCTCAGAGGACAAGCTTTGTAGATGATCTGCTTAGATCCCCAGAAAGATAGGATTTTGAAAAGTAGGGAAGAAGAAAAAGGGTACTTCAACTGGAAGCAAAGAAGCAGCAGGAGCAGAGGTATGAAGACAGTAGTGGGACATGGGGTCCACAAATGGTCAAGAGAAGAGATCAGCGGATGGAAGAAGTGGCTGGAACCAGACTGAGAAGGATCTCCAATGCCAAGGTCAGAATTTGGAGAGGAGGAGCTCCCCCAGGAAGGGGCCAGCTGGAGCCACAGCAGAATCAAGGGATAACTTCTCACTCTGGTCCCACTTGGGGTCCCCTTTGCTCCCCCTCTGTGTTCACCTTTCAGGCCCCAGAGCAGGGGTTCAAAGTGAGCCTGAGTTCCTGGAGGCTTCCCCTTGGCCTCCAGCCCAGCCTCAGGCCTAGCCTTCAGGAGCCAGGTCAGCTCGGCTGCAGCCAGGACTCACTAAACCCAGGCAAAAGAACTGGGGGCAAGAGAGGACCAGAGAACTGCTGGAACCTCAGGGCAAGAGGGCTCTTGGAGATGTTCAGATTCCTCTCTGTCTTTGTACAGTTGGGCAAACTGAGGCCAAGCCAGGGGACTTGCTGAAGTCTCCCAGCGGAGCACAGCCTCGTGGTCCCACAGCTTGGACATCCACCCTCGTGGTCTGCTCAGGAAGAGGGGTGACCACCCACTCACAGCCAAGTAAACTTCAAGCGCATTTGGGGCTCAGCTCCCTTGGGCGGTGACTACCGCAGCCCCGCGGCCGTGAGCCCTGGCCTGGGCGGTATCTGTGTGCCTCGGGCGGGCTCTGCTCAGGCTGAGCGACTGGATCGAGCTGCTTCCGCTGCCCAAGGCTCCAGCTCTCCCGGATTTCTACCTCCCAACCGGAAGAATGCAAAGAAAGGATTTGTTTTTAAGTGTCTCCTTTTTTTTAAAGAATAGTTTTTTAAAAAAAAAAAAATTCCTCTAGGACTCCTCGTTCTCACTTCCCTGGGGAGTGACTAGCGTGGAGAACTGTGGGGCAGGAACAGAAAAGCACCGGGTCCCCTCCTCACTCCCAAAGTCCCTACCTGTCCTGTGAAGGATCCGGGGCCGCTGGGGCTGCGGATGGCGCCTGCTAGAGATGCGGACCCCTGGACCGCGAGCAAAGGAATAACCCGGTCTGAGTTTCAGCGCAGGCCGCGTGCCTGTTGACTCTCAAAATCGGAGGAGCCGCGGGAACAAATAGAGAAACATTGCTTATTATGCTATTAGTAATCCCTCACACCCCCCTTCTCTCCAGCCTCCAGGAGCTAATTAAATTCATCTCGGAATCTCGGGCTAGGAAAAAGTCTCCAAAAGGAAGTTAGAGCCAGAGGGGCCCATGCAGGCCGCGGCTCCCGCCCCTGGGCTGCCCACCTCTTTTCCTACACCCGACCTCCCCTCGGCCGAAGCGACTAGGTCAGACTTCCAGACTTAAAACGAAGTCGTTTATTTCAATTTTGCTTTCACATTATGTTCCGATACAATCAAAACTCCTGGACGAACCTCTTGAATAGAAGTCCTGCGATGAGCGCGATCACAGGTCCCGGAGGCGGGGTAATACGGCAGGGAGGACTCGGGATTCAGAGGCGGCGAAATAAAACATACGCTGCTTCGGGATCTGTGAGCGGACAGTCCAGAGGCAGAGGCGTGGGAAGCGTGACGCTTAGGGCAGAAAGGTTCCGGCTCTTCGAATTGGGATTACTCCTGATGCATTTGAACTGCGAAAAGCCCAAACTTCGCTTCCAGGCCGGCAGCCGGGCCTGGCCTAGCAAGATTTCAGCCCAATTTCTTACGTTTGCGCCGAAGCAGGGAGCACGGGGCGAATGCAGGGTTGGCCCTAGGCCTGCGCAGGAAGGAGCGCAGGCCGATTTGGCGAGGAAGCCCTCCTGCCCTGGCCTTTCTTGGGTTGCATCCCACCAAGTCCCCTACCCCTCTGAATCTCGCGCTTCCGCACCCCTGCCTCCAGACCTCGCAACTGGGGAAGGTGCGGACTTTAGGAAGCCGTTTCAGAAAAATAAAAGTCCCACTTCAACTTTATTGGATTAAAGCAAAATTAAATCTTGGCTATTCACAGGTATGTTACAGAGGACGAGGAAGCGTCCGGAAGAACCTCCTGGCGTTTAGTGGAGCCACAGAACACTAGGGCATTAACAAGCATCAGAACGTCAAGCAGCCTTAGATTTCACGATCACTCCGAATAGGACATAGAAATACGGAAATACAGCCAGTTTCCACTGGGAAGAGTTCTTCGTGTACAAATGATATATATTTATATATATATATATTTTTTAAACCAGTCACCACTAAGGTGAGTCCTTTCTCTGCTAACAAGCAGCCGAGGATACAAAGTATCTCCAGCTAATTAATTCGAGCGGTGTTTTCCGAGCAATACTTGCCAAATTAAAACTACCTCCCCATCAAAAAAACAAAAACCAAACAAACAAAAAAACCTTCCCCCCTCTCCAAAATAAAAAAGGGGGGGAGGGACATATTAGATTTCAGCGGTTGTAAAGATTCAGATGGCGACTCAGAGGAGGAAGATATTTCACATTATACAGTGAAATGCAAAGTTTCTTTTATATAAATTGTAGGGAACATGAACATGAGGGTAAGAAACAATGACAAGGAGTCTCTCTTGATTACTGCCACTGGAATGGGGGAGACGAGTTTATTTTTGGAAATGGGAGTGCGCAGAGCTAAGCGGAATTTACTTCTCCTAGAGGAAACGGACAAAGTTGTCCGACCGCCGGGTGCGCACCTTTCACCCGGATACAGCTGGGGAACATGTAGGAAGTTTCAAGTCGTGCCGCTTTCTCGTCCTCTAAAGTTCTGCCTCTTTATCATTTTCCCCTCCTGCCTTCGCCCTCTCCCTGCCTCCACTCCCGCGATGAGCCAGTCAGAGGGGAAATACGAGGAATCCCGAGAAGGTCGAGTACTTCCAGCCCCCCATCAAGTTTCCCCGCTCCAGCTTGAGGTATGCTCGGTCGCCTTTCTCCATCTGGATTAGAACTCCGTTGCTGGCGGCTTCCCGGGTCACGTCCTGGTCACCAGCGAAGGCTGAAATCACCGGCCACCCGTTTAACATGAGGCTCACCTGAGAAAGAGACAGGCCCGCTTCAGAGGCGCAACCTAGGCGGGTACCGAAGCGGCGATAAAGCCGCGAACCTTCGCTGCTGGGCTAACAGCCGTAAGGCCTGGAAGCAGGGGGCGGGGGTGGGGCGGGAGAGCGGAAAGAAAAGGCGCTTTGCAGTTTACTGCTGAGGGTCCAATGAGGCGAAAGACGGCCCCTCTGGGTGACAGGAAGGGTCTGCCCCCAAAACAGGAGTCACTTTCATTTCTTGGACGCGCCAGTAGAAAATCCTGATTCGCTTTTTATCCAGTTTAATGAACCCGTAGGTGGCTCAAGCGCCCAGAGACCTTCGGCCTCGCCCTCCCCCCAGCCTCAAAGAGAAACTCAGGCAACTGGCGCTTCCGGGAACACAAACAAATAGAAACAAACAAACAAAACGCCTGGCTCCTCCCGGACCCGGCTGCCAGGACACAGCAGAGACGCAATGGAGGAGCCAGGGAAGGCTTCGGCTGATGAGAAATCTCGCGCAGAGCTGCCCTCTGTGCCTCATCCCCAAACCCCGGGCCCGGTTCCCGTCCCAGATCCAGCCTCGCCCGCCACCGCCTGGTTTTGCCCTTGCGGTGGCACCAGAAGCCAAAGGCCCTGCGCCCTCTCCCCAACCGCGCGTTCCACCTTCTGTGTCCGCCCAAAGGAATCCTGGACACCTTTGGGAACCTGGAGAGCCGGTGAGTGCTGGCTAAGGAAAGGCCGGAGCCAGGAGGGAGTGGCACTATGCCCCTCCCTTGTGTCTCCACCCTTAAACTGCTATGGCTCGGCGCTGCTCGTTCAGAAATCCGGAGTCGGCCCCCATAAAGACGCCAGGAGACACCTCCCACCCCCACCCCGAGCGTGGCGCTGAACGCAAGCGCACAGGCGTCTCGCGGTCTTCAGAGCTGGGACAGGGTCGGGGATACTGTCCGTGGTGCTGAGGGCGAGGATCGCAGAAAGCTTCCCGAAGCGGGAACTGTCCCTGATGCTAACAGAAACCTCTAAGGGAACTCCCTGGAGTCCCATAGCGGGAGAACCTCTTTGGAGGGTCCCAGAGGCAGAGGCAGAAAACTGTGCCTGGGGATGGGAACAGGTTCCAAGAACCAATGACAGGGAAGGCAAGGGAGAGTGCAAGCCACAGAACTGTGAGAACCTGCTACCCGTCCCTCCAAGCAGCCCGGGCACATGCAGCTGCCCCTTCCATCTCCCACCCCCACAGGGCTCGCTCACTCCCGCGGCTAGTAGCCCCCTACCGGGGCTGGGGCCTGGCCCTGAGGCGGCAGCTGACCTGGATGGTCTGTCTGTTGTAGACTTTTACCACGTGGAAGTTAAAACTGTAGATCCCTTTGCGCGGGGCGATGAAAGTGCTGCGTTCTGAATCAAAGTTGTTCCCGATGTTCACTAGTACCTATAACGAGACGGGAACGAAGGGGAGTAGGCAAGAATCTGTCCAGAACGCTTGTCCCTGCGTTTCCGCAGAGACCTCGGAGACGATCGGACATCTACCTACCACCTCTCCCCTAACCTCCACCAATCCAGTCTTCCCGGAGCACTCACCTGGTCGAAGTAGATGATCATGGTGCGATTACTCATCTCGGACGGCTCGTGGTTGGTGCTTCTGATGGCAGAGAAAGCCACCTTAGCGCTGCCGGAGCGCACAGAGATGCCCAGAGCTGTGCCCGTGGGATCGGACGTAGGGTTGGAGTCGCAAACCACCAGGCACTTGCCCTCCAGCACGATGGGCTCCGTCTCATTCTGCCCGCGGGCCGGGCCCGCCAGCCATGCTGCCCCCAGCAGCAGCAGCTCCACGACGCCCAGCATCGCGGCGCCGGCGCCCACCCCGCCCCCCACCCCGGGGGCTGCCTGCGCCAGCCGCCCCCCCCGCCCCAGGCCTGCTCCGTAACCCCCTCCTCAGCTCCGTGCGCAGCTCCACCGACGCCGCTCTGGACACTTCAGGTCTTCGTTGCACTCCTGGGCAAGCGTGCCCCCCGCGCGATGCTTCCCGGAGCCCTGCCCGGGCCTCAGGGGTACCGCGGCTGCCCAGCCGCACTTGGATGCATAGCCGCTGCCGCTTGATCCCCGCTGCTTCCGCCGCCTCCTGCCCGCACCGGCCGCTCCCGCCGCCGCCGCCGCTCTGAATTATTGATGCAGCCGGCGATGCAGCCGGAGCGGGCGGAGAGCGCGCGCCGGGCACAAAGGCGCGGAGCGCGGCCTGGCCCCGCCCCTGCCACCTCCCTCTCCAGCCCCGCCCCCGCACCGACAGAGACTCCGCCCCCTGGCCAATCCTGGCGCGCCGCGCTCCCCGCCGAGCCAATGGCGGCGCTGTCCGCGCGCGGCCACCTGACCCTGGGCGCTGTTGTTATTAGGCGCGGCGAGGCCGGCGGCGCGCGGCAGCAGGGTTGGGCTCTGGCCGGGAGTCGACTGAGAGAGAGAGGGCCGGGAGCGCGCGCGCGCCCGCGCCCGGACCGTCTGCCGCGGCCGCTCGCTCTCTCGTTTCCCGCCTCCCGCCTCTCGCCACGGTCTTGTTCAGCCCCTCAGCCCTTCCGCGCACCTCCCTCGCCGGCCCTCAGGTAGGAGGCGGCGCGCGCCCAGGGTCCGGCGTTGAGTCGCAGGGGGCCGAGAGACGCCTGCGTGTGGGCGCGTGGGGCGGGAGGGGAGCGCCCTCCAGCGGGCAAAGGCGCGAGGGGCAGCGGGCGCGCGGGTGAGCCGTGGCGTGCGGGCTGACCACACTGTCTGGCTGCAGGGCGCGTGCGTGCGCGACGGGGCGGGGCGTGCGCCAAGGCCTTAGTGGGAGGAGGCGCACGTGCAGCCGCCGGGAGCTGGGGCGGCGGGGCCTGGAGGCCACTGTCAGCATCCCGGCCTCGCGGCTAAGAGCGTAACGCTGGGCCGGCAGCTCTCTCTCGCTTCTTGATGTGCCAGCTCTGCGGGTCGCGGAGTCAGATCTAGCGTTCACTCATTCATTCGTTCGTTCATGTATTCGAGATAGATCATTGAACACTTACGAAGTGCCAGGCACAGGGCCACGCGCCAAAGATGTAGTGATGAGCAAAAACAGACGAGGCCTGTCTTCGTGCCTCTTACAGCCTAGTGCAGGAGGCAGTGACAAGTCCAGTGGCGTCGCAGTCAGGCTCATTTCCCTGATATCATTTTTATCTTTTGCACTTAAAAGTTATATTTTGCATCCGTATTTTTTATTTACTATGCACTTTTGCGGCATGTTTTATCCACGTGTACTTGCATATTATTGCCTTGAGCATAGACACCAAATCTTGTGATTTATGGGCGATTTTTCAAGGGTGATTTTGAAATTTCAAGGCGAGTGAATTTTCGCCTCACGTATTAACTTAGAACTTTACACACAAGTGTGACAAGTAGTCACAAACGTGAAAGTGAAAATACAGCTTTGGTAAGTGGCAGAGAGAGAGGAGCAGCGGAGATGGTAAGAGGAAAGGCGCGTTCCAGCCTGGGTGCGAGAAGGCAAGAGACCTGAAGATGCACGCCGGCGGTTAACCCGGCGGAGGCTGGAGGGCGAGCGGACCTCTCCGTCAAGTCCAAAGCAAGAGCGCGGGGCTTCGGACGCCAAGCAGAGGCGGGTCGGGATGCTGCCCACCGGGGTACCTGGAGCTTTGGTTCCCGCCGGGCGACCTTGAGCCTGCGTGCTCTGCCGAGCCAGAGCAGACGTGCGGCCGCCGGCGGCGGCGGCCTGGTGCGAGCCCGGGGATCTGGAGAGACGGGTCGCGGGCTGACAGCACCTCCTTTCGGCTTCCGGGCTCGCCGCTGGCGGGGTGTGCAGTCGCCTAGGGTACGCTCTTCCCTACGCGGGAGCCTGCCTTGGAATCGCCAACAGCCACACCTTTCAGCTTCGCAGCCTCCTTTGTGTCTTTGTGACTTAGCTAGCTGTTGAGAATCACCTGGAGGTTCCCCATGGCCGACCCTCGCTTCCGTTGGGACGCCTGCCTGCCGAGGTCGCTGAGTTCGCCAGGAGAAAGGGAAGGAGCAGGGAAGAGGCAACAATTTTACTTTAAATTAAATTGACACAAAACTGTTCTTTCAACTCAGATCTTTTTGAGACATCCCCAGAAAACGTTGCCAGCTGTGATTACACTTAATGTGAGAGCATGGACTAATTGAAGAGGGGAGAGCCGAGTCATGAGACTGCACCCAGTATAGCCGCAGAAGCTGGCAGCTCCAGCGGTGGAGGGTACCTGGCGAAATACCCGTGTAGAACCAACGGCATGCGCTCAGTGCCCTGGCTCTACACAGGCATTCCACAGATATTTACTGGTTGCCAACCCCGTCTGGTGGGGAAGCCTGTTTTCATGGAGCTCACAAACAGGACTGAGGTTACCTGGAGGGACCCCCTCCTCTTCTGTTCTTGGGGAGGCTCTGGCAAGCAGTGCCCAAGCCCGAACTGCCATCTGTATGCCAGTGATGGGGATCTTGTATGGGCAGTCTCCGCAGCCTCCCTGCATCCCAGACCAGTCATTCTAAGGGCCTGCTGGACCTCTTTTGTTTATATATCCTGCAGGCATCTTTAACTGACCAATAATTTGTCTCGTTCCCTTTGTCACCCAGACTCTGTCTCTTCCTTCTTTCCCTATCCCAGTGACAATAGCTACACCCACCTAGGGATCCCCACATCTAACTTGACTCTATCTTTACGTCCTATTTGTTTGAGCCATTCTTGTAGGGCTGCCTGTATGGGGTTCGTCATCTCTGACCTGGGATACTGCAAAAGCCTCCTAATTTTATCAGTCAGGGAATTCGTATAGGGATCACCTCCTGGCTCTGCTGTATAGTGTTTATTCTTTCATTTGGTGGATATCTATCGAGTGCCCTGAAATATGTAACCCCCACTTTTCTCCCATGTAAGGGAGACTTCCCTGGCCACCATACTTCAGAATGATTACTCCCCTGGCATTGCCTGTCCCTCTTCCACAGAGTATGCGTTTAAAAAATAATGAATTTAATGTTAATGGATATGTGCCTTCCTGAATTGGGAGGATTAAATAAAGTAATGCGTATGAGGAGGTAAATTCATTAGAAACCTCAAAAGCAGTCATGTTTATTTTTAATGTTGTCACATTGTTACACTCAGGATTCTTTTAGCTGCAAGTGACAAAACCAATTCACACTGGCTTAAGTATAAAGGATTTCATTTAACTGATGAAAAAGCCTATAGGTAGGTCTTGCCAGTTAAAGTATGGTTGGAGCCATCAGTCAAGGTTATCAGGATCTGTTTCCTGGTTTTGGCTTCATTTTCAGACAAGTTGTTTCTATACGATAGCCCCTTAGAAGCTACTGCCAACTCAGAGCAAGGAAAGGAGAGCACTTTTTCTTCAATATTTGCTGCAAAAGTCCCAGAGCTGTTCTTACAGGGGCATCAGTGTCACTTGCCCCTCTCTGAACATGGAGAATGGACCGTTCTGCTGACTAAGCTTGGATTCAGATGTCTTCCTCCAGAAAGGGAAGTGCCCTGGCTCTACACAGGCATTCCACAGATATTTACTGGTTGCCAACCCCCGTCTGTTAGCTCCACATTATCTGGAGTAGGGGAGTTCTCCAAAGGAAAATTAGAGGAAGGATGCTGGGTAGGCAGAAACAACACATGTCTATTTTAGTCCCTCTCAAAGGGTCGACTGCAATATATTTCACCCAAAAAGAATGGTGATGAAGAGTGATGCAGTAGCCAGAACAGTAGATATGTGTTTGTTTTGGTCCTATGGGATCTTCAAGATCTCAGCTAAACATGCAATCCGGTACCGTCAACATTGATGCTACCGAAGGGTTAGCTTTGAAGTCTGAATGCACTTCGAATGGTAGAGCCAGATGATTCTAAATAATTAAGTAATTTAACATTCTGTTCTAAAAGATTTCTACAGCAACATTTTGTTGGAGTTGATTTTTTTTTTTTCCTTTTCACTTCTTAGGCTCCTAAAAAAAGTGAAAATCTACTTTCTTTTTGGATAGGTACCTAAAATTCATCATTATTCATTGATTATTGAAAACAAATGAAAATTTGAGAAAGTCTGAAAAATAAAAGGATTGAGTGAGGTCATGTCCGAAATTTAAAACTAGAGGGTTTAACTTGCTGAGGCTTTTCAGGTGTTGAAATGTTGGTAAAGTCTTATAAAATCATCTGTCTGAGGCTTTTAAAGTAATGTGTTATAGAGATTTCAGGAACTGCACGATTGCAAATAATGAACGTGTACTGTTGCTGTTGTATCCTTTACCTACTGCCTTAAATGCAGCTTTATATTTTGGTGAAGTCAAGGTTTATTTCCCCACACTGCACTCTGAATTTCTCACCACAATGCATTTTGAGAAATAAACATAACAGCTATCTTGATCCCTCCACCTCCATCCTGGAAAAAAAATGACAACCCCCTATTGTAAGAATGAGATCATTTTCAGGAAAAGGGAATATTTTGTCACGGGATATGAAAAAAACTCATCCTTTTATAAACTCAAAATGGATTCTCTAATGTTTATACACATCAAACAGTATTTCATCTCTTTTAGCCTTGGTTCAAAGGCCCAGGCAGTACCATTCCCTAGTATTTAGTTCATTTGCCCACGAAGAGAAGAGAAAGGCTATTTTGTTCTGAAGAGTGTTCAATTTAGGATTTCAATGGTCAAGATCATTTCAAATTAACGTTTGGATCTAGACTATAAAATTTGTGAATAATTCTAAGTTGTGCAAAGTATGAAATAATATTTTAACTTTCACCAAAACCTTGGTCTTCCTGTATATGTCTTTTTTTGCCTATTCAGATTCACTTTGCATATATTTTTGCTGTTTAAGTTTAAAAAGTATGTTACAAAATTAACTTTGTAATTGGACACTTTCATTAAATGCAAAGAAATGCAGGATTATTTTTCAGTGAAGGCCAAGTTTATGGGAACATTTTAATTCTTAAAAAAAAACTTTGATCTTAAAAAAACTAAAGAATATATTCAAAATATCTTTAGCTCTTAATACCAAATTATGCATTTTCCTAGCCACTTGACAGCGCTAAATTGAAAGATGCTGGTACCATTTTTAAAATGATGCCTTGAATCTGCTGTGGTTGTGCTGGTAGGAATTTTGTATAAAGCTGTTATTCAAGTATACGACATTAAAGTGAAAGGAAAAAAAACATAAAATAATGTAATCCTACAGAGCTGCTCCTGAGAGAGAAACCACATAGGTGACATCAAACACTAGTTGGAATTTTTCCAAGAAGTAATTATCTGTGTGCTTATGGGGTGGTGATTATGGGGACAAACCAAGGTTTGGCCAATTCAGCAAATATTTATTGAGTGCATGAAATGTGCAAGACACTGTTTTAGGGCCTTGGCTACTGAAAAGATGAATCACATCTGATCCCCGCACCCACCACCCCAGGCTTTATGTTTGAGGGTGGTCAGGGATGCATCCGTGGGAACCTCCGTTTAAGATCCTTCTGGTTCTACTGAGAAGGCTTCTTAGTAGTGGTGCTACATAAGTCCTTACATGGTAGCTTTGATTATTCTCTGTATTTGTTTACAATTGCCCTATAATCAGAAGTTACACAAAAATTATGCACACGTGCAAAATTAATAGATGAGAGAACATTCAAACAAATATTTCAGGTGTTACTTCAAATGCATTTGACATTTATCAAAGAAATGGTGAATGATATCATCTGTGGGTGGCTGGATTGAGTTTGCAGACAAGTTGTCACCAACTTTAATAGGGATCTTAGGGAAATTTACTGGATCTTGCATTCGTTGACAATTGTGTAAAGACTTCCCACAGTTCAGAAAGCTCTCAGGATGAGGTCTTAGAAAAACGTCTGCCAACTGGAGGGCTGGTTGAACCGAATACCTCTGTGCTACTAGGAGGTAAATGAAAGGAAGGATTTAAATAAAACTTGAAGGGGAAAAAATGTTGAAGAAAAAAGAGGGTTTTGTACTTTTTAAAAATTATTTTCCCCAAATGATATTTCCTGGTAGACTTCTGAGAAATGAGATCAGAGAAACACATTTCAGCCTGCCACACTGTGTCAGGCCTCAGGGGCAGTGACGTGATTAGCTTCCTAGTGCTCTGACACCCCCTCAACCCCCACCCCAGAGCCATTCCCTTTCCTCTTTGCTGTTCTCACCCCTGAAGGCTGACTCCTTCCAGCTGGCTTCTGGTTTGGGCCAACAGAAGGAAGGCACACGCAGGGGGTCAGAGAGAAGGGGCAGAGAGAAGTTGGGGTATTTCTTCCAGATCTCTCCCTGCTTCAGTGCAGGTGGTGTGAGCCAGTGACCCTGAAAAATCTCTGGCGGTGCTTCCCCTTTTCAAGACTGTAGCTCCTGCCCAGCACCCCTCCTCCCTTCCTGGGCTCCAGCTCTCACTCCAGTAATACTCTTTCCTCCCTCTGTATCTTCAGCATGAGGATGGGAGGTTTGCCAATCTCTGGGTTCTCAGCACCTTGTGCTGATTCCCCAGACCCTGCCAACACCTCTGTAGGTTGTCCCTTCATTAAAATCCCTCCATTCGAACTATCTGAGTTTAATTCTATTTCCTCCTGGGATCTCAGTGATAGACTGTATTAGTACAAAATCTTGCTTCACCTTCAGAACCAACAGATTTGATATACTTTATCCTCTTGTGGAACCATTAGTTGTTTAATCACTAGTCGTATCATAGAAAAACTCACTATGAATTAGACCCTAATACATTTCGAATTCAGATTAGGTGCATGATGTTACCAAAGTTACATATTTCAAACAAAACTATTCATCATGAGTTTTACAAATTAACTGCTGATAAATGTAATTGTGCTGTCTTCAGAATATTAAAGTGAAAAAAATCAAAAGAAGCATATTTTAAAATAGCAAATGCTCCAAGTAAAATACATCCTATGCTTGCAATACAAGGATATATTAATATCTTCAGAAAAATACAATATTGCTTTGTGAGTTCATAAAACTATTTTGAGTTTTTAAAATATAAAAACCTTTTAAAATATGAAAATGTGTTTTTCTTATTGAAGAGCATGATAATTACTGCTATTCAGTTTTTTAAACTTGTAAATTTTATCTGTGCATGTTCTCAACAAATAAGGGCTTTACTATTATTCTCTGAAACAGGTAATGTTTTAGATCTTAAAACAACAGTTTGAAAGCAAGCCACAATAAAGTATGTTTCAATATATTGGTACTTATGAGGGAATTCCTTTTAGTCACCCATTCAACTTAACTATCCATTTCACACCTACTGCCTAGTATTGTTTGAGGTCCTTACCAAAACGGTATTAAAGGCTAGTTAGGAAATAGAAAGCAGTTGGGAAGTAAGATTTGACCAGTAGGCTATCCACAAATGGCAACAAACGTTAGGATAAATTCAATTAAAATACCTATTCAATTCTAGTGTTCACTGGTCTAGAAGAACAGGCTGGTTAAATTCCTGTTTCTTTTGGTTGTTGTGGTAACATGCTGCATTCTGTAAGTGTTTTAAGTGATTGCAGATGTATTGAGATTTATCTATGGTTTTGTCAGTATATTATAAAATTTGGTGAATACATTCTTCTGTCCTCATGATGAAATTGGTCCCAATATTTAATGCACCAACAATATCAAGATGATAGGGTATTAATGCAGTGAGACCTCTATGGTCTTTTTAGATAAATAAAGACCAGGATTTTGGATCTTCAACCTGGAGTATCTTGAACCTTAGATGTTGAACCCTAATTCTTAGCAAGTCAACTGCCTGCGTTTTGCAGATGGAAGCCCAGGGAGGGTAAGCTCCTCTGAGACAGTGGTTCTTGTGCAGGCTCCAAAATCAGAATGCAAGGGCCAAAATCCCATGCTGGTGCCTCGTAGGCAGGAACCCTTTGATAAGGTATGTAATCTCTCTGCCTTTAGTTCCCCCATCCACAAAGTAGGAATAACAGTAAGCGTTTACCTTAAAGGCTGGTTTTCAGGATGGAATGAGCTAATCCATCCATGTGATTAGCCTACACTTGGCCCAGGCTGTCCATGCGTGAGCACTGCTGCTTGCCTCCTCGGGTGCCCAGGTGGTCAGAGTGCTAGAATTAGAAGCGCAGGTGCATTCCCCACTGCCCCATGCTTGTTCCAGACTCATCTTGAGGTTGGCCAGCCACTCCCCTGGCTCTCTGCCAGTGTTTTCTCTTCTCTTGCTGCACAAAAGTCCAGGCCAGAATGTCTTGGTTTGATTTCTGTAGATATATTCCATTGAAAGTCCTCATTTGCAAATTTAAAGCAAAGACTATTTAATGTACCTCGATAATAGTATACACACAGTTGGCACAGTTTCACAAACATATCATGCACTCCTCTTTCTGTATTTATTTATTCATTCACCTAATGTGTATTGACCACCTACAGTGTGACAAGTATTTGTTGTGGGCACCGGGGATACATCAGGGAACAAAACCGGCAAAACTTCCTGACGTCTATGTAAGTTATCTGAGGGAGAGATTTGATTTTGTGACAACCGTATTCTTCTCATTATGAATTTTAACACCTTGATATTAAAGCTAAATCATCCTCACCTCATTGGACCACACAATTATGAGACCACAGTTTTTTCTGCTGAAACATCTCATGACTCGGGAGTTGGCTATCTTTTTTTTTTTATGACATCAAAATTTTTTTCTATCTTGAGATTTAATTGGAAAATCATCAACATTATAAATTTTATGTTGTCATTTCCATTTTTAAATGTAAGCAGCTTCGAGTACTGTGAATCTGACTGTCTGTAAGTGAAAGTTGAAGGTAATTATTATGTTGCCTTGGCACATTTTTGTCGATGGAGAATGGCTTGCTTGGTTTTCATCTATGAAGTTTTTAAAATAAATTTTAATGTGCCCTTTAAATATATATTGTTTTAAAGATATTCCATTTTAAAAAACATGCTAGGAGAAGAATTTGATGTCTGTGCTTGAGGTAAAAAAAAAAAAACAAGGTACACAGAGCCTGTGTTTCTGCTTTAGACTCCTTCCTTCCCTCCCTCCTTTATATCAATGCCTGTCTGGTCTCACAGCACACTCTTGGGCTAGGGAAGTGTATGTGCATATCCCCTTTGGAAGAGCTTCGATTTTCCCAGTCCTATGACTACATGAATACTTTTTGTATGCCTTTCCTCACAAAGGAACACTCTCCTCCCCACCCTCTTGGGGAACAGGAAAGGGAGGCCCTGACATTGTGCTTGTGTAAACATCATTGAAAGCTTTCCCTGTCTCTTGCATCTTCATAAGTGATTTTTTGTATTATGCTGGGACAGTAGTTCTTTAAATAGAATATTCTCCCATGGAAATCACCCACAGTGCTGAGAGTACACCTTGCAAAAGGTGAGTCTGGCATATAGGGTGCCTCCTCAGCATTGCCTAAAAGCTGAAGTTAGGGCTCTCTGGAATATCGCAAACAAATTTATAGCAGTTCATTAGTGTAAGGAATCAGGGAAACAGTGTGCCGCCATCCCCCGTGGAAGAAACAAAGAGCTTCCACACCAGCGCAGACATGAAGCTCTGAAGCTGAAGCTGTTTACATGAGCTCTCATTTATTCTAGAGAAACCCACTTGCCTATTTTGAACCTGTTTTCTTTATAGCATATGTCTCACTGTGTGACCAAAATGGTGTTTATATCCTAGTCACTTGGCAAAAAATTCTGTCATTGCTTCAGAGAGATCCATTTTAAGCCTAAAGCATAGAGCTGGTCAATAGATGGGCTTTGGTAGTCTGAGGAAATGACCTTACTGCAAATTTACAGAGTTGTTTTTTTTTTTTCTTTTGTTCCCCGTAATATTGTTGCTACGTGGGGCTACATTTTTTAACTAGAGGATAAATAGAGGCCTAAATCAGTTTGATTATTTCCACTCATCCTAAATAAGAACTTTTGTTTCTATTCAACAAGATGGGAAAAATTAGGGGCTCTTCATGACATTTCTATTGTCCACTAAATTATTTCAGTTGAACAGATCAGATCTTCCCACATATCCAAGACAATTTCCAAATTATTGCTCTTTAAAGTCTGTTGATATTAAATGGGAAGACAGCAAAATACAAAATTATATTTATAGGACATATGTACAGGAATTATAAAATTTATTTAAACTATTTATAGAAGATGACTGGTAGAGTATATTAATCAGCATATTAATTGATAATTGTCTTTGGTTAGGATTATGATTTTTTTAGCCTTCCATAAACTTCAGTAAATGTATTTTAGAGTACAGTTTTTTTAAATGCCTAAAAGAGAATTTCCTTTTAAGAATATTAAAGTCCACGCAACGTCCATTGGTACCACCAAGGCATTTTCCCCTCTTCCTTGACCTGCAAACCACACATGGGGGTGCTCATAGCAGTGCCTCTCAGACAGGCTGTGATATACATTCATCAATAAATCATCTGTAACTAGAAGTAGAAATCTTCTCTTCCCAGCACAAATACATCTCTTTCAAAAGTAGTTCTCTTTTGTGAATGATGTTTGATGTCTTAGAAATGAGGATAACCTTTATTATGTGCATTGCTCTAATCAAAGCATTATTTTGTGTGGTGGACTCAAGGTTACATGTTTAAGAAAAGCATCAGGTGAATCCCAGTAGGAAAATCATCTTATTCATAAACCTTTAACCATTTAAAAGACCGTTAGGCGCTTATACATATGTAAGTTGGATAGAATTAAATAGTATATTTGACAATTGGCAATAGAAAACCATAGCCTTCATTTGCACAGTGCTATCTATTTGATAGACACACCTCAACATGAGGCTTTCAGATAGTTATTATATCCAATTTTTGGATGTCAAAATGTAGTCTGGCAGAGATAAACTAATTTGCCCAAACTCATTCAGCTGGCAGAGGTGAGATTATTTTCTGTCCCCTGTTCTAAAAACCTGTCCGCTTTCTCTGCAACATTGCCCCTCTGAAAAGGCACTCCCGCTGAATCCAGTGACGGTGACGTAGTGCTTCTAGCTAGGAGTTAGTGCTATTAACTTTAAATGTGAATTTTTTTTCCTATTAGGCAATGAAGTCCAGTTTTAAAAATTTCAAAGATGATAAACCTCTCTTTTTTTTTTCCTTTTTCTCTTTTGCCCCTAAATAGCGTTCCATATATATTACTGTTAGAAACAGATTATTGGCATTCGTGTTACGCTTTTCCATACCTTTTAATCATTTTTACAGCTGTTCACATGACAATTACATATCCACTTTTAAAAAATTATTAGAAAGATGTGCAGAGAAAAGACAACAGCAAAGGAATAAACTACAAGCAATTACCTAAATGATACTTTTTTTTTTGCGGTACGCAGGCCTGTCACTGTTGTGGCCCCTCCCGCTGCGGAGCACATGCTCCGGACGCGCAGGCCCAGCGGCCACGGCTCACAGACCCAGCCAGGCGGACTCCTAACCACTGCGCCACCAAGGAAGCCCTAAGTGATACTTTTGTGATCTGACATTTTGCGAAATGAGGGGTAGCGTGTTATTGATACAGCATTACCTTTTTTTTTTTTTTTGCGATACGCGGGCCTCTCTCTGTTGCAGCCTCTTCTGTTGCGGAGCACAGGCTCCGGACGCGCAGGCTCAGCGGCCATGGCTCACGGGCCCAGCCGCTCCGTGGCATGTGGGATCTTCGCAGACCGGGGCACGAACCCGCGTCCCCTGCCTTGGCAGGCGGACTCTCAACCACTGCGCCACCAGGGAAGGCCAGCATTACCTTTTAATTTCCAGGTTTTAACCTTTTAATGGGTGAAGGTGAAATTCACGTGCCATAAACCTGGTCACAACATAATGATAGGACATTTCTTTTTCTAATTTTCACACCATCCAAATTTTTTACCTGTAGGAAGATTGCTTACAGGTTACATGATGGTACCTAGAAGTAGATGTGTACAATTTACCAATATGTCCTTTTGTAAAACGTATTAATAGCATACTGAGAAGTGGACACTGGGCAAAGTGAGCCAATGGGTTTAAGTGTATAAACTGAACCCACTGCTCTCCCCAGTCAGGCATTTAACAGGATTTGACCCATTGGGTTTATTTGTGAATCATTTGTATTTTCTTGTCATTTTGAAGATTTAAGTTTCAAATATTTTTTAAAGCTCATTTTATTGTGATATGCTATTAATATTTCTTTCTCATCCGTTAACGAGAAATCCTTTATTTCCTTGTTCCTTTCCCACCCCATTTCTGTACGTACCAGTGTTCTTTTTACCGTTGCAAGCTGATTGGCCTGACACATCTATGACACCACTCAGAGAGCTTCATCTTATAAATACCAAGCTTATTTTTCCTAGGTGTTTTGAGCACATGGTATAGATATACAGAAACGTATATGGAATATGACCTTTCTTCCTGTGGTGTGTTGAGATGAGTAACTTTGGAAAGTGTCATGCGATCATTGTGTAACATGGACCCAGAAGTCCCTCAAAGATCATGATTTGGGGTAGAAGCACCCAGGCACCCAAACTAACCTAATGAACCTATTAAATTCTAAAACTTAGTTAATCATGAATTTGAGATGTGTAAGATTTTGCTTAAAGTGTGTTTTTGTTTTACTCCTCTTTTGTTTTCCAAAATGCATCTGCCTTATTTTCATACTATGTGAGAACTTTAGCATGAAGGAATGTGCCCGTGAGGAGAGGTAAGCATATGTTAACAAAAGTTAGTGTTGTCACATACGTGTTTAGTTTATAATTTTATAAGTTTTTCGTTTACAGTGCTTAGTATTGATTTGGCTATCATATACTATCTTTTTTTGTTAACAAACTCTAAATCAGAAATGTACTTAACCGTGCATTTAGCAGACTGAAAGTAAGGGGAAAAGAGCATGGCAACAAAGTCTTAGATGTTTAAATGAGAATGACTTGATCATGAAAAATACCTAAAATAGAGTCCTGTCTTCCACTCAATGTTTCCTCGTCAAGTAAAGTTCAGTTTACTCACTGAATTCCGTGCCACCAGGTACAATGTTATAGTGAACCATGGTTTTAATATCCTTTGAGAAATGGTACATCTGTTGTGTAGTCAGTCTACCACTTTTAGCCTCTGTACAAAATACAAAGGAGTCCTTACCAACCAGAAAAATCTAGAACCTGGCAATTCAAATACCATTCCGAGCAAATATTTAATAACTGGAACTAAATGTTAGGCCTCATGGCAGCTCTATATCCACTAAACAAGTTTTAATAACAGGGTAAGCCCACCGTATCCAGAGCAAAGAGAAGCGTACCACGTTTACACAGCCAAATCATTAACCTTTCACGTTCTGACTTCAGCCCTCTAAAAGGGCTCAGGACTATTGCAGTAAGCAACAAGTTTATTTTCAGTGCCTTAAACATCTATAAAATACTCTGTATTTTACATATTGTTTTTAATAGCCAGCATAATAAGTACCAAGGACCAGGCTAAATTCTCTACATGCATGGTTGCAATTAATCATTGGGATAATCTTATGATTTTTTTTTTTTTAATCTCAGTTTCAGGTGAGGAAACCAATGGTAAATAGATTGCCCAGGTTGAGCTGCAGTGTGTTGAACAGGGATTCAACCTATTCAGTCAGACGGTTAAACAACACATCTTTCCCAGGGACGCATCACATGAGCCTCATAATCAACTCTGACATATGCAGGATGAAGACTATTACCCCTGTTTCACAGATGGCAAAATCGAGGCCCATACACTGCAGGTGACCTACTCAGAATACAGGCTAATGAGCAGTGGCACTGGACCGTAAACTCTATGTGTGATCCTTTCCTATACCGCTACCACTACTTAGACTTCTTCTGACACTAGTGAGGGTGTATTCTCTACATTTGTGTTTCTGGCTTGGAATTTAACACTCTGTGGGTCTCTGTGTTGATCAGCAGGGATGGCATAGGATACCTCCATATGCAGCATCTCCGTTCCCGCCCCAGCCCCAGAGCTGTAATAGGCAGAGCTGTTGGCCAAACATAGGAGAGGGGCTTGACCTTGGGCACCGCTGCCCTCCCACTTCTCTATCTTTTGTTTGACAGGGACATTCCTTCCTCTTTTTTTGTTTCGTTAGTGCCTTTATGTTCTTAAGCACCTCCCCACCATAAAAATAGAAAAGAAGCCGTTAGTCATTTACATTTTAGCCTGGCTGTTTGTGCCTAACTTTTTCTCTAACTGTAAAATGAAAGTCTCTGAAATATCCTGGTTTCCTCCCTGAGAAGAATGAGCTGGGAGTTGGTCTAGACATCAGGACCACCAGAGACCTATTGCCCAGAGATATTTGGACTGTGTAATTGTTGCAGATCAGGCACGTGGAGCAGCTTTTCCTGAGCAGTGGGACTCTCTCTTCTCCCCTTTCTGCTCGAGCCAGGTGTACTCTTGCCCTCCACCCTCTTCCAAGTTGTCAGGAAGCCAGAGGACATTCTCCATTTTCCCAGTGATCCACCTCCCAACAGCAGACATCCAGCTATCAGAGTTGGAATACATTGAAGGTGGTCCCAGGGCTGTGGACAGAGCATCCATAGACTTCTGCTTCAGGTGTCTTAGGTGGCAGAGGGAATGCAGAGAGCCTTACCTGCTTGAGACTCTCTTAGTAAGGGTTTCTGTATCTGTGCATTGAGGATTAAGTTATTCACAGCATCAGAGAAGCCCATCACCACGGATGGATAGAGTAGGTGTGAAGAATTAATAACTAAGAAGGGGGGAAAATGCTAAGCATTTGGTTTGTCTGAACACAAGTAAAGACTCTTACAGTCGTTGTGTATTACTTATTAATGTCTGATTACAGTGCTGCATAATAATTATGCATGTCATTAAATATGTCAAATTAACTTTGTCATAAAATTTATGACCATATTAAGTTTTATTCACATGCTCAGTCTTCATAATTTATTGCTTATGAGGCATGGTTATGACTTTAAAAATAATCTCTAAGACACTGTTGCTTTGATGACTGTATTGCTTATCTATGAGTCTAGTTTCTCCATTCATTTGGGAGTTTCATATTACATGGTAATAGTCACTGACTCTGCCTCTAGCGCTGCTGGTGGCAAAGCAGTTTCAGTTGCCCAGTTACTGTGGCTGAGAGGAACTCCCCTCTTGCTGTGAGTTCTCTTGCTATATATTACAGATTAATTCAGTGAACTTTTATTTGCCCCCAGCCATGTAACATTCATTGTGCCAGATGATGTGAATTTAGATATGGATTAGAAGCTTATTCTGTCCTCAGAGACTCATGGTCTAGTAGAGAATCACACCACCTGATAGATGATTGTTCCAAAAGGGAGCAAAAATGAATAAATGACCATGCATCTTCTGTTTCTCTAGGTGTGGGATAACAGAGCTGTTTCTGTATTCGGTTTCCAAATAACATCTCTAAAGCTACCAGCCATCGCTTTGTGCTTTCAGAAGTGAGGAGTGTTGTAGTATAGTACTCATTGCATGGCCTTAGCTTTTTGTGCTGACTGAGAATTTGATAAATGAAAGCCATTCACTGGTAAAATGTAAGTGATTCCTTTAGCCAAGTGCACAGTGGTAGCACCTTTTTAGAATCCAAGTCTAAAGATGTCATCAAACCCCAGGTCCACACACTTCTTAACAAAAAGCCAACTAGAAGAACTTTACTGTTCACAACAAAGGCAAAATGCTGTCAGCAATGAGGCTTAGTACCACAGGGGGCAGAGCCCAATACATTCTTGAAGTTTGTAAGTTTACATAAAAAGGACATATTGGGAAGCCAAGCTTGCCACAGTCAGCTCTCACAATTGCACTTGGCAGGAGAAGCCAGGGTCAGGAATGAAATGGAGAGAGTCAACAGCAGATGGACCAGAGAGGGGACTAGTGTGGGTCCTGGGGTCCAGTGACCTCCCAAATGTTCTAGCGTGGATCTGGCAGTGGACTAGGTAAGTGGATCTAGGTCACGTTTATACCAGAGCTGAGAAAGAGGTTAGTGTGGAGAGAATTTAAATAGCTTACTTTCAGCCCTTCTAAAGAATTGTATCTTCCTAAATGCCAACCCAGGAACATTCCAGATGATCATGCTCTTTAAGGCTATGGTACACCCATAGCAATTAGAGTAGCCCCATGAATAGCAGGGAATAAGCAGCAGCCAGACTTGAAACAACCCCATCCTTCCTTTGTTTGTAGCAATGATTAGAAGCAAAATCCAGTGTATAAAAATGCACATATTAGTTCATTCTTAAGATAAGAAAGGGTACGGGCATGTCAGTTTCTTCCTCTACACCAAAGCTGTGCTAATTGACAAGTGTCCCATATTAGTAGGAAACTTTGCCACCCACCCACTCCTGCAAGCTAGAGCCTCAAGACCCTCTTGGAATCCTCGCTGGCTCTCCACACAGAACAGGAGAGGAACTCTCACTTGCCTCTTTTTAAATGTTTCTCACGTCTCTCGACCTGCCTCTCAATACCATAGCCTCTGCTGTAGTCATAGCCCTTTGTGAGAATAAACGGGTTTCTTGCTTCTATTCTTCCCCCTCTTCAACCCATCCTCCAGAACCCATGGCTGTGGCTTCTCCTGCTTGCCTAGAGAATGAAGCTCAGATGGTTTTTGCCACTGGTCCTTGGCTCGCTTTCCCAGCCTCACCTCCAGTGACCCTCTGTTGTGCTCTACTCCAGCCCCTCTGAGCTCACCTACGTTCTCCGGACATGCCAAACATTTCCCACTGTTTCTTACCTGTACTCATCCCTCTATTCAGCTCACTACCTTTCTGAAACTTTCCAAAACCCTCCCAGGCAGAATGAATCACTTCTGCATCTGTATGGACTCCAACAGTGAAGGATCCATTACAGTGTTTATAGTGTTGATTATGGTTATTTACTTTTCCATCTTAATTAGCTTTGTAACACCTAGCACAGTAATTGAAACAGAGTAGATACTCAAACATGGATTTATTTATTATTAAAAAAGATTTTAATATTTTTATTTATTTAAAATGAGATGAGGATTTTAGGATGCCGGAAATCTCTGGGTCAAAAAATTAGCTTAATTTTTATATCAGACAGAGTTCTTAGTTTCAAGCAGTATAACAACTCTAGCTCATTCAAGCAGGAAAGGGATGAATTGAAGGCTGTTGGGTTACTTGAAGGTCCTGGGAGGTCCATAGAGACAAGTGTTGGGTACCCCAGAAGCAGGAGCAATACATAAGATTTCTGCAGGGAACCAACTTGCCACCACTGCTGGGTGCAGATTCCTTCAGATGCACCACCTGTACCTCGAACCTGACACTAGGCTCAGCTGCTCCCTCTGGGAACTGATGTAGCTCCCAGTGCTGCTGCCACCCCAACCAGAATGGGTTCTCTGCAGCCCCCCTTTTCCCATGTCATGGCAAGAGTCAAACTCCATCTGATTGGTTAGCCTGGATCACATGTCTGAGCCCTAGCTGCAAGGGAGGCTGGGAAAGTGAGGATGTGTCTTCCAAGTGGTTGTTGGTCTCCATCTCTCATCAAGGGCCATGAGGTAGGGAAATCCCCAGACAAGAAAGTTAGCTCAGATTGGGGGGGTGGGGGGCAGGGATTTAGGGAAGGTGCAAAAAGAGTGACAAATGTCCACTAGAATTTTCAAGACACCAAGGACCTAATTAAGAGCTTCCTTTGTTGGTATTTCTGATTCTTAACAACAACAACAAAATGGCATGATCAAATCAGGTTATTGGAGGAGAAATGAGTAAAGGGGATATTTACAAAGGATGGACGGGGTGTAGTGAAATCACAAGGGACAGTGCAGTACTTCAGGAGTAATAACAGTTGTTACCACTCCAGGCCTGAAGAAGCCAGGGGAAGGAGCAATTACCAGACACGGAGAGGCACAGAGTAACCTGACAGGAGCCAAGACCACATAAAACAGACGCAGTCAGCCCTGGGCAACCCCTCAGGGAGAGAACCAGAGTTGTAAATCCCCCAACTCTCCCCCTTCCTTTCCTGTGAACCCCTGCTGAGGCTCCCAGTGGCCCCAACCAGAAACCAGAGCCCCAGGGAACCCGTTCAGGCTGTTCACACTCATCAGTCTAGAGGGCACAGAGCATGTTGGAGAAGGGTGAGAGTGGGTCTGGAGGAACACACAGAGGATATGCAACACATGAGGCTTAATCAATACGTCACCAACATTTTTCTTTTCGTGTTATTCAGTTTCTCCTTCGGGGATGTCACTTTACATTTTCAGTACCCCAGCCTACAAGATCGATGATCTTAAAGTGTCCTTCTCATCTTGAGTTTAACGAGATTCTATTTTCCCCTTGTTTGCTATTTAGAATACTCTACCGTATGGTTCAGTAATCTTCACCATTAAAGTTTAGCAAATGCCAACCGGTCCATTTTTTTTTCCTTCCCAGGCTTGGGGAAAAAAGGGGGGACTTGTGACCTGTGCACACACAATGTCAAGAACGTCCCTTTCCAAATCTTCATGCACATGTCCTCCGTCTGTGTTGTCTCAGCACAGAGTCCCTGCCGTTCGTCTATCTCTGTCTCCTCCTCGTCAGCATCTAGCCTTCTAAAGGAAGCAGGTGTAAGAGTTATCATTAAAATGAGTCCCATGCCATTACCAGCAGTTATAAGCCCCTCAACGATTTATGCAGTGTAACCCCTAATCCTTTTGAAGTACGTGGTGACTTGTGCAAAAACAACCAGTTCTTGGCTGTTTACTCTGGAAAAGAATGTCGAGGGGAAAGCTTGATCGTTGTCTTTGAGTATATGATGGGTTCCTTCACAGAATATGGAAACCAATTGTTTTTCATCCTCCCGGAGACCCCTACTGCAAAATAAAAAATAATGCAGCCCACAAACTTGATGTCTCTCAAACAATGCCACCCATAACTTATGGAACGTATGCCTCTCTGATTTCAAAGTTCTCTCAGGGGAATTGAGGTATATCATGAGATATGTAGGTAAAAGAAGAACATTATCTTTTTACTTAAAAGAATTACATTAACATAATTCTTATTTAAAATGCAAATGATAGAGAAATATACAGAACTAAGGGCAGAAGATATCACCCTTTATGTATCCACTTCCTCCCCCACGCTTGTCTCCACTTATCCCCCTAACAGCATTAGCAGTATGGCAGAAAATAAAAAGATTTTTTTCTAATCACGTTATTACAAGCTATGTCCTCATAGGTTGTTGAAGTTGAGGTCTTGAAGCAGTGTTTACTCTGCTGGTCTGTCAAGGCCCAGCAGCCTTGACAGAACCCAGGATCTGCATCTCACTCTGTGAGTACAAAAACCGTTTGCAAAGCTGCAAACCCAGGCTGTGTCACATGGCGCCCGCTTCCAAGGGGTTCCTGAGATCCTTCTATCCACTTATTTACTCTAAGTGCTAATGTACATTTTTGACTTGCCACTTTCCTACCAAAATAGGGATTTGCTTTGTTTTTTGTTTTTTTTAAGTTTGGATGAAGGACTACTGCTAATGAATACTTGAAATCCCTAGGTGTGGTTTTTGGCATTTGTAGACATCAAATACCAAGAGCATTTGCTTGCCAAGAGCAGAATATTTATACTTTTGTTAGAAGGAGGTGTCCAAGAAATGAGTATGGTTGATACTTAATGTGAGTATAAGGATGCTCGTTTCCAGTATTACACCAAATATATTGAGTTTTCCACATGGATTTTACGGATTGTGTCAGGAGAACTTTGAAAACTGCTCAAGTCCCTCATCCTGTAGAAAGAACTCCCTGACCTGGCCCTCCCTGGCCCTTCTCTTCTCTAGTCTGTCAGACTACAGTATCAAAATCCAAAATCTAACCAGTTCTCTCTCACACACACACCCCACTTCTACAACCATGGCCCAAAGACCATCATCTGTCCCAGGGACTGTTTGCTGTGGCCTCCTCCTGTTGTCCCTGCTCCCACCCTCCATCCCCTACAGTCTCTTCTCAGTACAGTAGCCATCATGACCCTTTGCAGTATAAGTCAGATACTGTCACTCTTCTGCTCAAAACTACCCAGAGGATCCCATCTCAATCTGAGTGGAAGCCCAGGTCCTAACGATGGCTGACAGGTCTTGGCACTATCGCTTCCCCACCCTCCTTATCTCCGAGCTCTCTCCTCCTCTCCTTCTCACTTACTCACTCTGGCCTCTTTGCTGTGCTCTTGCTTCGGGGCCCTTGCACAGGCTGTTACCTCTGCCTCTCCAGCTCTTCTCAAATCTGCAGTGTTCACTCTCTCACCTTCTTCAAGTAATGGCTCCAATGGCACCTTCTCGGTGACACCTACCCTACCTGCTTTTAAATTTGTAATCTGACCTCTCCCCAAATTCAGATTTCCTATAGCTCCTCTGTTTTTTCCACAGTACTTATTACCTTCAGTCATGCTGTGTAATTTACTTGTATATCATGCTTCTTGCTTGTGGTCTCCATTAGAATATAAGTTCCACAAAGGTAGGGATCCTTATCTTTTTTGTTCACGGACATATCTGCAGTTCCTAGAACAATGCCTGGCACATAATAGGCACTCAGTAAATTGTGAATGAATGAGCACATTCTGAATTTCAGTGGAAAAAGTTACCAAACGATGACTCAATGTTACATAAACATTCAGCGACATACTGTTTTTGGTATCAGGGTGATGCTGACCTCGTAGAATGTGTTTGGAAATGTTCCTTTCTCTGCAATTTTTTGAAATAGTTTAAGAAAGATAGGTGTTAACTCTTCTCTAAATGTTTGGTAGAACTCACCTGTGAAGCCATCTGGTCCTGGACTTTTGTTTGTTAGGTGTTTATTGATTACTGATTCAAGTTCATTACTGATAATTTGGTCTGTTCATATTTTCTATTTCTTCCTTGTTCAGTCTTGGAAGATTGTACATTTCTAGGAATTTGTCCATTTCTTCTAGGTTGTCCATTTTATTGACGTATACTTGTTTATAGTCATCTCTTATGATCCTTTGTATTTCTGTGGTGTTGATTGTAACATCTTTTTCACTTCTGATTTTTTTTTTTTTTTTTTTTTTTTGCTGTACGCGGGCCTCTCACTGTCGTGGCCTCTCCTGTTGCGGAGCACAGGCTCCAGACGCGCAGGCTCAGCGGCCATGGCTCATGGGCCCAGCCGCAGCTCCGCGGCATGTGGGATCCTCCGGGACTGGGGCACGAACCCGTATCCCCTGCATCGGCAGGCGGATTCTCAACCACTGCGCCACCAGGGAAGCCCACTTCTGATTTTATTGATTTGGGCCTTCTCTCTTTTTTCTTGATGAGTCTGGCTAAAGATTTATCAATTTTGTTTATCTTTTCAAAGAACCAGCTCTTAGTTTCGTTGATCTTTTCTATTGTTTTTTTAGTCTCTTTTTTTATTTATTTCTGCTCTAATCTTTATGATTTCTTCCCTTCTACTAACTTTGGGTTTTGTATTTACCTTTAATTAATTTAAATTTAAATAAAAGCATGTTGTTTCTTTACTGGACAGCTGAGCTCTAAACCACTAACTAATAGTGCATCTTAGATGTACCTGTCAGAGTGGCAAAGAGTTCTTTAACTCTTTGTTATAACTGTTATTTAAAGATGCATCTTCGTGAGATTCCCTGAAATGATGCAGCCCACAAACTTGATGTCTTTCAAACAATGCCATCCAAAACTTATGGAACGTATGCCTCTCTGATTTCAAAGTTCTCTCAGACAAAAAAAAAAAAAGAGGTATGTTGTCCAAATGCATTATGTTCTTTTTTGTTGAAAAAGAAATGGAGGATCAAAATGTTCTGACTCTAATTTTTTCCTTATTTAAGAGCATAATTGTGTGAGATAAAAATAAAGAAAAGCGAATGACAAGAGGTAGAGCGTGACACTGCAGGTTCAGCTAAAAATCACAGTTACATTTCTATTGATTTTTGAATTGTATTTTTTTATTTTGGAAACCTGAAAAAATGTAAAACTATTTTTTTTAAAGGGGGGAAGGAGCAACCAGCAATATTCCCACCACCTGGAATTAATCACTGGCATATTTGATCTTGTCTTCTTTCTATGTATATAATATATTTTTTAATTATACAAATTATATATGAGTGAATTCTCCCTTTAAAAAAATAGCATCTTATTGAGTTTAAATCTCCCTTTGCCTATCCATCCAGCCATAGTCTTCTTCCCTTACTCTCTGAACTTGGTGTGTATCCTTCCAGCCATTTCATATAGTTTTACATATATATATATATATATATATACACATATACATATATATATATGCATATACTTAGAGACACATAATATTGTTTGCATGGATTTTTTTGACATTTATATAAATAATATCCCACTGTATTTTGTTCGGCAACTTTTTTCACTTTTATCGTTGTTTTTCAGCTTCATGCATTTTTGCTACGTTTAAATCTATATTAGTGTCCCTAACTATTAAATCAAATGAACATACCACAGTTTTAGTTACCCATTCTCTTGCTGATGGATATTTAAGTTACATCCGGTTTATTTCAAATAATGCTGCAACGACTGTCCTTGTTCATATTCTCTAGTGTGTCTACACAAGTGTTTCTCTAGGACAAACAGTTTTAAGATCATAGGATTTGCTTATTTTCCCTTTCACTAGGTACTTAATACCTCCAAACTGGCTGTGCTATTTATAATTCCCACCAGGGGAATGAAAGCATTCATTTTCCCACACTTACGCCAACATCTGATATTGACCAACTTAAAGTTTTGCTCATCTAAAACAGGTAATAGCTTCTTGTGGTTTCAATTTGTGTTCCCCTAATTCCTAGTGAGCTTTCTCATCCATGTTTATTATCCACTTGAAATTCCTTTTCTGTGAAAGTCTTGACTTTATCATTTATGGTTTCTTCCTATTGAGTTGTTTATCTTATTGACTTGTAGGATTTCTTTATAATTTCTGCTTAACAATCTTTTGTTTACTAAATATGTTGTGAATATTTGCTCCCTATCTATAACTTGTCTTTTACCCTTTTTATGATTTATTTTGTCATACAGACATTTTAACTTTTAGACTCTAGCAGTGGCTTCTAACAGGCTTTACTCATTCTTGTTGAATGGTTTGCAAGTCTTACTGGATCTTCACGTGTTAAGTTCTAGGAAAAGAAACAAAAGCTGACGTATATGACTTGGTGATTTATTGGCTGACTGCAATTTCTAGGAAAAAAATATTTTCTTGTGCATATTTATAGCATTTTCCTTAAGGGACAAAGTTCATTTTTATGTCATTGTGAATGTTATGTTGTTGTGGTAATGATCTTTTGATATCTAATAATAAAATGTTGACAGTGGTAAAATCCTTGTAATAGATTTTAAAGCAAGGGTTGATTTTGCCTTTCATTGTATACTCTAAAATTAGAGTGTTTCTTCTGGGCTCTTTTCCTCTTTTCCTTTTCTACTTATTGGGTTCTGCTATCTATAATTATGCTGCAAATGATTTTAGATGTTTAAAAATTATTTTAAATAACATACCTTTTCAGACAGAAATCATGCAGACTGGAACTAGTCCACCAGGTTTGAATCCCAGCTCTACCACCTATTACCTAGAAACCTTAGGCAAATCACTTCCATTCTTTGTTTCTCAGTTTCCGCAACTGTAAAATGGGTCGTAATACCACAAGCCTCTTGCGACCAGTGTGAAGGTTAAGTGAGTCGTAACACGTCAGAACATCCTCGAGCAGTGGTTGGCACAGAGAAAGTACACTACAGATGAGGACAGTCGTCCTTCAAATATTTCAAGATTCTTGTAATGAGGAAAAGCACTGTAAATTTAGCGCTCTCTGAAAGGTATACAGAAGTTAAAGAGCAGCTAATTTCTCTAATTGTCATGTTATATTCCATTAGTGATACAGAAAAACGGACAAATACAAACACTCCTGGGAACAACTGATCAATGCAGAACTATCTTTTATGGATTCTCCGTGACACACTTTTTTTTTTTTTTTGGTTGCGTTGAGTCTTTGTTGCTGCGCGTGCGCGGGCTTCTCATTGCAGTGGCTTCTCGTTGCGGAGCACAGGCTCTAAGCGCGTGGACTTCAGTAGTTGTGGCTTGCGGTCTCTAGAGCGCATGCTCAGTACTTGTGGTGCACGGGCTTAGTTGCTCCGCGGCATGTGGGATCTTCCCAGACCAGGGTGCAAACCCGTGTCCCCTGCACTGGCGGGCAGATTCTTAACCACTGTGCCACCAGGGAAGCCCCCCATGACACGCTTTTAACCACCCAAGCTCAGTGCTCGCCTGCTCCAAACACTTAAAAATCAACAATTTAAAAACAAAAAAAACAAAAGATATAACCCTGTACCACATCTCCAAAAGTCTGGCTCATTACAAGTGCAATTGTACGGTTATCTGTGTAAATATTTGTTCACTTCTTCCTCCCCCGCTAGTCTGTAAGCCCCATGAAGTCCAAGGCAAAGTAGATGCGAATGCATATTGGTTAAATTCACTTATTAATATGTATTTAGAGTCAGTTTGGTGGACCCTTTGTTCTCATCGAATATTTTGTAATTTGTTCTGCCCGCCATTCCTGGCCAAACGCCCTTCCACCAGCTTACCAGAGAGTGCTGGTTTGAGTGAGAAGAGCTGAGTTTGAGACCTGACCCCCCCCACACACATACACAAATGGACCAGTAATTGACATAACCTCCCAACACTTCAGTTTTTTCAACTATAGGGGAGATGTGATGTAAAAATGTAGGGCTTTTAAATGTTGAAAGTGGAATTTCATCAGAAATTCCTTTGAGGACAGCACTGGATCTTAAAATGAAGACTGATGTATACACATGACAAAATATGAACTTGAAATATTTTATGTTTGCAATTTACACTCTCTCCTTACCTTGGTCAATCATTCTGAAACAAGTTCGCCCCTCCCCACCCTCCCCAGCTCCTCCATTCCAGAAGGATGCAATACTGAGCTGTGATGTTTTCAGAAGTGTTTTCTGAGCATTGGTAGCTTAACTAGAAGCGTCCTCTCTATTTTCTTCTTGCTATTGCATATGGGATAACTGCTCTCACCTGTTAACCCCCGAGCAGAAAATCTGCCTGCGGAACAATAGCTTGCAAACACAGCACAGCACTCTGTGTGTGAGGCATAAAGGAGTCAGTGGGCAGGGCGTGGGGTCAGCCTGCTGTCGGGGGCAGGCTGGTTTTCGTTGGCACGTCCCTTTTGTGAAGGATGTAGTCCTTGTTCTACAGTCTGTACCAGGCTGCACATCATCTCTTTACTTACTATCCTTGAACTAACGGGGTATTTTCCCCCAGCCATAAATGGGTTGGTGTGAGATAAGCTTCTCCTGCTGAGGGAATCACTTCTGCACCGGGTCCTCTTTGTTAATCTTTTGCAAAATAAGTCAGTTTTCTGTCGAAGAGAAAGCAATCATTAATTTTTCATAAGAGCAGCAAAGTTGTGAATAGCAGAGGACCTCTTGAATAAAGAGCTTAGAGGTTCCAAAGAGAGACAAATAACAAAGCCCAGGGGAAAAAGAAAAAGTATATTCTTTCTTATACTATTTATCATCCTCCCCCAACCCCGTCTGCCCTGTTAAGAAGGAAGAAGCCATTTATGCAAGCTAACAGTTCTTCAAATCTCATGAACCTTAATTTTAATCCTTATCAGTACCTTTTTAAATGAATAATACAGTGACCTTCAGCTTTGTCCTATATTATGTGAGGTTGATTTGTAAAGACGGCTTTAGTTTTTTAAATTAAGGCAGAAGCTATATGTATTCTACTCAATTCTAGCATTAGAGTTATCCCAAGTGTGGCATTTATGTTCTTTCTTTTTTTTGGTATAAATAAATATCAAAGTAGGAAGACCAGTGTGAACTCTACAAGGAATAATAAACTAAAATAATATGGCATTGATTTTGTTCAAGGTGTCTAAATGCATTTTTATGATTGCGTATGTTTATAGCTTCACACAAGTGACATGAATTCTGGGCAATTAAAAAGGGCATGAATTTTAAGACATTTAGGAAGAGGATCTGCTCTCTAATAGCTCTGCATTTTACCAAGTTGTGGTTCATGAGGAAAACACTGCAGATTTCAGACCTCCACCGTGTAGAGTTATTGCCATTTTGTATTGTTTTACAGTATTATTATCAGGAGACGACATCAGGGGGCTGTATTTTGGCTGCTGAAGTGCTATGTGTGGATATAACAATTTAATAAAGAAGCCCAGGGATTCTGTTACAATGCATGTGTATTTTCTTTTTGAATTTTCTCCAGTCAAGGGTTCTTTGGGTCTTGTCAGTGAGGTCTCAACCTTTTGTCGTACTGAATGAGCGAGACATGGACCCCAGGAGCCTGAGAGCCTGGCAAGTTCACAGATTCCTTTACGAAGGGAGGGGACCCCCATGTGGACAGCCTTCCACATAATGAATTAAGACAATTGATTCTCTCATGAATTTCAATAAAATAATAGACACACCCTACACTGCTGGCCTCACTTCTCTGTCCTTTCTCTCAGTCCTTCTTAGGACATTACTGCTATTCTTTTAAACTTTTTTTTGGTTTTATCTAAATTATTCAAGTAATGAAATAATGTTATAAAGTAATAAAAGTAATAAAGTAATAAAAGTAATAAAATATTCAAGTAATAAAAATCAACTCCTTAAAAAAATTAAAACATTACAGATAAGTGAAAGTCACCTTGGACCCCTACCACCAATACATGTGCCTATTGCCCTCCACTCTCCCAGTAACTATGATCGGTTAATCTGTATCCTCTGAAATGGTTTTCATACTTTTAAGCATGGTACCTGTGATTCAATAGCATTAAGCAACTAGACAGCATTGTTTTTAAAAGATTTTTCCCCATGTCAGTATAATATTGTATGTCTCTTTCTGCAGGTAGCTTTTTCACTCGTTAATATTTCTTGGAGACCTTTTCATGTTAATCCATATAGATTGACTTCATTTGTTTTAATTGCTTCATAACATCTCATGGTATGCCTGTGCTATAGTTATTTAGCTTTTCTCCCATACAGGGGCATTTAATTGTTTTTCCAGTTTTCCACTATTAAAAATGCTGCAGTAGTATGTGACTTCTTGGGCACAGAAGTGCTTCTCTAGGTTTATACCTACAGGTGGAAATGCTGGGCCACAGAATATGCACATTTTACAGTTTAACAGACTTGGCCAACTTGCTCTTCACACTGGAGATACCAATCGACGAGCAGGGGACGAGGGTTGGTGTCTTCTGCATCCTCACCAACTCTTAATATTGTCAGACATTGGTAATTGCAATCATTGTTGCTTTTGCTGTGGTCATCCGTTTACAATGCTTGGTGTCAGTTTATTTATCTCTTGTAAAAATAAAATATGGTGTGTGTGTGTGGAAAAAAAATATATTGTCAGACATTAAAACGTGTGCTACTTTAATGGGTGCAAAATGGTGTCTTGTTATTTTAATATACGTTTCTCTTATTACTAATAAGGTTGAACCGCTTGTTTTATGTTTATTGGCTGTTGGCATTTCCTCCCTATAATTTGCTTATTCATATACTTTGACCGTTTTTCTGTTGGGTTATTTGTCTTATTGATTTGTAGGAGTTTTATGTGTGTATATGTGTGTGTACACACATATATATAAGCCATATAGATACTCTATTGTAATCTTTTATCTGTTAGACATGTTGCAGTCTCCCAGAACATGGCCTGTGTTTCAATTTGTTTATAATATCTTTTTGTCACCATTGTTTTTGTAACTTATTTTTCTCAATCTTATTTTTCTTTTCCTCAGACTTCTTTGTAAACATGCAGTGATTATCATCCTGAGCTTATTGTATGCTGGTTACATTTACAAATAATCGTATTCAGATGAGGTTTAGAGCTGAGACTTCCATGGTGACCTTGCTGCCATCTACCATCCACAGCTGTAGGAGAGGCTCATGGGGGAAAGAATTGTGACTGGTACTAAAATCCATTTGCAGCCGCTTAGCTTTGATGTGAAACTTCTCTTCCACATGTTTATCTGGGTTGAGGGCTTCAAGTTTGAGGGAACATGTATGTGGAGCTAGTGAGTGCAATCATATATGGGAGTTGGTTTTTGTTTTGTTTTGTTTTTAAGTATAACTGGAAAGGGAAAAAAAAACCAGCTCAGCAGTTTACCTGCCATCCACTTTTCAGAAACTATGGGCCCACAACTCCCAAGACCATATTCTAGGTTTTATTGTACACTTCAAATTGGGATATATGTCACAACAGCTGCATTTAATTGGGAGATTATTTAAAAAGCATGAGCAAATTCAGAGTTTTTCACCCAGAAATTGCTGTCCATGTTCAGCCTAAATGAGACCATTCTTCCCTTCCTGTTTCTCTGTCCTGCAAGTAGCCATATTCAGAAGGTAAACCAGGACATAGACTGGAGTTCCCCAAACCTCAGTGATTTGGAAAACACCTTTTCAAAGATTGCCATAACTTTCCTCCTGTGCTATTATTTACTTAACATTCTTCTTCAATCACCTAATTTTTAATTCTAAATAAGTTTTTTTAAAAGGATAAATTTAAACTTTGTCCCTACCACAAATGTTTCACTTGTCATATATAAGATAGACAGTAACCATGGAAATAAATACAAACAATAATTTTGTAGTAGTGAAATATTCTGAGGCTGGGGTCTGCTATCTCTCGATTAAAAGGGAGATTTAGTAACCATTACAGAGAGAAAGGTGTTAAATACATAACAGTACAAACTAAGATTTTCTTAATAGAATTAAGAGAGAATTGAAAACGGAATAAATTTCTTTAGTTTGGGAGAGAGTGTATGACATTCTCCACCACCCACTTCCCTAGTAATTCTGAGGTCAAGTTGTCTCTTCCTCCAAAACAACTGCCTTTGTCCCATCTCCCCTTAGAGTGCATTTGATTGAACGCATCATCTCGGGATGAGTTGACTGATGTACAGAGCTTGGGTGTGAGGTCACTGCTCTGTGTATCCAGATCATATACTCTACTGGATTTAGCTTAGTCCTAGATCAGTTGGCTTCATATATAAGCACTGTTCCATCCAGAAAGGCTGTTTGTCAAGGGAGCATGAGAGGGGGATGGGGGGAGAGAGAGACAGAGAGGGAGAGAAGAACTACATTCAGTGGAACCCATGCATATTTTAGGAAGAAAACAACTGCCTACTGGCCGTACCATAGGATATAATGGCCATATTTTGAAAAGTGCAGCCATGTTACTCTAGAATCCACTTAACTTGCTCCACTTAACTTGCTTTGGGCTCTGATGTCAATATGTACCCATCGTATTTTTAAAGTAGTATTTTGAAATCACACATGTGGTTTAAAAAATTAAGTAATACAAATAAGACTTTTAAATGATTGCATTTATTTTCTATCCCACCATCCTCTTCCTCCAAGCATACTCCCCGAGGCAGCCGATTTTAACCCATTCTATTTATTAGGCCTTCTGGTGGAAAGCTCCACATTTCTATGTAATATGCTCATACACTTATCTGGTAATTTACCATAGTTTCTTGCTGTGTTAGATGAGAAATTAATTAACGCCATCACCACTTCCGTTTTCCTCTTGCTTCATGATGTTTTGACTGTTGAGAAGTCTAATGCCAGTGTGATTTTCAGTCCTTTATGGGTGATCGGTTTATGCCCTGTGGAAACTTTTAGGATCCTCTCATTATTTTTATGGTTCTGACATTTCAAAATGATGTACAAGATTTTACGCCTAAGTGTTTCAGATTTTTGTAAAGATGTCAGTTCACTTATCTTCAGTAATTTCTCAGTATTTCATCTTTTAATGGTGTTATAAATTTTTTTAAATTTCAATTTCTGATGATTCATTGTTAGCTTATACAAATAAAATTGACATTTGCATAGTGATCTTATATCTTGCAACCTTGTTAAACTCATTAGTTACAGAAGCATTTTTGTACATTATATTGGATTCTCTACATTGACAATCATGTTACCTATAAATAAAGACAGTTTTAGTTCTTCTTTCCAATCTAGACTTTTATTTCTTTTACTTATCCTATTGGCTAGAAACCCTGGCGTGCTATTGAACAGAAGTGAGAGTGGACATCTTTGTCTTGTTTCTGATCTTAGGGGGAAACATTCACTCTGTTAGTGTTAAGTATGATGTTAGCGTATATTTTTTGTAGATGCCCTTTATCATATTGGGGAAATTCCCTTTAATTCCTACTTTATTGAGAGCTTTTATCAGAAATGTATGTTAGATTTTGTCAAAGCCTTTTCTGTATCTATTACGATGACAATATTTTTTTTTCTTTACAGCTTGTTAACATAGTGAATTATATTGATCAACTTTTGAATGTTAAACAACTTCGGATTCCTGGGATAAACTCTACTTTGTCATGATGTATTATACTTTTTATATGTTATTGCTTTAATTTGCTAAAATTTTGTTTAGAATTTTTCTACATTTGTGAAGGATGTTGTTCTGTTTTCTTTGCTTGTAAAGTCTTTGTCTAGTTTTGGTATTGGGGCAATGCTGATCTCATAGAATAAATTGGAAAATATTCCCCAACTCTTTCCAGTTTCCTGGAAGAGTTGTGTAGAGTTGATATGATTTCTTCCTTAATAGTTTATATAATTAACCAGTGAAGAAGCCATATGGCCTGGAGTTTTCTTCATGGGAAGACTTTTTTATTTAAAAATTCTTTAATAGATACAGGACTGTTAGATTGTCCATTTCTTCTTGAGTGTGTTTTGATAATTTGTGTCTTTAAGGGAATTTGTCCATTTCATCTAACTTGTCAGATTCGTTGGCATAAAGTTCTTCACAATATCCCCCCTTATTATCTTTTTAGCATCTGTAGAGTATATAGTGATGTCACTCCTCTCAGATCTATTATCGGAAATTCCGTCTTCTTGTTCTTTTTTTTTTTTTTTTTTTCCTGAAAAGACTGGCTACAGGTTAATCAATTTTATTGATATTTTTAAAGAACCAGCTTTTGGTCTCATTGGGGTTTTTTCCTATTGTTTTTCTTTTTTTTTCCGGTACGCGGGCCTCTCACTGTTGTGGACTCTCCCGTTGTGGAGCACAGGTTCCAGACGCGCAGGCTCAGTGGCCATGGCTCACGGGCCCAGCCGCTCCGCGGCATGTGGGATCCTCCCGGACCGGGGCACAAACCCGTGTCCCCTGCATCGGCAGGCGGACTCTCAACCACTGCGCCACCAGGGAAGCCCCTGTTTTTCTTTTTTTATGTCATTGTCTTCTGTTCTTATCTTTATTATTTCCTTCCTTCTACATACTTAAAGTTTAACTTGCTCTTTCTTTTTAAGTTTTTTAAGTAGGAAGCTGAGATTTTTCTTCCTTTCTAGCACAGGCAGCTGTGTACTATAAATTTCCCCCTGTGTACTTCTTTAGTGGCATCTCAAATTATGATATGTTGCTATTTTGATTTTCATTCAGTTAAAAAATACTTTCTAAATTCATTTCTGAATTCATCCTTGGCCGATGAGTTACTGAAAAGCATGTTATTTTGTTTCCAAATATTTGAGTATTTTCTAGAGATCTTTCTGTTGTTGATTTTTTATTTAATTCCATTATGATCAGAGAATATACTTTGTGTGACTGGAATCCTTTCTAATTTACTGAGACTTCTTTTATAGCCTACAATATGGTCTATCCTTGTAAATGTCCGTGTGCTCATGAAAAGAATGTTCATTCTGCTATTGTTGAGTAAAATGTTCTATAATATCAATTAGATAAGTTGTTTGATAGTGTTGGTTAAATATTCTATTTCCTTATTGATTTTTCTGTCTATTTGGTCTATATATCAAGACAGGAGTATCAAAATACCTTACTATGTTTGTGGAGTAGTCTATATGTATCTTCTTGTAATTATTCCAGTTTTTGTTTCTTGTATTTTGAAGCTCTGTTACTAGGTACATAAACATTTATAACTTATGATTGTTATGTCCTTTTGATGATTGATCCCCTTATCATTAGGAAAGGACATTCTTCATCCCAGGTAATAGTCATTGCTCTGAATTCTCCTTTGTTTGACATTAATATAGCTCTCTTTTGATTGGTGTTAGCATGGTATTTTTTTTAATCCTTCAAACTTTTAACTTATTCCTGCCATTATATTTGGGGTGTGTTACTTATAGACAACATATAGTTGGGTCTTTCTTTTTTTATTCAGTCTCTGCCTTTTAATTATGGCATTTAGACCATGTATATTTAATGTGATAAGGCTTAAGTGCTATTTGTTTTCTGTTTGTGCCATCCTCTCTTTGTTCCTTTTTTCTCTTTTCTTGCTTTATTTTGGATTACTTGAATATTTTCTACAATTCCATTTTGTGTCGTTTATTGGCTTATCAGCTATAACTCTTTGTTATTTTAGTTAGTACTTCAGAGCATGTGTGTGTGTGTGTAGTTTACCAGTCTGCCTTCAAGTGATTTTATGCTATTTCACATATAGTATAACAATCTTGCAATAGTATATTTCTGTTTCTCCCCCTTCAACCTTTTTTTTTGCCACTATTGCCATACATTTAACCTCTACAGATGTTACAAATCCCCCATTATGTTATTATTTTTGTTACAACAGTTATCTTTTAAAGAGGTTTTAATTAGGAGCAAAATTTATTTATGTACCCATTTCAGTGTTCTTCATTCATTTGTGTAGATTCTGATTTCCATCTGATATCATTTCCTTCCGCTTAAAGGATTTTCTTTAATATTTCTTTCAGTGCAGTCTGCTGGTGATGAATTATTTTAGCTTTTGTATGTCTGAAAAAGTCTTTATTTACCTTTTTTAAAGAAATTATAATGTCAGATTTTCTTGCTGTAAAACTGAATGAGGTGTCCAAATGAGTTGAAAACTATATACACACAAAACCCTGCATGTGAATGTTTTAGCAGCTTTACTCATAATTGCTAAAACGTGGGGCAACCAACATGTCTTTCAGTAGTGAATAGACAGACTGTGGTACATTCATACAATGGAATATTATTCAGTAATAAAAAGAAATGAGCTATCAAACCACAAAAAGACATGGAGGAACCTTAAATGCATACTACTAAGTGAAAGAAACCAATCTGAAAGGGTTACATATTGTGTGATTACAACTATGTAAAATTCTGGAAAAGGCAAAGCTATGGAGGCAATAAAAAGATCAGTGGTTGCCAAGCGTTAGCAGGGAGGGAGGAATGAATAGGCAGAACACAGAGTATTTTTAGGGCAGTGAAACTATTCTGTGTGATACTCTAACAGTGGACACATGTCATTATACATTTGTCAAAACCCATAGAATGTACAACACAAAGAGTGAACTCGAATGCATACTGTGGACTTTAGTTAATAATAATGTATCAATAATGGTTCATCAATTGTAACAAGTATACCAAACGAATAATAGAGTAAACTGGTATAAGGAGTGACAGGGTGTATGGGAACTCTCTGTACCTTACTCAATTTTTCTGTAAACCTAAAACTAATTTTAAAAGTCAATTAATTTTTTAAAAACTTAGTGAAGCAATATACATAGTAGTTTTATAGTATAACTGTTATATAACTCTGGGTTCAAATCCTGACCTTGCCACTTAAAAACTTTGAACTTTTGGGCAAGTAGCTTAATTTGTGCCTCAGTATTGCCACATATAAAATGGGGACAATAATAGAATCCACTTCATAGAGTTCTTATGAGGATTAAATGATATGTAACGGCTTTAAACAGAGTATGTACTAAACAGACAGAAGTAATACCTACTGTTAGTATTATTTGTTCACGAATACTCACTTGAAGAAGAAGGTCTGGACATATTTTGGAAACCGCTTTACGTGGTGAAGAGTGGGGTATTAAATATGAGAATTTTCATGTGTAAGGGCACAAAGTATGCCAGTCTAATTGCCATTTTGCATGTTAAATCCTTGGCTTTGTTACTGCTCTGAGCAGGCACCAGGCTACTTAACATATTGCAGTAGTTGGTTCTGTCTCCCAGTGCCAGTCAGCTATAGGGGTCACAGCATGGGTGTTAGAGAGACCTCTGCAGGGGAAGAGGTGCATGGCTGGGCCCTGTTCTCCATTCTCCACCTCTAGAGGCCACACCTGTGTGCTTGGACTCAGGCCGCTTGGCTGCACGTGCCCAGCCCATTCAGCTCCTCTGCTTTCTCTTTCATTTTTAAAAGGTAGTTTTGCTAAATATAGAATTCTAGGTTGACAGGTCTTTTCCTTCAGTAGTTAAAAAATGTGACTCCACTATCTTCTTGAAGGCATTATTTCCGTCTAGAGAGCTGCAGTAATCTTACTTTGATCCTCTCTGTGATATGTCTGTTTGTCTGAAGCTGCTTTTAAGATTTTCTTCTCATCACTGGTTTTGAGCAAGTTAATTATGATGTACTTTGCTGTCATTTTCTTCATGTTTCTTGTGCTTGGGACTCATTGAGCTTCGTGGATCTGTGGTCTTATTGTTTTTTATCAAATTTGAAAATTTTTACCCATTAGTTCTTCAAATTTATTTCTGTCCTGCCCTCTCTCTCCTGCATTTCAGGAACTCCAATTTCCTATGTATTCGGCCGCTTGAAGTTATCCCACAGCTCACTGATGCTCTGCTCATTTTATAAAATTCTGCTTCTCCTGGTCTTTTGTTCTGAATGCTGTCTATTGCCATGTCTTCAAGTTCAATAATCTTTTCTTCTGCAAGGTCTAATCTACCATTAATCCTATCCAATGTGGTTCTTATCTTAGATGTTATAGTTTGCTTTAAAGATGTGTTTGGTAGGACCAAAGAAATGTTTGGTTTGGGGGTAATTATTCCCCACAATTGAGGCAAACTGTTCTGTGTGTGTACACACAGCCCAGTAAATCTTGAGGTTTCCAATCTGCTTTGGAATAGGGACTTTTCCCAAGTCTGTGTGATCAAGCAGCACTGTTCTCTAGTCCTTTTTCAATGCTTTTTTACCTGGCCTTGGGTAGTTCCCTCCCCAGCATGCACTTTTCAGTCCTCAGCTGAATGCTCAAGGAGGACCATCTTCCAGGCTCTGGAGTTCTCTCGCTGTACAGCTCACTCCTCTCCAGGACTCTTCTCTGTAAACTCTAGCTGTCTACATGCCCTCCAGCACTCAGCTTAAGCCACTCAACTCCAGGAGTCCACCAGGCTCCACCTGGGTTGTCCTCTTTGTGCCATGGCCTGGAGCCTCCCTCAGGTATCATTTGGCTTTGAGCTCACCTCATTTGTTTCCCTTATCTCAAGGACCACTGGTTTTTTTGTTTGTTTGTTTTTTGGTTTCGTTTTTTGCTTTTTTTCTGGCCACACCACGTGGCATGCGGAATCTTTCTTCCCTGACCAGGGACTGAACCCATGCCTCCTGCGGTGGAAGCACGGAGTCCTACACCACTGGACCACCAGGGAGTTCCCAAAGACCACTGTTTTTGTTGACTGAGGTCCAGTGTCTCGCATCCTGCTGTTTCATATATTTTGTCCATTTTTTGGTTGCTTTAGATGTGAGGGTAAGTCAAGTCCCTGTTACTCCATTTTGGCCAGAAGTGGGAATTTGGCATTTACTCTCATTCGTGGGGTTTTAGTCATGGGAGGAAATAATGCATGTCCTCATACCACCATATTGACCCAGAAGCACATTGCACATTTTTAAAAAGATGCTGCTTCTTGTGGTATTGGAATCTCTGTTAACAGGAGCTCATGGCCTTGTAATTATTTATTTAAATTCATAATCTCTAAATTAATTTCTTAAGGAGTAGAGACTGTGTCTCACTCGTTTTGGGATTATCTCAATTGGAGCCCTATAAATGTTTGATGAATGAATGAGTGAGAGGATGACATTCTTATTGGTAAGGTTGCAAATATAAGGAGTCAAAGCTGAAGGTAAGGGTGCTTATAGTTAAGACCTTTATAGGGAAATGCAGTTTACCCTTCAAGACATTATTCTTTTAGGCTGCAGGTTTTTTGGAGCTGTTAACATTAGCACCTTGGTGGTAGGAAACACTTCTTAAAAATGCTGTCACACAGTGTTCTGGTGCACACAGTGTTCTGCACACTTGGGAGAATTTTATTCATGGCCATTTACCTGGTCGTTTTCTAATCTGATCTCACTGTGAAAATTATTGTGGAATAACAGAAAAATATATCTTTCCAATTCATCTAGTCTCTTGTTTTGTTTTTTTGTAATATCAATTTAATCCTTCAAAGGATCCTTCAGGTTCAACGTATAATTAAAAAGACAAATGGACATATTATAAGGCCAAAGTTCCTCAATTTTTTCTTTATCTAGCATGTTGAGCTGTATCATATATTCATGAAATCTTTCAAAGATTCAGAAGCCGAGAAAATTGAGTGAGTTAATCAAAATACGTCACTTACCAATTCCTTGGCTTATAAAAGCATCAAAGCATAGTGGTCTCATATACTGTGGGGCCTGATTGCCGGTGTACAGCCTCACCTCTTACTAACAGTGTGACCTTGGGCACTCAATTCCTCCAAGCCTCAGTTTTCTCATCTGTAAAATGGGATAACAAGAATATTTTCTCAGGTTGTTTTGAAGATTAAACTAGTTATTGCTTATGGAGTACTTTAAATGGTGCCTGATATATGGTAAGTACTATATAAGCATTCATAAATTTAAAATAAGATAAAATGAAGTGAAATAGAATAAAATAAAGATAAAGGTTTACTCCATCTTTCAGCATTTTATCTAATCTGCCTTTCCCAAGAAGTAAAAATTCTACTCTCTGTTTTATCAAAATATTTCCTACTTCAACAGGCTGCATTTTCGGAAATCAGTTGAATATTGAGGGAAAAAGAACCTTTCCTGATTTCCTTTTCTAGATCTTTTATGCAGCAATGACTCCTGTCCCCCTGCCTGTTTCATTGGGTCATGTTTAGCAGGACTTTTCCTTGACACCTTCATCTTTCCTTTAGTAGCAACCTTCAGTTTTCCTCAATTCTACTTTAAATTCTGCCTCTGAACTGCCCGCCTCTCATCAACAAGTTGATACTAGGAATTTTCCATCATAAAATTCAGTATGTACTCTCACCTTTGTTATATAGCTACTGGACCACTTTAACACAATAAATATGTTTTCCAACCTCGTTGAATTCCTTCCTAATTTAACATCTTTATTTTCTATAGTGTTCCAATTTCACAGCTATCTAAGGCTTGCAGAATTATCTCTAGTTGTTACAGAGATACTTGTTTTGTTTTGTTTTTTGCGGTACGCAGGCCTCTCACTGTTATGGCCTCTCCCGTTGCGGAGCACAGGCTCCGGACGCGCAGGCTCAGCGGCCATGGCTCACAGGCTCAGCCGCTCCGGGGCATGTGGGATCTTCCCAGACCGGGGCACGATCCAGTGTCCCTTGCATCGGCAGGCGGACTCTCAACCACTGCGCCACCAGGGAAGCCCTTACAGAGATACTTTTGATTTATCATTCCTTTTCCATTTTTAAGTTACTTAGCTGTTGCATTATTTAATTTGTAACTTACATTTATATTATATTTATATTATTTATATAATGATATAAGATATATTATTTTAGTACTTATTTAATTTAATAACACTTAATATTGTTTTATTATTTAGCATCATCTGCCCACGTCATTATTGTCCTAGCATCTTATGCCCAGATTACCAAGAAGCTGTCAAGAAAGCTAAAGCAACAGTAAATGCTTGACTTTATTTTGTAAATATATGACTTCAACTAATGGCTTTTTGAAATTTATATTGACTTATATTTTTTATTCCATGGTCTCAGTCCATATAATGCCATCTCTGGGGACTTCTGTGCACAATGTCATATTCTTATATTTGTTTCTGGCTGGATATTTGAGGCAAGGGAGGGAGACTCACAGGAGTTTACAGAAACAAAGATGAGTCTAAAATCCAAATCGCCTAATTAGAGTTGTTGTCAATGCTGCCCAGTCCCGTTCAACATCAGGAGACCTGACAAGGGCATCTCAAGCCACACTGTGCATACCTTTGACTGCCTGCCCACACAGGGGCGGTCGCTGTTGTCATGCGTTAAGAGCAAAGGCGCTGGGGGTGCCTGGCTAGAGAGCAGGCTGCCCTTCATCACACAGCAGCCCCGTGCAAGAGCAGTTACTTACTGAGCATAATGTGTTGTGGTTTTTTTTGATGAAAGTTCATAAAGGCCATCTTTTATATGATTCTAATTATATGAAATGTCCAGAATAGGCAAATCCACAGAGATAAAAGCAAATTAGTGGTTGCCTAGGGCAAGGGGAGTAGGGAGGGATGGGGAGATAACCGCGAATGTGTATAGGATTTCTTTTTGGAGTGATGAAAATGTCCTAAAATTAATTATGGTGATGATTGCCCAACTCCATGGATATACTAAAAACCACTGAATTATATACTTGAAATGGTTGAAGTGTATGATATATGAATTATATCTCAATAAAAGTGTTGAAAATATTAAAAAATAAAAAAGAGCAGTTACTTATTATGAGGGTCAGAAGACGTGTAGACTAAATAGTCACATTGTGACCGGTCACAATCCCTAAACAAATCCTCCTGACTGATTGGGTCCAACACTTCCAAATCTCCTGTTATCACTAAACACGAACACATGGAAAGAATAAGTCACGACAGAATGTTGAAATTCTTGAATGGTTTTGCCTAAAAGTATTTATTCCCTTGTGTGTGTGTATAGATACACACACACACGCACACACCCCACATCCACATCCATCCTTGCATACGTTAACTGTTCCTTAGGTGTGTTTTTACCATTTCATCCAATCTAACTTTGGTAGATCCTGCTGTGGTCCTTGTCTAGACTAATTCTCTAAATATTTCGAGAAATAAGAGGGTCTTTTATGTGTGTGTAGTCGTTGATTTTGCTGGCTCTTAAAGCATTATCTTTTATAAATTCGTAAGTGTTAGAAGTGGGAAAACCATCTTTCTTTTAAATTTAGCAAATAGCATTTATGTGCATATGTGCTTATGCCGTCTACACACTTACACTGTAATAGAAATACCGTGGAAAAGCAAACCATAAGCTTTTAACACTGTCAGGCATGAGCTTTTTCCCTCTCGTCTCCTCCTGAAGGATGTTTGGAAGAATGAGAGGCCTCTCTGCCTCTGCGTTTATAAGCCGCACCAGAAAAAATGTCAATTCTTTTTTAGAGTCAGGATCGCACTATAATAAATGTGAATCTAAGCAATTGTTCCATCTATAATCACACAATATCCTTCTTTTATTTAGTAAGTGCCAATAAAAGCCAATAAGAAAGCAATGCCGTTTGCATGTTTCATATTTTTACTCAGTAGGGAGACGAGGAGTTGAATGGTCTCACCTGGGAGCCAAGAGAGGCGAATAAAGTTGATTTCCTGCATCTCACACGGTCTCTGTAGATTTAGAGAGCAGTGTTTTTTGTGTGAGATAAAACTAAAAAGGTTTTGCTAGTACAGTGACCTGGGTATGCTGCTGGAGAAACCAAAAGTGGCCCTTGGGAAGCTAAAACTTCTCTCCTCTTTGAATGGGCTTTGTTCTAGGATATTTCATGTGAAGACATTGTACTTACCGTGGAGTAAAATGTCAAAACCATCACGTCCTTGGGCTATAAGCAACTAGGACAGGATTTATGTTTATCAAAATGTTTGGTTATTAAGGTAAGTAAATAGGGCACATGGAAGAAAGATAATGCAGAGATGTGGGTTCTGGAGTTAGAAAACCTGGTTTCAAATCCTAGCTCCACTTGCTGAGTGATCTTGGGCTAGTCACTTAACCTCTCTGAGCCTCAGTTTCTTTCTGTGTAAAATAGGGGGAAATAAAAGCTAACCATATGTTTGTTGTGAGTATTTAATGAGTTAATACATAAAAAACAATTCACAGGTAATAAGTGCTAAATAAATGCTAATTATTGTGATTTTTATTATTATGTATTAAGAAAGGATTTTCACAACTAAGATATCAAAAGAAGTGGAGATGCTGAGGAATTCTTTGGCTTTAAAAGATAAATTCCAGTACAAAATGAGGTCCTGATAACCAGATCCAGTATGACAATCAAAATGTTCCAGCACAGATATATTACCTCAGGCTTTATCTGGGGGAAATGTATTGAGGTGCCAAAGAAATTTTTTTTTTTCAAATTATAACAAATGAACTCTTCATTCCCCTCTGTCCTCCTCTCCCTTAGCACTGTCTCTTACTCTGTGGTCTGTGAATGTATTTCTCTTCTGAGTTTGGCCTTTTTTTAGAACTAGTTGTGAATTCTTTATTCTCTCACATAGACATATGACAGTGGGGGAGGAGGGCATGTGTATTTCCTAAATTTTAGCAAGAAATCTGTCTTGCTATCTCCATAGAGTGGAAAATTCAGCAAGGAGAGTCTGTTAGTTTCATCCCCCTTTCAAATCACATTCAACAGTGTACCCAATGCCTGGCGCAAGTCTATCAGACATTTTCATCATGAGTAAGAGTGAAGCTTCAGAAGTTTGGGGTAGGTGTGGGTTTTGTATCTACCAGAGGGAATCCTTAGCCCTTGGGGGGGCTTTTCAAGATGGCTCTGCAGGTGCCCCACCCATATTTGCTGCGTCTTTGTCAGACAGGCTGCCCTTCAGCTACTGGAACCCACTTTGTCCATAGCATGGAAAGCTGAAAGTACCTGGGAATTAACATCTCCCTGGAGGCATCCTTAAGCAATGGCTGTGGAGCATATGGGGATAAATATCCCAGCTGCCTCGCCCCCTTGACCAAGCTAATTCCAAGGCATGTGTTTTGCACAGTTTTCCAGTTTCCCTCTGAGGTTCAACTACAGTCACCCACCATGGTAGCTGACTTAGTAATGCCCCCCTTCTTGTCCAACCACCTTCCCTTCCTTGTCTCCCCTCTCCCTTCACCTTCCCAGGCTCCCTCTACTTCCCAAGAAACCACTTGGTTCTCACATCCTTGGCTCTGGGTCTTTTCTGGGGTTTCCAACCTAAGATGGTTCATACACTTAAAATGCAGAAGGGAATCTGCTAAGCCTGGTTTAGGCTTAAAGTTGGGCCCTAAGTTGGCTGGGCACACTTTGGCAGACCACTGCTTCCCCTGGGTTTGGAATTCTACCCACTCAGAGCTCAGCTCATCAGGGGTGCAGACCTGTCAAGGCTTAGACTGTTGGGGAGGTGGGCAAGGACCGTAGCCAGCCATTCACTCACTCAACTTTCCTTCTGCAGCACGGCCAATTTATACTGGAGGAGGGAGATGTTAGTAGCAGTGGTCGGGCTTCTAGCATCTAGCGTGCTGTGAATGCTGGCTGCTAAGCGTAAGTGGGCCTCCACAAACGCTCCTATCCATTTCATCCACTCTCTCTACAGACCTATCAGACGAGTGCTTTACTGTTTTCCCAGTACCAATCTAGCTAAACCAGTCACCGTACCCACCAGTGTATCAAAGAAAACACCTGCTTCCCAGAAGGTTTTCTATCTAATGGGAAAGAAAAGATTGGTCCACATGGCCTCTCATCGCAAACCAGCTCATCCTTTGGCGGTCTGAGACCAAGACTGCACGTTTAGCCAGGTGGATCTCTTAAAAACATCTCCTTTACCATAGTTTCCATTTCAGACTCTGATCCCTATCTACTTTCTTGTTTTGCTTTATCACCTTTGTGATGCTTTAATGCTTAGCCCACCAGCTGAAGCTATGTGAAATCCATATCACAGTATATTAGCATTCCAGAAAACACGCAATCCCTCAGTAGACAATAAATTTGATTTTGCGCAAGTGGTGTCCTTTATACTTTGCTCATAAGGCAATCTCTCAAGTGTATCTGTTTTTCTGAAACACAACACAAATAGTCTGGTGGAGTAAAAATGGGTTGCGTGATGGGTTTTGTGCTCAGAGGCAGAAAGAACTTGGACAAAGCCACCACGCTGATGTTCTTATTTACAGAGGTTGCCGTCTGGAAAATTAATGTCTGTGGTTGCTCAGTAATTAGGAAAATTTAGGACCCCTAGTGCTCCAACATCTTGCATTAAAGGTTGTGTGTCATCGGTGTTTTGATGAGAATTTGCTGGATTCCTGTCATTACGAACAGGCGTACACCCAGCAAGCAGCAGAGTATACATTACGTTTCATCAATTTGCTATCTGTATTCATTATGTACGTCCTCCATTTTGAGTCATGAAAAATTGAAAGGCTGTTACAAATAGAAAGAGCATCGTGGATTACAAATGATGTAACAAGAGCGTAAGTGCTATTAATTGGTCAGTTGTGCTTGTCAGTACATTTAAAGTGATTAAAGCAGAAACATTAGAAGGGACACGAATGTGCTTAGGAAATAGAAGCCCAAGAACGCTAGGACTCGCCCAAATCCCTTGTGCCCAAATAAAGGCAGCAAAATCCAATGGCATTTATTACAAGATATTCGTTCTCCAAGTGTTTGTTGTGCCGGGAATTGTGCTGAGTGTTGGGAATACAGCAGAAAACAAAATAAATGAAGTCCGTGACCTCAGGGGCTTATATTCTGGTAGGGAGGGAGAAGAGTAAAATGAGCAAGTAGATATATAATATCAGTAGTGGTCAGACCTGTAAAGACCACCGGAATAAGAGAAGGGCATTGAAAGTGATGGGTGGTAGTGAGGACAGGTCTCTGGGGAAGTGATATTTGAACAGATGAGTTGGCCCAACACCCCAACTCCCATCCTAACACTCAAGAAGAGAAGAAAATTCTTGGAATTATTTCTATTGGCTTGACCCAGTGGAAGGGCTTCCCCAGAGCTACAAAACTCACACGATCAAACCTTCCCACTGTAGCCCCCTTCTGTGGTGGCGATCCCGTTACAGTGAAAACTGATATCATTGACCATTTTAATTGCATCCACCCAAACTCCTTACCATGGTGCGCAAAGCCCTACGTGATCAGGCCTCATATTTTGTACCACCCTTCCCTCACTTGCTAAGCTCTAGCCCCTGGCCTTTCTACTGCTCAAGCTGCCAGCTCCTTCCTGCTTATGCATTTGCTGTCTCCCTGCCCAGTACAGTCTGCCTTCTGAATCTCAGACCTCACCTCGCCAGTCGCCTCTCACAGAAGCCCTCCCTGGCCACCAGGCAGAAGTCGATCCCTGGTTCCTCACTATTAGATCCTCCTGCTTTGTTTTCATCAGGGCACTTGTTATCGGAACTGCATGCTGTTACTTGTTTCTATCCTGTCTAGTTCCCGCAATTGAATATAAGCTCCATGAGATCAGGCGTACATCACCTGAGTTCATCCCTGTTTCCCAGTGCTTAGAGCAGTGCCTGGCACCAAGAAGAGGCTCAAAGGCCTGAGACAAATGAAGGAACATGGGACTCAATCTATCAGTCAGCTAACCAGCCAAAATAAGGCCCCAAATTGACAACTCAGCTTCTGCTGTGGAATTCAGGTAGCCATCTCACAAATTTTGCCTGAAAGGCACGTGGAAGAAATGGGTGTTTATTCTGAGCAGCGTTCTGTACAGTTTGGGGCAAGTGAGAGTAATTAGGTACTACTGCTACTTGTGCTATTTTGCCTCATATGTCTAGGATCTATTGCTGTGCCTTTTTAAATAACTTAATATTTCTTTTCAATATATTGACTCATTTTTACAGGCTAAATGCTATGTCATTGTCTTTGAGTGTTTGCAAGTAATGGAATGTGGGCCCAGAGTGAACCATGGCACATTAGTATGACAGAGATCCTGCTGCTTTAGAATCAATGATCCTAAGACTTCTTGCTTAGTGTATAGCATCTGGGAAATACATCAGAAGAGGGTGATATTGTCATGTGATGTCAGTAGATTTCCTCGTGAATCCTTGTGAATTGATGATCCTAAGACTTCTTGCTTAGTGTATAGCATCTGGGAAATACATCAGAAGAGGGTGATATTGTCATGTGATGTCAGTATCAGGATTCCAACTTCCATTTGGGATATAATTCGTAGCAGACTCGTGAATGTTTATCATGTACCAGACTCCACGGCAGGTGCTGGGGTACCAGGTGAAGAAGGCAGTGTTGCTACCAGGAAGGCTGACAGTCAACACTGGTGGCTCTAAACCCACCTGCATGCTACAATCACCTGGGGGTCCACTATATATGCTGAGGCCTGGGCCCCCTCCCAGACCAACTGAATCAGAATTTCTGATTCTATGGCCAGGGGCTTACACATCCATATATTTTTAAGCCCCAAGTGCTGGGCAGCCAGAGTTGGAACCCACTGGTCTCGTAGAACAGGCAATGGGACGAGGGCCATAGTAACAGCTGGTAGGTCTGCACTGGAAAATGGCAGTATTTCTCTTTGGTGCATAACTCCAACTCAGAAAGAAATGTTTGTGGGGGTCAGGTGGCTAGAGGACCTGGTGTTGTACAATAGCTAAATGTTGCATGTATTCACTCCCTCCCACAAAAAACGGATGAAAATTGGCAGGCACCATCTGTTAAATGATTATTCTTTCCTACATAGGGCCAAATAAATGATTTTCTTTTTCTATATAAGCCAGGAATTGGATATAACATCGTTCATCAAAGAAAGAATAGTGTCTTTCTTAACTGGCAGACATGAGAGAAAGGAAAATATGAGAATCCACAGGGTAACCATCAAAGGGAAGGAATTAACATGTCCTCTAAAATTATTTTAAAATGTCAGAATTTCCTGAAGTGTGGTGGTGAAGGTGATCCGAAACTCTCTCCCTCAGACTACCTGTGCCTTTGATAGAGGGCATTAAAGTGTTTAGACTGGAGGGGAAAGAAAGCAAATCTTTCTAGGTAATTAATGGAGGTTTATGTCATTCAGCTGAAGATCAGGCTTTGCTTTTTTCCCCCTTGAATATAGGTGAAAAGAACAGGCAAGTGAAAATGATTCTTAAAGGGCTAAATTGTTGTTCAGAGTGGCACTTCTGATGCCTTGGTAAAATATTCCTGTCTGATGTCTAAGCGGTAAACTGTGAGTTTTTTAAAAAGCAGTCTTTGTGATCCGATAAGGCAGCATGTTCTAAGAAAGTCTGTAAGCAGAGTGTCTAACCCTCCCTGTTAGGCCCTCCTTCCTGTAACACGCTCTCTGCTCCTCTGCTCACCAAAAAGACACAAGTTTCCGTCAAAGCAGTTGACGCCTGACACCGGAAAGAACACCCGTCTCCGCATACCCGTCCTCAGACTCTGCCTCCTCGGATCTTACAGTTACCAACAGTTGGTGATCTTTAGAAATGCCCACAGCTTCAGATAAGCCCTATACTTGAACATTCAAAGAAAGAGAGATGTTACAAAGTAGAAGGATGACCTAAGAGAACGGCAGGAAAGAAGCCACGAGCATCCAGCCGTCTCATCCAGAACGAAGGTGGCCAACCAGCCCAGGCGAAGGGAAGGCCGCCCCCTAGGGGTGGCTCCCCAAGAACACGCTGCTTCCTGCAAAGCAGCAGTTCTCGGTCCCGGCTGCGCACTGCGGTTACCTGGGGGGCTAGAAAAAGACTGACGCCGGAGGCCCCTGCCACGCGATCCTGCGGGGAGGACAGCCAGGAGTAAATGCATTTAGAAAGGCTCCCGGGGGGATCTAACTAACGTGCAGCCAGGATTGGGAACCACTGATGTAGTCCCAGATTAGCGACCGAAATGAAATGGGTAACCGGGGAGGTAACGTTGGTGGCAGACTCCGCCAAGCTCAAGGTCTTGGCACGTTCCGGGGTCAGCAAAAGGTAAGGATTCCTTGTGAAGGGAGAGGCTTTGGCAGGAAACAATAAGTCTGTATTGGAGCAAATGTCCCCTTCTTTCTGTGACTTCCTGACTGCTTCTTGCCCTGCAGAAACCACAGGGAGCAGGACAGACATAACTGTCAGATAAATGCCTGGCTTTCAGGTCCCTCCTGGCGTTAATGAGATTATGGTGAGAAAAGCCACTTGCAAATGAAGTAAATACTTGAGAGAGAATCAGAGGCTGGGCAATAGTGGACCTGGGCAGTTCCACCTTAAAGGAGGACAGGAGGGGCAGTTAGGGAGGTGTGTGCCAAGATCAGGGGCAGCTGAGAGACCACAGGCTGGCCAGGGCTCCCAAGTACAAAGACGCCAGAGAGCCTTGTATGCCCCTCACACCTCTGCCCCACACCTCCATCTCCTACAGCGCTCCCAGGACTAAGCAGAGCCGGGGAGCAGCATGGGGAAGGGGAAGAAGCCAAACAAGGGTGTAATTGAAGTGAAATCCCAGATGCAGCCTGGTCACAAGAGGGGCTTGGGCACAAATTACATCTCAGGGTTTGTCCAGCCTTGGGACAGAGGGTGCGAGGCTTGTGTACTTTCACGGGAGCCGGGCATTGGCTAAAGGCCACCCGGAAGGCTTTGGGCTCTCTGCGGAAGGGGTGCAGCTCTAGGGCCCAAGGAGCATCCCCTGAAGGTCACAGGTGGGAGCTGGTAGGAGAAGAGCCTACAGAAGCTGGGAGATGGGTGCACAGCGGATGAGGGGATCCGGGAGGTCTGGGCTGGGCACTGACAGTGTTTGCCACGCAGGCCAGAGCATGGTCTCCTAAATCCATTAGCTTAGCACCCTGTATGTCTACAGTATTGACAAACAATAGAGCGTATTTCTACATTTTCCTCCTCTGATGCAGTAGATTTCCTCTTGATACCTTTCTCTCTCTTACTGCCCATTCCCTCAGTTTTCATTGTTTTTTGTTTCTTGTTACCATCGGAGTGGAAATTCTAGAAGGTCAGGGAGAGAATGTGACTAAGGAGGCCACGTTAACCTGTTCTTCAGTTAGGATGCTAGTGGGAGAAAGAGACAAGATACCCAACCAAGGGCCTTTGTAATGGGAACGCTCACACACACACACACACACACACACACACACACACACACACACACACACACGAGAAGCCTGGCAGCAGGTGGTCCAGGTCTGACTCGCTTGTTCAGCAATGTCAGGGCTCTTAGTAAGGGTGTGATATTGCGATTTATAAGAAGAAATATGTCTTTGGCCCTTTATCTGGCACAAAGCTCCTAAAACTCTTGGAATCTCCCAAGAGGTAAGAGCAATAAAGGTGTTTTGTTATGTTTTGTTATGTGACTTTTAGACCTCCAGCCTAAGGATGGAGGCTGGTTGCCAAGAGAACCACAGTCCCAACCCCCGCCCCCATCCCTAACCTCCTAGGAGGGGAGAGCGGCTGGACATTGAGTGCAATCGCCAAAGGCCAATGATTTCATCAGTCGTGCCTATGTGATGAAGCCTCCATAAAAACCTGAAAGGACGGGGTTTGAAGAGTGAGCACGTGGAGGTGTGGGGAGAGTGGTGCTCCCAGAGAGGGCATGGAAGCCCCGTGCCCTTTCCCCACACCTGGTCCTGCGCACCTCTTCCATCTGAGTTACATCCTTTTATAACAAACCTGTAATCTAGTAAGTAAACTGTTTCTCTGAGTTCTGTGAGCCACTCCAGCAACTTAATGGAACCCAAGTAGGGGGGCGTTGGAACCTCTGATCTACAGCCAGTCAGAAACAAGCGGGGCTTGCAACTGCCATCTGAAATGGGGGTGTGAGGGCCGTCTTGTAGGATGGAGCCCTTAACCTATGGGGTCTGATGCAGCATCCAGGTAGATAGTGTCAGAATTGAGTTGACTTGTAGGATACCTGGTGTCAGAGAATTGTTTGGTTGTGTGGGAAAACCTCCCACACCTGTTGGAATTGGGTGCAGAATTTTTTTTTTTTTCAAGGTGCAGAATTATAAAGGGCTGCTCTACCATCCTCTTGGCCTTCCCTCCGTCGTGGTGGCAGCAGGGCTGCAGCAGTCCCTGGCGTCATGTCCCCACACCACAAAATCCAAAATCAGGGAGGGAGAGACTGGCTTTCCTCATGCATCATTCTCCAATCAAAAAAAAAAAAAGGGAAATATTTCCCAGATCCAGGCAGAGACTCTACTTTACAGCTGAGCTGTTGGTCAGGACGGTGTCATTTTCCTATCACTTAGCCTTAGGAGGACTGAGAGAAAGGTGTATCTGCCTGCCGGTCGCTGCAAAAGGCAAAAGGAGGGTGATGGTCATTCTCCAGTTGTCCCTTGGACCCATCCTCTGCCCTTCTCCACCCTGCTGCCAGCTCTGTGCCCTTGGAGGCTGATATCCATGCGTTTTATCACCAGGCTCCGCCCTTGGTATCTGAGTGGGTTCAGCCCACGGGGCGGGGGGCGGGGGTACCAGGAAGAGATGGGAGGGATCAGGGAGAGAAGCTGGGGCATTTCTTCCCTCTGCTCCAGCCCTGCCAGGCCACAGTGTGGCAGTGGCTGCACTTCCCTACTGAAGACCACGGTCAAGGAGATATTGCCTTGAGTGACCTCCTGAGGTATTGTTCTGCCTTTCATACTTAGATCCACAGTCCAGTTGTGACTTTCTCCCTGTTTCTTACTTTGAAAGTTTTCAAATCTACTGAAAAGTTTAGAATAACTTAATAAACACTCATACCCTTCAGCTAGATTCCCCAGTGGTTAGTGTTATGCCACTTTTTCTTTATGTCTCTTAATATATAGATACAGATATAAATAGATGGAGATATTTGTATAGACAGATAATGCACTGAGCTGTACAATTTTGGGTTTTACTGAACGATGTGAACGTTCTAGACAACTTGACATTTCACTCCTAAATACTTTGGCATGCATCTCCTAAGCATAAATACATAACACCCCCAAATTAACCTTAATTCAATAGTATCACCCAACTGATTTTTCTTTTTGCTTAAAAAATACTTTCTTGATAATCCTGACATTAGATAGTGCTTTGCAGCTGACAAAGCACATTCACCAACATTATTTTATTTCATACCCACAGTCACCTTCTTAAGCAACCGTTATCATCCCCATCTTATAGGTGAGGAAAATAAGAATCAGAGAGGCTAATGACCCACCCAGGGTCACACAGCATGACTGGGATTCTGACTCCAAATTCTATGCGCTTTCCGTGACATCACCACTCATTTTGGACAAGGTGTTAGTTTTTCTAGAACTTATGCCCCAAAACATTTCCCTTATTTTTTCCCCCCACCAACCTTCTCATTCACCAGAAATAATGAGGATGCCTTTCTCCACCTTCAAATAGCGATACTCTCGATGTACTGGTTATCCACCTTGGCCTCTGCTTGGTGTGGAAAAAATGCTAGGCAACACGTTTGGAGACTGCATTTAATTTAAGCTAGCGTGATTGATTACATAGTATTTCTTAGCTGCCTTATGCTTGATTCACCCCTTCCTTCCCTGGGCACAGAGTGAAAGAAAGCTTCCCTCCTGGGTGGCAAGAACCTGGTTTATACTGCTCAAGAAGCAGGAGAGGACAGGTGTCCTTGACGCCCAACCAGGGCAGAATCTTGGACTCCCAGCTACCAGATCTCCTCCTGAGGACCTCTCCAGTCAGGCCCTTTCTCTCCTTCACCACTGTCACTGTGCCAATCCAAGCCACCTCGACTCCTGCTAGGAGACTGCAGCAGCCCCTCACCCAGTCTGCCCATCTTCATCCCCTCGCTTCACTCTGAACCTCATCCGTAATGTCTGTCACCCTGGGAATAAAGTACAAAGTCTGTGCTGTGCCACCTCCTGGCTGCAGCTCCCGCTGACCTCGCTGCCTCATCTCCTACCATGCGCCCCTGCCCACCCCAAGTTCATGCCAGGCCAGCCTTGTTTTCCTCAGACAAGCTCAGGTCCCACCCCAGCATCTCTCTACCTGCTTTTTTCTCTCTGCCTGCGGTGCATCCCCATTTCCACCCCCAGCTGCCCGATTATGCATCCTTCAAACCTCAGCTTAAGGATCCAGCCCTGAGCCCCACAGCTGGGTCCCCCAAATGCCTGAATCACACCCTGTGCTTTTCCTGCGTGCATCCCAGCATCTTCACATAAGAAGTGCTCAACAAATTGGTCAATGATCGAATCCTCCCAACTCCTCTAGAGAAAGTAGTGAGGCCCAGAGAGGAGGGGTAACACCTAAAGTTGGTGTCAGAGCCCAGGTGAGCCCAGGCCTTTCTCATCCAAAGCCTCAGCCCTCGCTCCCTCCAGAAGGAGCCCTTCCTGCTTTATCCTGGCTCCTTCATCCGGGAGTGGTGGCCCCCTTGCCCTGCCATCATCACGGGGCATGCCCCACTGGAGGGTGGTGGGAAACCCCCTCACCTTCACTTCACATCTACTTTTCAAACCATAGATGATCGTTTATACACTCGTTTGGTCACTATTACCGTTCACTTATTCACCAAATATTTATTGAGCAAATTATATGTGTGACATTATGCTATTCATCGGTGAGCAGTGAGCAAAACAGGTTGCTGCCTTCAGAGAGTCACCGTGTAGAAGGAAGACAGACCAAACCGCATAAACAGACAGTGAGTGTTGAATGGTGGCCAGAGGGAGGTGCCGGGAAGGAACCCAGAGGGCAGAGTGACAGAGGAGCAGTGGTCCCCACCCAGCATCAACACTCTCGGCCTCCTAACAGAACCCCCGCTGTTGCATTCAGCGGTCCATGGCCTCAAACGTCCCCAAGCCGGGAGAAACCATCCTAACCCCCAGGCCCCAGGGTGAACCTGACTGGCCCAAGGGTAATTCTACCCCCTTGCCTGTAGCCTGTCCCTACAGGCTCCGAGAGGGAGCATGTGACCCATTTCAGGCCAATGAGACAAAGGTAGTTCTGCTAGGGAAGACAGGGACCTAGGAAAGCATCCTTGCTTTAAAGAGAAAGCCAAAAGAAGGGATGGTCATTCGTCTTCCTCTGGGTGCTGTCATGTCTGGCTGGGACGGCTAGGAGCGCTGCAGCCTCATGCTCCCAGCCTGAGGGTGAAGCCAGCCCTGCGCCCAGCTGAGCAGAGAGGTGGAAGAACCAGGTGCGTGGTGCTGCTGTATCGTGAGGGCGCTGGAGCCCTCTGATTTCCCATCCGTGTGAGATTTCCTTTTTTTATAGCCCACCTAAAGCACCAAAATTGATACAGAGATGCGGGCTGTATCTGCTTCCCTCGTAGTTCTATCCCTAACTCCTGCCACAGTGCCTGGAACACAGTAGAGACTCAATAAATCGTTTTGGAATGGGTGGTATGTGTTAGGTCAGACTTCCCAGAAGCACACTGGTGGACAAGGCTTCCTGTGCAGGTGTCATATTATGAAATGTTCCTGGGGGTCTCATGAGGGGGAAGCAGAAGTAGGCCAGGAAGTGGGGGCAGGGGGAGAACAGGAACAGGATCAAACAAAGCCCCCAGGGCAGCTTCCACCTGATCCCCCAGGGAACTAGACCTAGGGAGCTGGGCTTTCTCTTTTTTTTTTTTCTTTTTTTTTTTTTTTGCAGTATGTGGCCTCTCCCGTTGCGGAGCACAGGCTCCGGACGCGCAGGCTCAGCGGCCATGGCTCACGGGCCCAGCCGCTCCGCGGCATGTGAGATCTTCCCGGACCGGGGCACAAACCCGTGTCCCCTGCAGTGACAGGCGGACTCTCAACCACTGCGCCACCAGGGAAGCCCAGGAGCTGGGCTCTCTTAATCCCACTCCTCAATCTCTGCCTGAGGGCCACCCAGGGGGATAGAAAGCCAGTCCCTTCCAGTTTTCAGCTTTCGCAGTTAAAGTGGTTCCAGGAGCGCAAGAGTGGCACCTGCCACCCCCTGGAGCCAAAGATACAGTGAAGCTGGCACAGAAGTGATGAAGAGACCAAAGAGCGTCCGGACGTGGGCCAGCAATGGGGGCCACAGGTAGATGAACGAATAGGCCTAGAGTGTGTCCACAATTGATTCTCAAACAGCAAAACCGAGGCAGCCTTCTGGTCTGCAAATGCTCCCACCATACCCCTCCTCCAGCCAGACGGGTCTTTTCCTGCTGCCCACATAGGATGGCCAGCAGAAGCCCCCAACTTTTATTAAAATGGAAAAACAATCTTTGCATTTCAAAATTATTATTGTTATTCATCTTGAGATTCTTTTTGCAGAACATCAAAACCAGATCATAATTTTATGATGAAATATTGATTATGCATCTATATTTGTATGCAGAGCTCCATACTATGTAATATCGTCCACTTGTCAATATGAAGATGGATGTTCCCCCCAGGCAAGTTTTGATAAAATACTTGTGTTGATATAAAAAGACATTGATGCCAATGCAAATCAATACCTGCTTATTGGCTTGGGTCTCTTCTCCTCCCCGCAGCAGCCGCTCCAAGAGGGGCTTCCAAACACCAGTAGCTCCCAGCCAGTTTGCATATTTCTTCATTACACCACGTGAGTGGGAAATGTCAAGGGAATGCGGACTGGCAGGGGGCTGCCCATACCCGCTCCTGAACCGAATCGGGAAGGGAATGAAAATAAAAGCAAACAGCCTGTAAACAAATCTGAGAGACACTTTATTACTGTCATTAGCAATGCGCTTATCCTGTCTCGCTTTCAAAAGGAGTAATATTTAAACAGCAGAGGAACCAAGAATCATCTCCATCCTTGTCAGGTTCTCAGCATACGACAGGAACTAGGTCTCGCCTTGACTGTGGGCATCTGCCGTGTCTGCCTGCCCAGCACTTACTGTCACCTGAAACTCCATGTATTTAGAACTCTCTAAGAATCTCATTTATTCTCTGCCTTCCCCGCAATGAAGTAAGGTCCCAAGGGGCAGAGCTTTTTGTTTGTTTACTGCTGTATTTCCTATGTCTGGATGCTGAATTAATTTCTTTCTGCTTCATTCATTCATCCAACAAATTGAGCAACTACTATATGACATGACTCTACTGGGTTCTTGGTGAACAAAACATTGTTCCTGGTGAAAAAACATTGGCCAACAAAACAGACATTCTAGTGGGCTAGAGGACAATAGAGATAATAAATATACAGGAAGTTAGAAGGCAGTAAATGCTATGGAGGGGGCAGAGGACGTGCAAAGTAAGGACTGGGAATGCTGGGGAGATGGATTCTGATTTTAAATCGGGTGGTCAGGTGCAGCTTCAGAAGGTAGCTTTGAGCAAAGCTTTGTAGGAGGTAAGGGAATGAGATACATAGCCATGGAGGGGAGGGGTTAGGGATTTCCATGCACTTGGAATAGTGCAGATATCCTAGGGCAAGAGTATGCCTGGTTTATTTAAGGAACAGAAAAAAGTGAGTGGCTAGAATGGAGTGAGTAATGTTTGGACAATTGAAGTAGAGGGGTGATGCTGAGGCTTCTAGGGGCCACCTTGCCCCTAACAGCTGCCGTATGGGAGACCCCATGTGAAGAATAAACAGTCACACAGAGCCCCCTGGATCCAGCCACACCTGAAGCAACTTCTACCCAACATCTTTTCTGTGCTTGAGCCAATATATTCCCTTTTTAAAGTCACTTGTAACTGAAAGAGACCTGAGAAAACAGTCTGAAACCAAGCGACTAGGACGTTTGAGTTACTGTGCCGATGGTGGGTCTCAAAGATACCAGCCGGCTGGCTGTGGGACAATGGGAGATCCAGCCTGGGAGGGCGAGGCCTGGAAGCCATCTGTGCAGGGGAGGCCTGGATAGCTGACAAGTGAGAAGGAGTCTTTCAAATTTGCAATTTTCAAGTGTCAGAATGATGTTGTGCCGCTCCTCTGACACTCGGCATCTTAGGCAGATTCTCCCTGTTTCCATCAACACATCTGCTGTGTGAGGTACAGCCTTTGCACTCACATGACCCAGAACCCACAACTGAGAATGAGAACTCAAGGTGTTAGTTTGTCCAACAAGTCACATTCAAAGGACCAGACAGGCCCTTCTTCCTCAGTTACCAAAGTTGACATAATACTTTCAAAGGATGCTATTCAATTCAACAGGTGCTTTGAACAGCTGCTCTTCAAGATGCTGGGGAGTCAGAAACACACAACTTGGCCTGTCCCATAAAAGATAATCTAGTGGGTGAGGGGCCCTTTAATTCATTTCATTCACATTTATTCCATGCTAAAGGCAAGACACTAGGTGCTGGGGTAGAAACTCCCAAAACAGGAGAAGGACAGACATTCGCATGTGATACTGGTATGTGATCACCCCACCATTATTCATTCAGCAAACTTGAAGTCGGTACTTCCTGTGCACCCAGCACTCTTAGGCATTAAGGATGTAGCAAAAGCAAATGGGCAAGATCCCAGTTCACGTGGACTTTATGTCCTAGTGGAGCATGACGATAACAAAGTGAAACTAATCTTTTAAAGAAAGGATGACTTCTGAAATTGTTAAGTGCAGAGAGGAAAATATATCAGGAAAATATATTCCAATAGAGAGATACTGGGGAGTATGGGGCAAGATGGAGAGGTCCGGGAAGGCTGAGCTGAGCCCACGTGCTGGGAAGAAGCCAGCCTGCAGAGATGCAGGGGGAGTGCTGTAGGCAGAGGGAATGATGGTTGCAAAGGCCTGAGCAGAAGCAGGCTTGGCACACCTGAGGACCAGACTCAAGGCTGTGTGGCCAGAGCTTAGCCGGTGACGAGGAGAGATGGGAGATGAGGTCAGGGTGAGTGGGGCCAGATCATGAGGGGTTCGGGTTTTATCCTAAGTGCCGACACCTTTATTTCAGGGTGATGTTGGCATACTCCCACTCAGATAAATTAGCATTCTCGCCTTGGCCGATCATTCGGGTAGAAACAAGAAATGTACCCAGCAATGCAAAAAGAGGAGGGTTCCGCAGTTTCTCAAGATCCAGACAATGGCACCTTGTGTTTGTTTTGTTTTAAAGAGAAGGAAGCCTGCAAATAAACAGAACCCAAGACTGAAAGTAAAGGGGCCACAATAGAGGAGGGAACCACACAACGCACGTCACAAAGTGAACAGCAAGACGAAGGCAGGAGCAGTTCATCCCAGGCGAGGGACTTGGGAAGGAGTGGGTGACCCCCCAGAGGTGGGAGAGATGTCCCCGCTCTGGAGGCAGCAGCATGGGACGGGGGTGCAGCGAGCTGGCCAGGAGGATCAGGGTAAACGTTGGGGCTGAGAGTGAGGGAGGAAAGCTGGGTGCTGGGAGCAGATTTAAAGTTAAATGGCTGCCGTAGACCTTGTGTAGCCCTCTAAGCTTCTGTCCTTCTTGCGGGGGCTTCAGTCCTGGGCCCAGGGGAGACGTCACTAGGCCTCTGCTCTGCATCTGGGCCGTGGCAGCGTCAGGCTGCAGGAAGGACGAGGTCCCAGGCTTACAGCAAATCACACACCTAGTCCTTGGCCGCGCCTGCTGTGTTTTTGGCAGTTGGAAACGCATGAAAGAAGTTCATTTTTCTGGGGCTTCCCTGGTGGCGCAGTGGTTGGGAGTCCGCCTGCCGATGCAGGGGACACGGGTTCGTGCCGCGGAGCGGCTGGGCCCGTGAGCCATGGCCGCTGAGCCTGCGCGTCCGGAGCCTGTGCTCCGCAACGGGAGAGGCCACAGCAGTGAGAAGCCCACGTACCGCAAAAAAAAAAAAAGAAGTTCATTTTTCTGTAGCAGCTACTGTGATGAAGCAGGGAGAAGTGACTGGAAAGGTCAAACATGCCCTTCACCTACTCAGCTCATAAACCCGGGGAGAGACCGAGCCCTGAGCCTTTGGGAGGAGAGTAAACCCCCCGCTGTGCCAAGGCTGCAGAGTTGGAGTCAGGGTCGGTGCGTCCTGGGGGAGACCTCCTCCTGTTCTAGCTCACCAGGCCCTCTGGCTGAGCTTTCTGTACAGGGTGGACAAGGAGGAGATGTGCCTCTAGGGTTCCAGGGCCAGGTGCCTTAGAGAGGCAGGTTAGGGTTGTGGTCAAGAGAACGGGCTCTGGACTCGGAATGCCATCAGTTCAAATCCAGAATGGCTGTCATCCTAACTTGAGGGTGACACCGTTGAGGCTGAAACCAACCAATAAGATATTACAAAAGGAGGCCAGCAGCGTGAAGGAGGCCGTTCCTTCACCATACTAAGAGAAGCTTCACTGAACCGCAGAGCAGGTAAGAAGTGCAGCAGCTTGAATGTCTCAGGTGGGTTCCCTGGTAGCAGGCACGAGTGGGGGGCAGAGCCCAAAGGTAAAGCGTTAGTGGATGGCTTCCAGCATTATCTGGGACGGAGAGGGGTTTCCACTCCTGAAAGGGCCTGGATAGCCCTTTCTAGGAAGTTTTATCCCAATAGCCATCATAGTTTGAAGACAATGTCGTTAAAACTATGAACTCCCTAACTCTAGTTCTATGCCCACCAAGCATCCTTCTTATTTCAAATTAGCTTCCTATGTTATGTGCGAGAGAGAGCGTGTTGACAGAAAGAGGACCAACTGACTGTTTCTCTTGGTGGGCATGTTTTCATTAATAAACCAACTTTACAGCCTCTCTCTCTCTCTCTCTCTCTCTCTCTCTCTCTCTCTCTCTCTCCCCCTCCCTCTCTCCCCATCTCCCAGACGAGCATTAAGCCAAACACTAGGGGATGTCCCTACTGTTCCGACCCCCAAGGTACATATTGCTTTCCCACAACCCCTCTCCTCCTCTTCTCCTGTGCCCACTGTGCTCCACCCCTCCTGGTATATCAGAGCTCAACAGAGTCAGGTCAGAGCTTGAAGGATTCTGAGAGCCCACTGAAAGCAATGACTCCTGCACTGAGGTTCACAGAAGTAGCATTGGGTCCTGTGAATTCTTGGCAAAAATTCAGAAAACCTAAGGGAATCCACGCATTAGCCGATAATGAGACCACACAGACTAAGTACAGCATCAACCACTTCATTAAACTGGGAAGCTTAATACTGTTTCTATCGCACAATCACTCCTAAATGTCTTTTATTAATAAAATTGGGGAAGTGAATTAGTTATTCCTTAATAAGTGCAGAGTGTTTAATTGGCAAAATCTTTACAAAGAAGAGGATCCACGAGCGGTGAGAATACTAAAAGCTGTCCTTGTTCTATGGGGTCAGAAAAGCTGAGCTGCCACCCGCCCCCCCTCACCATTTTACAAGTGAAGAAAGGGGACACAAAAAATACTTTTCCTCAAGTTTCAAATTTCCACTTCCCTTAAACTCTTAGAATATTCTGTAACCCTTTATAGCCTATAGCAGCTAGAATCATGAGGGATAGTCTCTCTAGAGTCTGTTTCCTTTTTCTGAATTCACTCAAACCTCAGTGGATGATAGATCTGACCCTTGAAGTCAATATTACACATAAATAAGAATCATCCTCAGTTCACCTACTATTCTTGGTGGGAGGGGAGGGAGGGAAGGAAGTGGTTCAGTAATTTTTAAGTGGGGGAGAAGGGTGTAAAATGACACTCTTACTACACCAGTAGTTTCTCCACATTATTTAATCTTCACAACAATCTCATGAAGAAAGTATAATTTTCCATTTCACAGATAAGAAAACTAACATTTGGAGAGGTTAAAAGACTTTCCAAGGGAGCAAATGTTTAGAAGTAAAGCGCAGTTCTAGTGTTTAAGCCCAAGTTCATTCCATAACGAGGCTCTATAAACGCCACTGGCTTCAGCACCATGGACAGAGGCAGAGCCCCCAGAGTCTTCACTGGGAAAGGACTGGGGGCAGAGAGGGTGGGAAGTTGGGTGCTGAGTCCCAGGGAAGAACTCTAACTACAGAAATGCCTGAACAAATAGGAAGGGGCCAGGGCCAAGGAAAGAGCTATTATCATCATAGTCTCTTCACATCTGCATCAAACTCCTCTTTTGAGAAGCATTTTCTATCCTCCTACCAACTACTTAAGCTAGAACAAGCATTGTCATCTGTAAAATGCCATTCCCAGACTGCCACCCAGAGTTCTTATAAAACACAGATGAATCAATGGATGGAAAAGTTATCTGAAATTCATAAAAATTCACTGTTAAGGAAACAGCTGTAGGATTGGGATTCCCCCAATCCCAGTGACTTAACACAATAGACATTTATATCTGGCTTGTGTAAAGCCCAAACAGGGATTCCTGATAGCCAGGAAGCTTGCCTCCAAGAGTGATTCTGGTACCGGGTACCCTGGGGTCCTTCCTCCTTGTGGCTCTGACACCTTCCAACATGGCTTCCTGTGTTTAGGTTCCTGTGTTTATCGAGCTAAAAGGAAAAATCATGAAGAATATCCAGGGAGATTTTTATAAGCTGAGTCTGGAAATGGCATACATCACTTCTCACATTTTATTGATTAGAACCCAGCTCATGGCCACACCTACCTACAAGAGGGGATAGGAGGTGTGGTCTAGCAGTGGGTACAGGAAGACGAGGAGATGAGTTTAGATGAACACAGAGCAGTTTCTCGCTCCTGTGCAAAGCTAAGTTGTCACAATCACGTGATTCTTAGCCCCACTTGAGAGCTTGAAAGTGGGAATAAACTAAGGACAAACCATGTTAAATATCTTGACTCCTGGGCTTCTACTGGATGAATTCCACATGTGGATAATCTTGGATTCCCTAGCTGGGCATCTTGTGACCTCCATGGTACAAAAGCAGGGGAAATTATTACAAGCTAGAGCTGTTAGATCATTAGATCCCCCAGGAAGATATGTATATCTATATAGATAGGTAGGTAGACAGATAGATGATAGATAGATAGATGATGATGATGATAGATAGATAGATCTACATTCCTGGAGATTCTAATTCAGCTACCTGGCATGGACCTGGGATGTGTTTTTAACCTCAGGGGATTTTTCAGGACTCTTTCAGTTGCAAGTGGCAGAAATCCAACACACATGCTCTTAAGCAAGACAGGAAATGCACTGGTTCATGTAATTGTGCCAGGGATAGGATTAATTTGGGTCGTGGCTGGATATAGTTTCAAACAGTCTCATTGAGACACCCCAGCTCTCCATCTCTTACCTGATCTCTTCAGTAGAGGATCCATTTTCAGGCAATCTCTCTTCATGGGTCAAGGTGGCCACCAGCAGCTCCAGGCATACTTTTTTATCCACAGTCCCAAGAGAACACTGCTCTTTCTCAGGAAAAGTTCCATAATTTATCCCTTTGGAACTAATCGTTCTGGCCTGGATCACATGCCTATCCCTAAACCAGTCACTGTGACCTGAAAAATGGATCCTCTGACTGTCCAGGTCATGAATCTGGGTCATGAGCCCGCCCTGAATCTGGGGGCAAGGTCCGAGCCATACCACACACATGGACTAGTTTGAGGCGGGGGGTGGTTCCCCAGGGACAACCAGAGTGTTATCCCCAGAAGAGGGGGGGACAGGGAATGGGTGCTGGGCAAGCATCAGCAACAGAGATTCTCATGCACTAGGCTATGGGGGGCTTTGAGAGATGTGGGAGCCCTGACCTTCATACTCCCCACAGGGCTGTGGGCAGGTCCCTCAGACCTGCAGAGAGGTCTCTGCTCACCAAGCTGCCTGATGCCTTCCATTCCTACTCCGGAAGCCTGTTGAGTACTCTCTACATTGAACACATGATACTGGCATGACCCTCCAGGCTTCCTTTGTCACAGGACAGGAGTGTACCAGACCCCTTCACCCAGACCCTCTCAGCAGCCTTAAACCCAACAGGCTTGGCCCTCTTCCCAAGGCCAAGTGCTCGGTTGCCAGCGGCAGCAAGGACTCCAGCTGATGGTGACTTTAAGCAGAGGTTTATGGCCTGAGGCCTCTGGGCAACAAAGAACCCACACACCCCTCAATCTGAAGTCAACACTCGAGTGTATGTACATAATATGTGTGCATGCTTCTCTCCACCTGGGGGGAAAAAAAACCCCCACAACTTTCATCAAGTTACCCAAGGAGACATCCTAAAAAGACTGAAAACCACCAGTGTCAACGATGGCTTCTCTGGGCATCTGCTTCAAGTATTTAACGGCGAAGTTTCATGTACCATAATACGCAGTCTGGAGAAGCAGGGAGCCACAGGCCCACTTGAAATATTCTTAGAGCAATGTTTCCCAGAATGGGTTCCTTGGAAGATGGATTGATGTGATCTTATGTCTAATGAAAGGAACACAAACATTTCACGTTCAAATAAGTTGGGAACATGCTGAACATGAACTCATGGGGTATCCATCTGGGAACCCCCAGTCCTCAGGGCTGTATGTTTGTGGTGGTGACTTTGAGTTTGTGCTGCTGTAAAGAGGTCTGGCGGCAGCAAGCAACTGAAAATTTCAAAAAGGGGGCGATACTTAGAAGAACTCATTCTCTGTTCTTTGCCTGAGTTAGAACAAACAGGGTGCCAGTATGTTTGCTAGACCCCCCGGCATCTCTGGATGTCTGTGAGCTGTGGAGTGGCAGAGGGGAAGAGTGAGGGACTGGAGTCAGCACGCCCTGGGAGGGCTCGTGACTCTGGCACTAACTGGTTGCGCAGTTCAGGCGTGGACTTGACCCCTCTGAACCTCAGCCTGTGATCTGTAAAAGGGTTTGATGTGAGGATAGAGTGAGATCGTGTAGGGAATGCACGGTGTCTGGCACTCAGGAATGCCCACCCACAGGCAGCTGAAGCAGAAGACTGTTTGGAGGTCTGGGGTCTGCAGAGCTTCCTTTGCCCTGGCAGCTCCAGGAAATGCCCCACGTGTCCTTACCTACCTTCTCCTCTTACCTCGGCTGTCTCCTGCCTGCTCTCGACAGCTCCCCATTCTCTCCCCCTCAGGCTCCTTTGCTGCCACTCTGGGGACCGCCAAACATTGCTGGCCCTCTTTCCTGCCCTCTTGTGGCAGCTGAGGGGGTAGCAAAGGGACGATGCCCTCCAAGGCTGGCTCCCTCCCACCTGCCTTGGCATCTCCCCTGGCTCCACCTTGGGTCAACAAGCCACATGGAAATGGATGCAGAGTCCTCACTGTTGGCTGACACTCAGACTGAACTTAAGGTCACCCTTTGTGATATGTCACCAAGAGCGAACAAATCCACGCCGCGTCTATTCTATCAGAGCGTGTTTCTATCTGCATCTGTCATTGCTGATTGCATTTGAATGGGTTTAGTCTCCATTTTAAATAAAAGATTTATGCCTTAGCTGTCAGAGCCTGCCTTCATTTGAAAATTTAATCTTGTTTCTAGGAGTCTAAATTAACTTATTAGATTTAGGCGTCCCTCGTGTGTCTCGGAGAGAAAAGGAGTAGATTCTCCTCTGCATACGGCCCCGTACATGCCACACAGTGGAAGCCAAGAGCAAGATGTGCTTCACCATCCAGCGAACCAAGGCAGGACAGAAGCCACCGTCTTGGACAGTTTTATTTGGTATCCTTGTGTCCAGGAAGTGTTTTTCTGGGTTCCCAGGTCTCTGGGCCAGCTTCCTGACCATTAGCTTGGGGGCCTGTGTTCCCTGCACCAAATTTGCCCTTTCTCCAGAGTTTTGTGGAAGCCCCAGCAGAGACCCCCAGTGAGAGACCAACTGGTCAACCTTAGCTGTGCGAAGAAGTTCTGAGTTTCCTTCGTATCTGTGTTGTATCTTCTACTCTCTCAGAGCGCTCACTAGTTAGACCACAGGGTCAGAAGACCTGGGTCTGAGTCCGAGCTGTGTGACCTTGGGCAGGCCACTTAGCTTCCCTGACCCTCGGTCTCCTCATCTGAAAGATGGAGGCAATGTGAATGCCCATCTCATAGGGTTGCTCTGTCCCTGAGTGAGAAAACAGGGGGGAGGCTCTTAAGAGCTGCTCTCTGTAAGTGTGTAGCTACTTCAGCAGGTATGGTAGGGGTGCACGTCTACCTCCTTTGGAGGTGAAGATGTGGGTGCTCCAAGGGAGAAGTGTCTGCTTGGGGTCACAGCATCTGTGAACGGCAAGTGAATGGCAAAGCTGGCCCAGAACCAGGAATTCTGATCCCAACCCAGTGCCGTGGGCTCTTCCCTCCCGCCCCCACCGACCCCACCCCCATCTCTGTCTCTGTCTCTCTTCCTCTCTTTCCCTCTCTCCCTGTCTCTCTCTCTCTCTCTCTCTCTGCAGTAGACTAAATTGTGCCTCCTAAAATTCACATGTTAAAACCCTAACCTCCAATGTGGCTGTATTTGGAGAGAGGGTCTTTAGGAGCTAATTAAGGTTAAATGAGGTCACAAGGGTGGGGCCCTAATCTGATAGAACTGCCTGTTTTATATGAACAGGAAGAGCTCTCTATCTCTCTCTCCCTCCCTCCCTCCCTCCCTCCAGGAGCATGCACTAAGGAAGGCCTTGTGAGCACATAGTGAGATGGCGGCAGCCTACAACCCAAGAGAAGAGGGCTCAGAATGAAACCTGCCTTGCTGGCACCTTGACCTTGGACTTGCCAGCCTCCAGCCCTGTGAGAAAGAAATTTCTGTTGTCAAGCCACCCAGTCTATGGTGTTTTGTTATGGCAGCCCAAACAGACTAATATACTGTCTCTCTCTGTCTCTGTCTCTGTCTCTGTCTCTCTCTCTGTCTCTCTCTTTCTCTCTCTGCCTCTGTCTTTGTCTCTGTCTGTTTCTGACTCTGTGTTTCTGCGTCTGTGTCTGTCTCTCTGTCTCCCTCCCTCTCTCCTCCCTCCCTCCCCAGCAGTCCCTGACGTTCCCGTAGCACTCTCGCCATCTGCTGGTCAGTCTCAGGTTAGCAGGCAAGGTCCAGGGCAGCCCCTTCCCCTCTCTCTCTCTCTCTCTCTCTCTCTCTCTCTCTCACACACACACACACACACACACACACACACACACACACACACTCCCTAGCCAAGGATGGGAGCTGGACGGACTCTCACCACCCTGTCCTTTGCCCTCCCTCACACCCAATAACCGGGCGCACCTCAGTTCCTGACACATGAACAAACATTTATTTTTTGTTATAAGCTCAGGACCACAACTGACCCATCTCTTTACCGACCCTCACGCCCACCTACTCACTCATTGCCTGGCACACAGTAGGTGCTCACTAAATGTTCCTTGAATGACTAAGGGAAGGCGCTCCCTTTTGAGAATTTCACAAGTTCTCCTCTTTGGGGGCTCTGAGCTCAGGAAGGAGAATGTCTCTTCGTCCTGGTGGGACCCCTACACGCTCACTCACGCAGGTAGTACCCACAGTCACACCCTGCACACAGTGCCAGGCACCACCTGCCCGGGCTACAAGGTGACAGATTGGGAGCCTTGTCTCCTGCCTCATTAAGTGACCTCACAGCCAACTCTGCAAGGCAACCTGGAGCAGGGGACATGCATCTCTTTTTTTGTCACTTGGCAAAACAACTCAAGGGGAAGGAAGATATAGTGACTGTCTCCATAATTCAGCTGTCTCAGCCTGGGAAGGAACCGTTATCTGAGGGGGCTAATTAAGATGAATCTATCCAAGGGGAGAAGAAACCCCAGCTTCAGCTTTCTAACCTAGAGGCTTCTCCATTACTCCAGTTCCTAAATCAGTCCAGGGTGGCAGGGGAAGAGGAGGCTCCTGGCCCAGCGTGCTCAGCCAGGGTCCTTTCATCCTCATCAGGCCAGGACAAGGGCGAGGAGAGTGAGGAACTGGCCTGGGGCACAAGATTTAAGGCAGTGCCACAAACAGGATCGTGCAAGGTGAGTATCACCCATCCTCCCCTTTGCTCTCCTGTGGCTCAGCACTGGCTGTTACTGATCTCGTCTTGCACTTTTTGATAGTCTATTCATAATGGACTTTTTTGCATGAATTTTGATTTTTTTTTAAATATTGCATTAATGAAAGCGGGACTTAGATATCTGCACGCCCATGTTCATAGCAGCACTATTCACAATAGCCAAAGGATAGAAAGCAACCCAGGTGTCCATCGTTGGATGAGTGGATAAACAAAATGTGGTATATCCACAGTGGAATTTTATTCAGCCTTAAAAAGGAAGGGGCAACGATACTCCAATAAAAATTAATTTTTTAAAAAAAAGGAAGGGAATTCTGACACATGCTACAGCATGGTAGAAACCCAAGGGCGTTATGCTAAGTGAAATAAGGCAGTCACAAAAAGACAAATGCTGCATGATTCCACTAATATGAACTACTTAGTCAAATTCAGAGAGACAGAAAGTAGAGTTATCCTGGGGGCTGGGGGAAGCAGGGAATAGGGGGTTAGTGTTTAATGGATACAGAATTTCACTTGGGGAAGATGAAGAAGTTCTGAAGATGGGTGAAGATGGTTGCACAACAATGTGAATATACTTAATGCCACTGAACTGAACACTTAAAATGGTTAAACTGGTAAATTTTATGTTATATATATTTTACCACAGTAAAAAAATACTGCATTAAAATACTGATCTTAATTGCTGAGATTTTTGGCACCCTCTTAAATGTTATGTCAGAATTAAGTACCTCTTACCTCAGCCTTGTCTGACCCTGAATTCCTCACATTGTCCCCATCTTACAGATGGTGGAGCCTGAGGCATGTTATAGGCCTGCCGAAGGAGACCTAGAAGATTCCAGGTAAGCCAGGAACTCAAAAGCCAAGCGCCCAGCTCCCAGCTAAGGATTAAGTTCGATACAGCTCCCCCTGCCTGCCCACCCCTAAGACACTTCCAGGGAGCTCTGTGTACACCACCATCCTTCTGGAGTCAGCTATTCCTTGAGTGGAGTCTTATCCCACAAATAAGGACCTCAGTGGACCCAGAGATCCTGCAGCTCAGCCCCTGCCCACTCCTCCTCTTGTAAAGACCCCATTCCTAACAGCTACAACTCTCTGCTCCCTTGCAAAGAAATCTCTAGGACTGTGGTCAAGTCCATTTTCACACTCTGTAGCTATAACAATGGCTGCTACTTTTTACCCAACATCTATCCCCTCTCCTTCTTCAGTAACAGAACCCAAATTTAGCTGGCACAAGTTGCCTGGAATAAAGGCTTCATTTCTTAGCTTCCCTTGCTAGCTGGGAGTACCCACAAGCCTTAGATCTGGCCCCAAACATGGAAACTGAAGCACCATGTACAGGTTCAAAGATGTGTCCTTATAGAGAGCAGCACCCCCTTTCTTCCCTTTTCCTCCTTTCTGTTGGCTGGAAAGGTAGGCATGATGGCTGGAGCCTATGCTGCCATATTGGAGGATGGAGGAGCACAGGATAGAAGGGGACTGGATCCCTGACATGGTCAGGGCCAGGGCAGCCCTTGCCAACCCACCTGCACACTTCTGTGAGAGGTTCAGTTCCCAAAAAGTCACAAGTCACAAGCCCTGGAGCAGATGAGCTGACCCAGCCTCCCTCTCCACAGGGCAAGGACTCTATGTAGATCACTTCCCAGCCCCTCCTGGTCATTTCTGGAACATTTCCTAATAAATTACTTTCACAGGAATCTTGGGTGCAGGGTCTGTTTCTGGAAACCCAACCTAGGACTTCCTTCCCTCCCCATTTGGTCTTTCATAGCCTGTATGGTGTCCAGGTAGGCTGTAGTACAGCTGGTCCCGAGGGTCATTCTGAACCATTCACCACATACTTCTTTAAGTGAGAGAGAAACTTCTATCAAGCTTAAGCCACTACTGTGTGGACTTGAGCAAATCTCTTGGCCCCTCTGGCTTAGGTGTGCCCCCTGTGAAATGCAGATACAGCCCAATGAGAAAATAGACATGAATGAATTTGGTGAACTTGTAAGAGGTATGTTGTGGACCGAATGTCTGTGTCCCCGACCCCCACCCCACCAAATCCATATGCTGAGATCCTAATCCCCATTGTGATCGTATTAGGATGTAGGGCCTTTGAGGAGGGAATTAGATCATCGTGGGATTAGTGTCCTTGTCAGAAGAACACCAGAGAGTTTGCTCCTGTCTCTGCTCTCTGCCATGTGAGGACACAGCAAGAAGACAGCCATCTGCAAACCAGGAAGAGAGCCCTCGCCAGGGCTGTGATCTCAGACTTCCCAGCCCCCAGAACTGTGAGAACTAAATCTCTGTTCTTTAAGCCATGCAGTCTGTGGTATTTTTGTTGTAGCAGCCGAGCTGACAAGGTACTCACCGAATTATCTGGTGAGTGGCCAATCCCATGAAAACCAAGAGCTCCCCCAAATCAGTGACAAGCTCCAGATGTTTATTTCCAGCAATTCTGGCTGAGAAACTGGGTCCCTCTGACTTTGCCATAGGGAATGTGACCTGAATGTCCTCTATTCAGAGCAAGGCTGTGGGGACCATGCCCCTGCCCTCCACACCATTTTCACATCACTGCTGCTCCCCAGATCCCCCCACACCCACCCTGGGACCACTTTGCCCTTCAGCCTCCCAGGCACCCCACACCCACCCCGTTCACAGCCATGTCTCCTCTGGGCTAAGAAGTGACAAAGCCTTGGGACAGGCTCCCACAGCAACACCTTCAGCAGGAATGCAGGCACATGTCCCAGCCCCAAGGGGAGGCAGGGGGTGGGGGAGGGATGGGGACTAAAGGGGAGCAGGGCCAACACCAAAGGGTAGAAACAGGCCGCTCCCTCCTAAACCGTGAGCAGAGATAAAAGCAGTCATGGGTGGTGTGACTGAGCACTTCACAGTTTCCAAAGCACTTTCTCATGCACTATGTCTCTTATTCCCAGCAAGGACATAAAGGTTCAGAGAAGGCAGAGATGTCGCCACAGTCACACGGCAGCCAGAGATAGCGCATTGACCCACCTTAAACATTCCTCAGAATTTGGAGAGCATCCTAGACACTTGCGCCCTCAGCGGTAGACCTGGGGGCGACAGTGAAGGGGCACTCACCTGCTGACCATTTCCCAGCGATGGCCTGACCCCTCAGGGAAGGGCCTGGACAGATGTTGGAGGCGCCCCCTCACAGACGTGGATAACACATGTCCCTCCTAGAAACTGGACGTGGCTCAGTGAAGGGGACATATCTGTTGGTTTTGTCCTCTGTGATACTAGCACCCCAATATTGCCTTTGAGAACCATCCCTCCCCACAAGATACATTCGGAACTCTTAGTCAAGGGTCCCACCCGGCAGAGGGGTGATCATGTGAGAGCGGCTCAGCCAGTCAGATTGTCCCTATCACTTTCACACAAGTCCCAGATGCACAGTCGATTTCTGGGAACCCAATCTCCCCACTTGGACTTTCACAGGCCATGTGATGTCCAGCCAGGCTGCAGCACAGGCAGGTGAGGTCTCCCACCTCACACCAGTGAGGGATGACGGCACCTGCTGTGAGCCATTGCTGCCCTTCGTCCTCTGCCCAGCCTCACATCACTTTCCTCCTCACTCCAGCCTCCTAGACCTTAGTCAGCTCCACGGGCTCCCCCAGCCCCTTCCCAACAAAGGACCTCTTTCCAGGTTCACACAAGGCTCAGCTCCAGCAATGCCCTCTCAGGGAGGCCCTCCAGGACCGCGTCGAGATGGAACTCTACCAAGCCACCCCCAGGCCAGCTGAAAGCAGCGCAACAAGAGAGATAGCAGAGCATCCCTGCAGAAAACACTCTCGAACTTGGTCTTGAAGGAAGGGGAGGATTCAGACTTCCAGAAGTGAAATGGGAAGAGGGTAGAGAAAGCATTTATCAGCCAAAAGCGTGGCAGCTTCGGGGTCTGCAGGCAGCACGGAGGTAATGAGAGATAGAACTGAGAACAGGCTGGAGCAGATCAGGGGTGCATGGAAGTATGAGGTGAGGAAGTATGAGCTTTTCCTGTTGAGTCGGAGGGAGTCTGGGGGCCAAGATTAAAGACATCAAAGTCACAGCTACTTGCAGTCGTGTGGGGTCACCCAGGTGGGCAAGGTCAGAATCAGGAACCAGGGCGCTGGGCCCAGGAGCGTGACCGAGGTGCTGAAGTACAGCCCCAGGGGTAACAGCCTGGGGTACTCGAGGGAAACGCAGCTTCTCGAGCAGCCGCTTGCTTAGACCGCAACCTGGCCTTTAGCGCCGCCCCAGCCCTACCAGCCTCAAGGCCTCATGGCTTTTGAAGTTCCCAGCCTTCTCCTAGGGAAGCTGGGGGAGGGGTAGAGCCTGGTGTGTTGGAGCCAAGGTCACTTTTCACTTTCATGGCGCTTCATCTCCTTACTGTGGGGAAGTAGTCTTCTGCTTCTAATAGCACTCGGTAATATTTTTCACGTGCTTATTGGGTTAGAAATCTTTCACACAGATTAATCCTCACCACAACTCCTGGAAACAGGTATGGTTATTAATCTCAGGTTTTACAGGTAGGGAAACTGAGGCAGAGAGGTTGAAACCCATGTCCACAGTCACACAAGCAGTAAGTGGCAGAGCCATCACTGAACCATTGTGCCACACTGCCCTGAAATGGACAGGGGTGTATCATCTCTCCCTCCCCTGAGCTGGCCCAGGATCCTGCCCAGCCCCTGTGGCCAATCCCCTCCCTGCCTTCCCGACATCCCACCGGGACTCCCGCCTTGGCGCTTCCCAAATCCTGACAGCCCTCACTCCTTTCCTCTCCAGCCCCACCCCATCCTTCGCAGTGATGTCCCCATCTTCACCCTCCCCACCCAGGTTCCCTTTCACTCTTTCTCCTGGGAGCTTTAAGCAGGAGAGACACCTGGGAATCTGCTCTGCAAACTGCTTGGGACGTCTACACCGGGGCCACCCAAGCCTCCCGCTGCCACCGCCGCCCCAGGGCAGACATTTGGAACTTCAGCTGACTCCCACAGAAAAGTCACCGCATCATTGCCGGCTGCCACCATGCTGTGATTAGTTAATCACTAAGTGCATGGGGCTTTTAATTAACTACCAGCCCTGCACGGGCAGCTGTTCCACAAACCACATCTGATCATGGCTCCCCCGTTCCGGGCTAATGGAACACTTCAATCACGCAATTGATGCTGCAGGGATGGCAGCTGCCAGTACTGCAGCCCTGATGGAAGCAGCCAGCCACAGGAAGGAGAAAAAAAGACAGCTTTCAGCTGGGGGACAGTTGGGTGTGTAAGGCTGAGGAGCAAGTCTGCACAAGATCTGTGAGTGTGCAGATGTGGCTGGGATGTTTATCTATATATTAGAAGTAATTCAACTCAAACAAATGTAAGGAAGAAAGAAATCTATAGGTGCCACATAACCAGTCATACTTCAGGCATGGCTGGATCCAGGGGTACAAGTGAAATTACCAGAGCAGATGGGGCCTGAAGCATCAGAAGAGCAGTACTTGCATCTTGGATGAGTCAGTTGAGCACAGAGAGCTCATATGAGGCATAGAAGAGATTATGATGTTGTCCCTTGTCCCAATAAGGACTTCCTTTGCTTCTCTCTAATTCAGTTATTTCTTCCCATCTCTGGACCTCCAAATAACTGTGGAGGGGCCCAGTGTTCACCCCCTCCCCCAACACAGCCACTTACGTGCACCAAAATACTAGCAGCTGGCCCTTCCCTGTGCCAGGCCGTTGTAAGGCCGATTCAATAATTCCTCACAGGAAGCTATGAGATACATCACATAGTTTTACCTCACTTCACAGATGAGGAAAGAGAGGCGCTAGAGGGTTTGGTGGTGGTGGTGGCTTTTTCACTTGTCAAAGATGCCAGGTGGCAGAGCCGGGATTCAGATCCCACTGGTCTGGCCCCTGAGTCCACTCTCCTGCCTGGAATGCTCCACTGGCCCTGCCAGAGGGCAGAGCAGCCCAGGCTGTCCTCAGCCTTTGCAGAGCTGCCATGGAGGAGATGCCTCTGGGATCATGAAATGGAGAAAGTACCTGCGGGAAGCTCTTCAGAGAGGGGCAAGTGTTAGCACCCTGAGGACCTCCCCAGCCCAGCTACCTGGAAAGGGCAGTGGATTCCAAGGCTGAGGGCTTGTTTAAAATCTTGTCCCTCCAGCATCCGACAGTGGGACCGCTGGGTCCCTCCATTAACCTCAGGCTCTTATCATGGTCAGACTGAAACTGCCCCCACTTGACCAAGTTGCCCAGCATCTGGGGTCAACCACCTCCTGCCCACCCGCTGGGCCAGGCCTCCAGGCTGGCTTTCCGTGAGAGGCAGGGAGTAGAGAGGAATGAGCTCTGAGCCGACCTTCTGGGGAGCAGGACAAGCCCTCCCAGAGCCCAAGCGAAAGCCCCAGGTCTTCCTTGTGACTCTTGCTTCCGTGCTGCCACGGAGGAGAAAGAGGGGAAGGCCATGGCCTGGACTAGGCTGAAGTCATTTCTACGCTATTCCCCCTGCATTGGGCCCCTGGGCCAGCCAGAGCCATTGTTCTGTGGGAATCAGCATTCCTATACCACTCCCATCTTTGGCCATCATACGCCCATTTATCTGTCCAGGTTGTATATTCATGGCTACCATTTATTAAGCACCTACTGTATGCCTGGCACAGTGCTAGCACTTTATTCAGATAGTTCATTGAATGCTCACAATTGCTTGAGTAGGAACTATGATCGGCCTTATTTTACAGAAGAGAAAACTTTAGACCAGAGAGGTTAAGTGACCCGCCCAAGGACACACACCTTTCACATGGTCGATTCCCCTCCAGAGCCTGTACTCTTAATCATGATACTATAACTATGACACTATCTTCTGCCCTGAGTTTCTGCAACTTTGCAAAATCCTTGTCTCTTGAGCTCCTTCCAACATCCCCATGAGCGAAGAAAGGCTGAGGTTAGCGCCATTTTGCAGATGAGGAAACCAAGGTCTGTGGAGAATCGGCCTCCCTGTGGTCATGTAATCAGGAAGCCTCAGGGAAGGGAAGGGACCCAGTCAATCCCCTGACACCCAGCCCTGCACCCTGCCCGCTGCCCAGCCCAGCCTCTCTGGGAATCCCTCGTCACAGGGGTCTCCTGATCCCTCCTAATCCTCTGGGGGAACCCCAGACCAGAGAGTCAGAGAACATTCCACGTGTTGCCAACCCCTCAGCCCTTCCCCTCTCTCCTCCCGGTGGCAGAGAGGTGGAGTGTGAGGGCCTCCAATAAGGCCTGGCAGGACCCTTAGCCTCAGTGAGCCCAGGAAGACCCCAGGGATCGACCCATTACTTAATGCAGGCCTGGAAGGAGGGTGGGCTTGGGGGTCAGACAGGTGTGAGCCCAGCTGCACCACACAGCAACTTCATGTCTTTGAATCTTGGGCTCCAAACCTATAAAATGGGTTAAGAATCCTTACTTATCCAGATCAAGGCTAGGAGGAGATAAATTTGTCTTTGTAACTTTGTAAAGTGTTTACTACCTAGTCTGGGGTCACAAACTCATGTGTCTTTAGGGGACAAGCGGGTCATGTAGGTGGATGAAGCTGGCCAGGTAGGGACTGTAGCAACAGAAGGCCTGTGCCCCATCTCAAGGGGGAAGGTGCCGGCCCAGTCATACCAGATCACCATTTATTAAACAGATCAGAGATCTGAATTTTTTTAATGAAATGTCCTGATTTCTAAAACACTTTGCCGGCTGAATAAGATACACCAGTGGACCAAATATCACATGCGCTGATTTGCAACTCCTGATGGAGTCCTAGTTGCTAGAAAAGCAAAGAGGCCAAACAGCAAGCCCAAGGTCACACAGCAGACGAGGCAGAGCCAGGAGAGCCTCGGCCGAGGCCTCTGGCTCCCTGATGAGCCCAGTCTCCCCAGCTCCACGCTGCTCAGCGTTTTAAGCACCTTCAGAGGCGTCCAGCCCAAGGTCTGCGCCCCTGGGAAGCAGTGGCCTCCTTGGAGCCCTGCAGAGCAAAGGAAGGACATTCCCGGGACAGAGGAGACTGCAGGGCTCTAAGTATGTAAATCACAGCACAGCCATCCTGAGGCCTAATTGAGACATTTGTTTGGAGTGTCCTCAGAAACTAGGGCAGATGTGGCGCTCTGAGAGAGCCACCCGCCCCAGCTGCCCTGCCAACACCGGGGACCGATGGCTGCTCTCTGGAACTTGGACCAGCCACGGGGAAGCCGGTTCTCACTAATAAGATTATATATTTTTTAAATGGCCCTTGTTTACTGCAAGGATACTGAGTATTAAAATGCCGGCAAAGAAAATGAAGTAAAAAAAGACAGCCCATCTCTACAGGAACCATGCAGAACCAGGCTGAAAACCCCCTGTGGATTTCGCCCCTAGGCATCCCCTAGCCTGAGCCCGGAAGGATGGAGTGTGTTCAAACCCATCGCAACACTCGAGGCCTCCTTGACTCTTGAGGGGGGCTGCTGCTTGAACCCTGTTTCTCAGACTCCTTTCTCTTGGAACCCCACGGTGCTCTCATGGGCTGGGGGTCAAGAGAACCAGGTTCCAGTCCTGGATGTACTTATTCCCAGCTGAGTGGACTTGAGTAAGTCACCTCCCCTTCTCTCTGTCTCAATTTCATCCTCTGTCCTTTGCACTGACATAACACCCAGCTCTGGTGAGGGTCCAATGAGGCAGAGGCTACAAACGGGCAACCCCAGGCCTGAGAAAGGCCACATGGGTTTTGTCCAATCAGCATTTCTTTTTAAGTTTGTTTCCAACTAATTTCACATAAACAGTTGGATTTTTGCCTTCTCTTTAAAAATCACAAGATCTGACCCCACGGGGCTGACATTCCCCCATGGCCACAATGGGCCATAGCTGAGGGACAGCTTGCCTGTTCCCCCCTCACCACTCACTCCCTACTGCCTATATCAGCCAGCTCCACTCCTTTATGTTACCTACTTCACACTTGAATTTGAGACCCCTGATTTAATGCAATAGATATGAAAATTCTTTGGAGGAAGTCTACAGATTCTGGGCTTCATTATCATTAGTGGAATTCCCGGGTCTCACTATTTGGCTTTGACCTTGGGCAGGTCTCTTGGTCTCTCTGGGCTCTGGGCTCCACCTCATCTGTGAAATGAGAGCGAGTACTACAGGGGTCCAAGGGCATTTCCAGTTCTGACCCTCGGAATGTCTCAGGGGTCCGGTCTTGCAATCTCGGCTCTTCAATTGCAGTCCAAGAACCTCTTGATTACCTAGGTTCTGCCGGAATATCTGTTAAAGGGAAGGAGGCAGAGAGGGAGGGAGGAAGCTGCTCAAGGCTCCCTGGGTACAGCCCACTGAGTTTCCATCTCTCTTAACCCAGCCCCCACCCACTGTCCCCAAGACAGAGCCAGGCTCTAAAGCCAGGAGGAGTGAGCCTAGGGATGGGCCAGCTGGGAGCAGGACTGCATGTTGGTTCTGCTGACAGAAAGCATGGAAAAACACCATCTTCCCCCGACCACACTTTCTATTTCTTCTTTCTTTTTTAACACCTTTATTGGAGTATAACTGTTTTACAATGGTGTGCTAGTTTCTGCTGTATAACAAAGTGAGTCAGCTATATGTATACATATATCCCCATATGCCCTCCCTCTTGCGTTTCCCTCCCACCCTTCTAGGTGGACACAAAACACGGAGCTGATCTCCCTGTGCTATGCGGCTGCTTCCCACTAGCTATCTGTTTTACATTTGGTAGTGTATATATGTCCATGCCACTCTCTCACTTCATCCCAGCTTCCCCTTCCCCCTCCCCATGTCCTCAGGTCCATTCTCTATGTCTGTGTCTTTATTCCTGTCCTGCCCCTAGGTTCTTCAGAACCATTTTTTTTTTTTTAGATTCCATATATATGTGTTAGCATACGGTATTTGTTTTTCTCTTTCTGACTTACTTCATTCCGTATGACAGACTCTAGGTCCCAGAGATAAACCCACACACACATGGTCACCTTATCTTTGACAAAGGAGGCAAGAATATACAAAGACAGCCTCTTCAATAAGTGGTGCTGGGAAAACTGGACAGCTACATGTAAAAGAATGAAATTAGAACACTCCCCAACACCATACACAAAAATCAACTCAAAATGGATTAAAGACTTTCTATTTCTTTTGCACCACTGCTCCTAATGTCTTTTTATTAAAACCTTAATGAACATCATGTCAATAACTTGTCTTGCAATTTGTTTCAATAAGTACTATTTGGTGGGGGGTAGGGGGAAGGCGTTGTTCTCCACTCCATCGCCAAATTCCCAAGCTTCATTTCTTTCATCCAACCCTCAACTCAATCCCAGGTCCAATCTGGACTTGGGATCCAGGCTTGCTGGCAACGGTGCTCTATTTGATGCTGTTTCTATATCTGCAGGTGTCTTCCTGCCTTTCTCCAGCTCAGCCTGCCCACTCTCCTCCCCACCTGCCCCTATTTCTGTACACATCACTTAGAGGTACCTGGCCCATCAGAAGCATTCACGAGCTGATTGTTGAGTGAATGAGCTTTCTAAAGCAACAGAACACCCCTGCACCTTCATACCCCGGTTCCAGACCAGTTCCCCACTCCCTGTCCCCAGGTCTCCACTCTTTAGACGCACAGAGTATTTCCTCCCCATACAACTCCGTGCTCTGGTCGATGCAGTTCCCTCCATCTGGAATGTAATTTTCCTATTGTCAAAATCCTCTGCCAGGGCTTCCCCGGTGGCGCAGTGGTTGAGAGTCCGCTCGCTGATGCAGGAGACGCGGGCTCGTGCCCCGGTCCGGGAAGATCCCACGTGCCGCAGAGCGGCTGGGCCCGTGAACCATGGCCGTTGAGCCTGCGCGTCCGGAGCCTGTGCTCCGCAACAGGAGAGGCCACAACAGTGAGACGCCCGCGTACTGCCAAAAAAAAAAAAAAAAAAATACTCTGCAAAATCCTTTAAGACCTACCTAGCTCTAATACTTCCTCGGTGGAGTTTTCTCTCAGCCCCCGAAGCGGACTTTACCATGCCCTCCCTTGTGCTCTCACAACACATTCTGTAATGTCACTACTGCACCATCTCCCCTGCATTAGCTGTTCGTATCACACAAAAGATTTTGATTGCAAGTAACAGGAAACACAACTCAGGCTGAGTTACACATTAAAAGTCTGAAAAGCTCAGACACTGGTTCAATTTTTCAGTGAGCCTCATGGCTCCGCCCTGCTCTTTGAATGGGGTTCATCCTCATGGTATCTTCCCTCCCTCATCAGAACAAAATGACCACCACCATTCCAGGCTTTACATCCAAATGCCCCACCATTCACAGAGAGTCTGTTTCCTCACATCTCTAGCAAAAGCTCCCCATTCCATGCTGATTGGGCCCCTACTGTGCCAATCACGGTAACCTGGGGAAGGCCGCATGTTGATTGGCTCAGACCAATCTGGTCCCTTCCCTCAAATTGGAGCCGTGTTTACTCACCCAAACTACAAGGGGCAGCAGTGGAAGGAGAATGGGGAGACACAACAGTGCCCACCAGGCTTTGTAAATGTCTCCCTAAGGAAACAACAAGCTCCATGAGGGCAGGGACTGACTCTGATTAATCTCTGGGTCCTCCTTCCTCAGTGCCCAGCACGGTGCTTGGCACCAGAGACACATGTGTAAACGTTCCTTGATTCGAACACCCTCCTGTCCCGTGAGATGATCCTCTGGGACCTGGGTGGCCTGGCCTCTGGTCTCTCAAAATGACAGTGATGGCTGTCAGATGACCTAGAGCACTAATACTTATGTTCACAAGAGTAGAGTTCTGCTACCCCAGTTTCAACCTCAGAATAGGGCTTCTGGAAACATGTGACCTCTACTGAAGATTCGGGGAAGAGAAACCTAGGATGAAGAAGCCTGAGATTAGGCGTCAGGTATTGTCCATTCACTCACCTGCTCATTCACTCACCTGCTCACTGTACTGATGCCTAGTTATCATTGCCTCCCCAGCCCACAGCCCCTGCTGAATGGGGACAGACTGTGTGACTGTACCCTGCCTGCTTCCACCCATCCTAACCATTCTTGATTGATTACAATAGATCATTTCATTGGTTTTCAGTGGAGTTGTACCATTCCCTCAGAGGTGTTTGGAAAATTGGGGAGACACGTCTTCTATTTTAGTGAGACCACACATTAAAATATTGACATACACCCAAAGGAAGACTATATTTTTTTAATTTCTCTTTTTTTGTTGTTGTTTGGAGGATTATAGTAATTTTTTTAAATATGTGTATTTTATTGCAAGATAGCAAAGGGGGTCTTCCAAAATGTGTTACGTAAAGTGTGCATTGACAGGGGACTTCTGCCTCCGGCTGAGTGAGAATATGGTAAATCCTCTCCCCAAAACACAATTATAAAGCTGGGCAAAATTGATCAAAACAACCATGCAGCACTCGACATCAACAACAATTGGAGCAGCACTTGTGCTTGGAAACTGGAAATGTGGGCAATAACAGTGAGAATCTATGGCATTCTAGCCGGAGGCGGCTCCCATTCCCCTCCTCCCAGTTCAGTCCGAAGGGAGGGTGCACCAAGGTGGGGCAGTTTCTCTGGTTTGGTTAAAGGGGGCTCACTGGATTTGGATCAGAGAGCAGCACCCACTCTTGGCAGCCTTGTTGGTTTAAGTGAAAATCTCCAAGTCAGAAAAGCAGGTAGGCCAACAACTCCACTGGACAAATGTTGCCGTTGTGTTTGGGCATATATATTTCTGGCCAAAGCTGCATGCATGCACCGCAGAAACTAGAAAGGACTCAATCAAGCCACAGGCTCCTGGCCAGCCCCGAGGCTGTGAATGTGTGTGAAGGAGACAAGAAAGAGCCCAGTAGAAAGCAAATGATAAGGACCGTGTGCAAATGGCCTGAATTTTGAATGTGCTCCTGGGATAGGCATCTTCTAAAATGGTTCCCAATGATCCTCACCTCTAGGATTACTGCCCTGTGTAATCCTTCCTTTGGATGTTATCTGGACATAGCAACTTGCTTCTAATAAATAGAACATGGCAGAAGTGATAGATGTCACTTCCAAGTTTAGGTTATAAAGGACTGACTTCTTTCTTGCTCTCATTCTCTCTTTAGTTCTTCTCCCTTGCTGTTCTGATGAAGCAAGCTGCCATGTTGTAAGCTTCCCTATGGAGAGGCACATGTCACAGAGAACTGAGGGTGGCCTTCTGCCAACAGCCAGCAAGGAAAGAACTCAGTTCAATGGACTGCAAGGAACCCAGTCCTGCCAACAACCAGATGAGGAGCTTTGAAGTACATCCTTTCCCAGTCAAGCCTTTTGGGCCAATCAACCTGGCCAGCAGCTTGATTTTAGCTTGAGTCAGAGGACCCAGCTAAAGCACACTCAAAATCCTGACCCAGAAAAACTGTGTGGTAGAAAATGCTTTTTTTTACATGATCTGTCATGTAGCAACATGATAACTGATACGGTTCCCCTACCCACACACAGACTAATCAGCAGAGGACAGATAATTGAGGTGTTTGAGCACAATCTCTGTCCAATCTGATATGCAGGTGTAGACACAGAGACAATGCTTAGGAAGCTAGACTTAAATATATAAACAAGAATATAAAAAATTTAATCAGAACTTCAGCAGCTACATACCATAGGGAAGACAGGATTCCCAGATTCCCAGACAGGGATTGTCTGATTCACAGAGCCTGAAGAAGTTACTTTAAAAATAAACAAATGAAAAAACAGTAACAATAAACCTTGAGGGCAGAGGGGTGAATCAGAAACCAAAGTTACTACTATATTTTTTAATGTCCAATTGTCAACGAAAAGAAATTACAAGTTATACAAAGAAACAGGAAAGTATGACACATACTCAGAAAAACAGCTGTCAATAGAAACTGTCTGAGTGTTCCCAGATGTTGAATTGAAAGACTTTAAATACCTATTAAAATATGGTCAAAGAACTAAAGTAAACTATGTTTTAAATTTTAAATGAAAGCATGACAACAATGAATCAAGAAAGAGAGATTCTGAATAAGGAGAAAGAAATTATTTTTCAAAAGGGGATATTCTGGGCTTGAACAGTACAATTGAAATGAACATTATACTAGAAAGGCTCAACATCAGATTATATATGGTAGAGGAAAGAAGATTGAACCTGAAGATAGACTGATAGAGATTATCCAATCTGAAGAACAGAGAAGAGAATAATTGAAGAAAAATGAACAAAGCTTTAGAGACCAGAGGGACAGCATTAAACCTGCCAACAGATGTATAATGGGAGTCCAGAAATAGAGAGAAGGGCAGGAAAAAAATAATGGAAAAAATAATGGCCAACGTCTTCCAGAATTTAATGTATTTAAAGACATTAAATACATATCCAAAAAATTCAACAAATCTCAAGTGGGATAAATACAAAGAGATTCACACCTAGACTCATCATAGCAGACATTTGAAAGAGAAAAATCTGCAAGAGAAAAATGACTTATATGCAGGAGAGTAACAATATGATCAACAGCCGACTTCCCACATAAAACAACGAAAGGCAGAAGAGAATGAAATAACACATCAAAGTGCTGAAAAAAATGGTTAACCAAAAATTCTATTATCCAGCAAATTTTTCTTCAGAAATGAAGGCAAAAATAAAAGCATTTCTACATACACAAAGACTAAAGAATTCATTGCTAAAATCCTGCAAATATATTGTAAAACAAATGAAGCCAGATACAAAAGACTACATGTGTATGATTCTATTTATAGAAAACTCCAACAGACAAAAGAAATCTATGAAATTAGAAGTCAGAGTACTGCTTACCTTTGGAGGGAGGTAGTGACTAGCAGGGGCCATAAGGGGGAATTTCTGGAGCATTAGTTACTTGTGATTCTGGCACACTTCTGCATATAGTTTCCATCAATAAAAAGAAAAAAGGAAGCTTGATCATATCACTCCCTCCCTTATGTTTGATTCCCTTTATTGTTTTCCCTTTGCTTCCCTTTCCTTCCCAGTCTCAGCAAACCTGTGATCTCCAAGGTGCTCTCTGGTCCAGCCTCTGCCCACCTCTCCAGCATCATTTCTCATTACCGAGTACACTAGCCACCTTGGCCTTCTGCTATTCCTCAAGTGTTCCCTGCTTCCATCCTGCCACAGGGCCTTTGCACATGCTTGTCCCCCTGGTCCAGAGCCCCATTGAGACCAGCTTACCCTTTAACTCCAGCCACTCCCCAAGTGAGATCTACTCATTACCCATCCAAGTCTAGTTCTTTTGTTTTGTTTAGTTCTTAGGATTATATTCCTTTCCTTCAGAGCACTCATCTTCATTTGTCATTATGGATTCACAGGGTAATTATTTGACTGCTGTTTTGTCTTTCCCACTAGTCCATAAGTTTTAGAAGGTCTGACTATGTTTTCATCTTGTGTTGTATCTCCAGCACCATGTCTGGCACATAGTAGGCATCTGATAACTATCTGTTCAATGACTATAAAACTAATTAAGGCTATACAAATCTTCATTCTAATTAGAGCACATTGTGGAAAGCCTACCAGACTAAGAAATTTTAGATTTTTTTTTATAAGCTACAAGGAGTCATTGAAGGTTTTGGAGAAGAGGAGATATGTGAGCTGAGCTTTGTTTTAATAAGATCTCTGTAGAAATGGAGGTGGAGAGCCCATAAAGGAGGCTGTGGCAGAGTCCAAGTGATGGACAGTGCCTAAAGAGGGACAGTGGCCATGAGGGGAAACCAGTGTCTTGCTCCACTCTGACCCCCATGCACAGCCTGACAGTGACCTCACAATCACCCTCTGGATCTCCTACCCTTGAAGGTTAATATCCCGGCTCTGGCCTAACGCTGCCCTTTATGTTCACATTTATGTTCACATCTAGGGGACAAAACCCTACCATCTGAGTCATCCAGGCCAGCAACCAGAGGCAGAGGGTTCAACAAAGCAAGCGTGTGCCACCTTTCCGCCCAAGGCATGACCAAGGCTCCATGAAGACAGAGCAATCAGAGGACTTGAAGGATTCCCTGCCCACAGAGAGGAAGCATGTGTGGAGGACGGCCGAGGAGAGGCAGATGTCAGACCTCGCGCGGGTGTTGGAGTGGCTGGAGCGGAGGCAGGGGAAGAAGAAGCAAGCTCTCCAGGTGTGTACTTACTGTCAAAGAAAACCTGCAGGGAAGGCTTCATTCGAGACTACTACTGCATGATGTGATGGGGTGAGGGGAGGGTTTGCAGCACTGGGGTGAGCCAGTAGAAAAGCACCGGAGGACATGGGGAGAGATTGTCACTGTGATCGGGCCACCCTTGTGGGCTAATTATCCCTATGTAGTTAGGCTCCTACCCTCCCACAGAGACTGGGAGGTGGGAATGCTATCCTTCCTGATGATTGCATTTCAAAGGGATGGCTCCCAAGCTCTGGAGAAAAACATTCCTGGATTATAAAGCTGGGCAAGAGGCTGGGAGAAGATTTACATCTCAGAGGGGCAGAGAAAGAATTTACAGGTGTAAATTGTCTAAAGGAATTGTTCTAGGAAAAGGGAGGTCAAGGTCCTAGAGTCAGGAAGAAACCTACCTAGTTTAGTCGAGGTGAAGAGACCTTAAAGCCATCTTGGTCAGTGTTGGAGAAGGGCTGAGAGGCAATAGCGTCTAGTGTCTTGATGATCTCAGAATGGGTCCTCCCACTGTCCCCAGGCACTTCCATATCCACATGATGGTCCCAGGGTCAGAGGGCATTCTCCACCTCCACTATCTCCACTGGGACTCCTGCTAACATACCTCTTCCTTTCTATCCTGCATTAGAACTAGTTGTAACCTCCTGTCTTAGTCCATTTGGGCTGCTACAACCAAATACCATAGACCAGGTGGTTTAGAAATAACAGACATTTCTTTCTTACAGATCAAGGTGCCAGCAGATTTGGTGTCTGATGAAGATCTGCTTCGTGGTTCATAGACGGCTGCCTCCTTGCTATATCCTGATAAAGAGGAAGAGTCAGGAGAGCTCTCTGGGGCCCTTTTTTAAGGCCCTAGTCCCATTTATGAGGGCTCCACCCTCATGACATAACAACCTCCTGAAGTCCCCACCTCCTGACACCATCACGTAAGGAGTTAGGATTTCAGCACAGGAATTTAGGGGGACACAAACATTCAGTCTGTGGCACCACCCTTTCCTCTTTCTCCAGGAACTATGACAACCAATTTTGCCCCAGTTTCCCCCAGAGTTCCCCTCTGGGCCCATCGTCTACACAAAATGAAGCCATGTCCTTGGAAAGTGGTCTCCTCTGCAGAGGATGCCACCTAATCTTCACTGCCCTGGCTCCCAGAGAAAAATGGGTGAAAACGGCATTACTAAGAACAATGATAACTTTTATTAAGTGTTTCCTGTGTGCCAGGCCCTGTGCTTACTGCAGTGAGTTGCCTGGTCAACTGCTCCCAGCAAGGCTACAAGGTAGGCACCGTTCTTACCACCAGCTGAAGGATAAGAAGCTGAGATGAAGAGGAATCATTTGCTTGAGCTCACAGAGCTAGTGAGGGGCCGAGCCAGGGCTCAACCTCAGATTTCTCCAGTTTCCAAGCTCGTGGGCTGTCAGGCCCACGCACCATCACCACCTCCCCTTCTCCTGCTTCACCCGGTTCAGTGGCCCCTGCCCTTCAGAGGAGCTCCTGTTCTGGTTATGTGCTTACTTGTCAATTATAGTCAGAGAGATCTGGAGTGCCAGTTCCATCAGATACGTGTAAACACACCTGACAAACGTATTTTACTCTAAGGCGTTAGTGATTTACCTACCCTCCCCCTTCCCCCCATTTTTGGGCCTCTCAGAACTCATTCGCAGAAATCAGTTCTATGATGAATATGTTTGATCCCATCTCTTCATACTAAGATTATATTCCTTTTTTATAAATTTTTATTGGAGTATAATTGATTTACAATGTTGTATTATTTCCAGGAGTACAGCAAAGTGAATCAGTTATACATATACATATATCCACTCTTTTTTTTAGATTCTTTTCCCATATTGGCCATTACAGAGTATTAACTAGAGTTCCCTGTGCTATATAGCAGGTTCCTATTAGTAATCTATTTTATATACAGTAGCATGTATATGTCAATCCCAATCTTCCAATTTATCCCTCCCCCACCCTTCCCCCCCGATAACCATAAGCTTGTTTTCTACATCTGTGACCCTACTTCGTTTTTGTAAAGTAAGTTCATTTGTACCATTTTTTTAGATTCCACATATAGGCGATATCATATGATATTTCTCATAAGATTATACTCTAATAATGTTTTCACAGCTTTACCTTATATGTGGCTTTTATTGTAAATAAGTTTGGACCCAGGGAGGGAACAATTTAATCTGAAAATACAGTTAAATCTTCAAGCATCATTACCCTCGCCAGAAACATTTGTATTTTGAAAGACGCTCCTGAGAGAGAGGGTGATGCTCCCGTGGCAGGTCTCGTATGGCAGGTGGCGGGGGACCCTTTAGTGAAGACGGTTGGAGGGGTGCTGTCCGCAGCCTCCTCTCCCTTCTCCTGGCAATCCAGGCTTTTCTCCACTTCAGCACGATTATGGAGCTACCCAGAGGGCTGTACCCCTTGTTATCCATTTGCCATCCATGAAGACCCCTGAAGTCTCAAAGTCTCAGCCACAGGGGCCACTGAATCGTGGCTATTGCAGTTTCCTCGGGTCTGTGGTATCACCACATCCATTCCACTCAGTTTCCTCCAAAAATGGGGGCTGGTAGCTACTCAGGTGACTCTTGAGGAGAGGCTGAGGGTTGAGAGGAGAAGGTGGGAGGTGGGTCACCCGCGGGGGAGCCGGCCTTAGTCTCTCTCTAATCACCCTGCAGCATCAGCCCTGGCAAAGCTCCAAACAAAACCCCGAAGTTGCGTAGCACCCCGTCCTTTGATGGCCTCAAGCAGGACCTTGGACAGCTTCCCTCCACACATCCAGATGGCTTATCCAAACCCTCCTTCCGCCCATACAGTGTGGCTAACATTCATGGAGGGCTTAACACTTCTGCGCAGTGATTCATGTATTTCCCACTATGACCCTATGCAGTAGGTTCTGCTATCCGTCCCCGTCCTCAGAGAGAGCCGTCCCTTGCCCAAGGTTGCTCAGACACTCAGCCCTAGAGCAGGATTGCAAGCCGGGCCGTCAGCCCTGGAGACCAGTCCCAGCCGTCACCCCATGACCCCGACACCCTACGGCACACCCGAAGAGGAGACCTAGATGATTCAGCTTCCCCACGATGCTCCAGCACCCCATGCGCACCCCTTAGACATGGGCCTGGATGTGCGTCTGTGGGCTCCTCCCCCGATGGGCCCTGCCGCTCCCTAATGAGCCTTACTCTTTCCCTGGGTGCTCCTGGTGGCAGCTTTCGGGCCAAGCACACGTGCTCTGAATGGACGTGCATGTGCCTGACCTTCCTTTCCCAGCAGGCAGACAGGAACACCCAGGGAAATAGAAAGGCAGGAGGCCTTGTGATCACAGCTCTGGGAGGACAAGACGGGGTGGGAGTGGGGCAAGGAGAGGAGGGGTTCTGGGCAGAGGGAGCAGCCCTGGCTGGGCTTGAAGACTGGAGGTCGCGGTAGGGAAGTGGCAGGGAGAGAGGCCATCTGAGGGCCAGAAGGAATACCTACCAGGCTGGGGCATGGGGCCCTCACGTGGAGGGCGATAGTGATGGATTTTGAGGTGGACAGGGACAGCCAGACCTGGGGTTGGAAGGCCATCCTGGGGGCGGTGTGATATGGACACCGGGTGCGTCAGGAGGCAGAGGGGCTGCGAGGGGGAAAGGGAGCGCCAGAGTGGGTGCAAAAGCTGGGTGGCACCTTCCACTCTGCAGGGTGCAGGGCTGGTCTGTGCCCAGTGGGTCAGCCACTGGGTTTTTCTCCCTGTTCTTTCAGAAGAACAAACCCAAGGTGGTGACGCTCTCTGCAGCACCTGTGAAGGAAGAAAAGAAAGCCAAAAATGTCCAGAAACAGCAGGGAGGGAACCACCAGGTGGCATTCTCTAAGCAGGTGACACAGCCCCACCACTGTCTCCACGTGAAGGAGGGGCACCCACTCTGCTCCTGCATGGGATCGGCTACTTTTTTTAAAATTTAAAGCTCTAAAATTCACTCCTGCCCCACACTAGCACCCAAATGGATCACCTGCCCCCTCCACCCATCCAGCCCCCACCCAACACTCTGCACACCCCGGTGGGAAGACTTGCACCCCTGTGGTAGAGTTCATTCTTCCCGGGTGCCACCTCCCTCCCCTAAATCACTCAGGAGTGCCACTGGAAAGAGGAGACCGCCAGCGAAGGCTGTGGTTTCCAAGGTCCCTCATGGCCTCCCTCTGAGCTATAGGGACAGAAGGGAGGCGCTGGTGAGCAGACACCAGTGTGCATCCCTGTCCCAGTGTCCCAGCACCCAGAGCAGGACTCTCCTTAGGCCCCCTCGCCTGCCTTTCAGCAAGCCCCTGAACTTGTTCCTTTCAGGAATGAAGGAGGCGGAGCCAGATCCCCGTTCTCTAGCCTGTAATGTCTCTCCAGCTCCCCTCCCAGGCCTCAGCGCAAAGCTCCAGAAAGGACGGGGAAGCCTCCGCCCTACACCGAAGGCTCTACGGAGTGGAAGCAAAGGGAAAACGCCTCAGCAGCATGACCCCGGGCAACTACCCCAAGGATGCGCCTAGAAATCTGGTAAGGGAAGCGCCTTGGTCCGGATGCCAGAACTGTCCTCAGAACTGTCCTCCTATCAGAGGGACCAGAAGCTCACAGCATCCTTAGGGCAGCACCATCCATGTCAACCCAACCTCTGTGGATGCAGGAGCCCCACGTGACTGTTTGGAGAATCACAGCGCAAGGGGGTGTGACCTGGACAGGAGGCGAGCGGATGTCAAGGCTCAGCTGGCACCAGGGTGTTCTCTTCTCAGGAAGCCAGTATAATGTCCCCCAGGTTCCTGAAGCCATTTTGGTGACATCAACCTCATGTCCAAATGATCTAATTAGTTTAGATACTGTGACAATGTCAAGGTGCTACAGAAGGAACCACACCTGCTGGCTTGAAATCTGCCAGGTGACGCTTGCACCCAAGAAGAGGTGGGCTTGGGTTATGCCAGATACCGATTGCCAAGACTGCCTGAGTTCAAATCCCAGCCCCACCAATAGATAACAATTGTATATGAGATGTTATATAATCCCAAGCCACTCCAACTCTGGGGTCTAGTTTTCACATCCATAAAATGAAACATAACATGACCTGCCTCACAGTATAGTTGTGGGTTGAGGCACAGAACATACTTAGCCTGATACAGAGTAGGTGCTCAATAAATGTTAGCAAATGGTTATTTCTAAGTAAACATTTTGCTAACATCCTCTGGTGGGCTGTGTTGGAAAAACAGATGCATTTATTGTGCCTGCCCCCTTGGGATGGAGGCGTATGGTAAAAAAGAAATCTGGAAGGGATTCCAATTAGCCCAAAGAAAGAGGAGCAACAGCCTTCAAGTAAGGGCTCGTTCTCCTGTACAAACTTCCCCCATTGTGCCCAAGAAAAGCTCTTTTTTTCTTTTTCATTGAAAAAGTCATTGTAACCAAACTGTAGTTACTTGCCACTAAGAATTAAATATGATTGGCTCTAAATGCAAGGCAGGATCCTGGACTGAATCCTAAATTAGGTCTTCAGTGGAAAAACTGGTGAGACCCAAAAAAGCTCTGTAATGTGCCCATGTTAACTGCTTGTTCCCTGCTTATGTAAGATGTTAACATTAGGGGAAACTGAGTGAAGGGTGTATAGGAACTCTCTGTACCATCTTTGCAACTCTTCTGTAAATCTTAAAGTACTCCAAAATAAAAAGTTTATTTAAAAAGTAGAAAGAGATTGACTTATGTCCTATGGGAAGCCCCACACCTTCCCCAAGTTTCCCGTCACTCTCAGTGTCCTGGTCCTGCTGGGACCCTGAGCATCTGTAGGTCTCACTTCCAGTGGCTGTTCCCTTCTCCCTGCTCTCTGCCAACCCAAACACAGAACACATTTCCTTCACTTCTCCCCAAACCTTTCACATGAAGCCTTTATGTATAAGCAGACTTTACTGAAGATTTCGGGCAGCAAAGGGAAATAATTACATCACAGACTTCACAGCAAACGTATTAGAAGTTGATTACAATCCCCTCTTGTTCTTCAAAGTCCTTGTCCCCTGCCACCAGGAGATTTCTCTGGCTACATTTCCTGCAGGGGTGGCCTCCAGATGTTTTCCTCAACCCCAAGCACCCAAGTCACAAGATTTAAGGAGGTGCCCTCTCTCAGGTGCCAACCCTGCACTTTCATGAGCCTGAGAGCAAGCACCTCCTTAAATTTTGTCCCCTGGGTACCTCGTTTGTCTCACTCTAGTCCTGGTTCTGCCCAGCGCTCCCTCTTCCCTCTTTCCTCTCCCCTCCATTCCATCCTCTGCCTTCCTTGCCCCGCACATTCCCATTGGCTTCTTACATCAAGGGATCACCTTGTTTCCTTTGTTTCACTGTCTCATTCCACGCTCAATGTAATCTATCAAGATATTTTCCTAAACAAAGGCAGTTCCTTCCCTAAGAGAAACTCTCATGCAAGTCGATTCATTTTTTTCATTTCACTGAACAAGGATGCCAGGCAGGCTGACTCACCAGCTATTTGGTCTTCTGCAGTTCCCCCTGCATCTGCCCAGCCCTGTCTCGCACAAAACCACCCTGTTGGAGAGCAGTCTTCCCTTTCCTAATGTAATACAACCAATGGCCACTGGGGGTCAGCAGGTGCTCACGCCCCTCAAGTGCAGCAGCTGTTCAGAGACATCCAGGAACCACCTGCGCATCCAGGTGTGGCACCCAGGACTGAGTCAGTGCTGAGCCTGGGCACAGCAAGGGGAACTTACTGTGAAGGCTGTCAGGAAGCCTGAAATGAGTGAGCAGGATCTGGTTTGGGAGTGCAGCCTCTAAGAAGCGCGTAGAGGCAGTTAAGGGCTAAAGCAGGAGTCTAAGAGGGGATAAGTGTAGATCAAGGAAAAGTACTCTAGACCAGAACATCTGTTTCTAACCTCCCTCAGCCCCACTCAACACCCAGATCATTAGCGTCATTTTCAAGAACCAGATCCCCTGTGTGTCCCAAGTTCCCTGTCGGAAGAGTAAGCTCTTTCCTCTCTCCACGTCATGGTTCTGTGTGACCTGGTGGGCATGACCATCGAACATTCCCCACCACCTTCGGGACTGGAATGTGACAGCTCAGCCTGTGCAATCACAACCACTCCTGCTCTTCTGTGTTTCCAGTGTTGTGATGGCCACAAAATCAGGATCTGCAAAACACTGTGAGCGCTCTGAACGAATGATATTAACTGTCCCTGGCTCCAGAGCACCGAAGCTAATAGGAACAACGGTGACAACACCCGTGTGGAATACTTTTGCTTTTCAGAGCAGACTGTTTCGCCTTTGTCACCTCACCTAATTTTCACAAAAACTCCCACTCACTCCCTTTAAACTGCTGAAATGCCCCTGGCCTTCCACTGATTACCATGTGGCACATTCAGGATGCCACAGCCTCTGCCACTCCCTTCTCCTCCATTGCCTCTCCCCCCTTGAGTTCCCTGAGCACGCTTTCTTCTACTTTCTTTCCTCTTTCACCACCCTGTCCTGGTCCCCTCTGAGGGCTCACCATACATGTTGACTCCTTGCCCCCCTCCCAGTACAGCCTCTAGTTCAGCCCAACCCAGACGCAAGGCAGCAAGAGATCCATATGGGGGCTTCCCTGGTGGCGCAGTGGTTGAGAGTCTGCCTGCCGATGCAGGGGTCCCGGGTTCGTGCCTCTGTCCGGGAAGATCCCACATGCCGTGGAGTGGCTGGGCCCGTGAGCCATGGCTGCTGAGCCTGCGCGTCCGGAGCCTGTGCTCCTCAACGAGAGAAGCCACAACAGTGAGAGGCCCGCGTACCGCAAAAAAAAAAAAAAAAAAAAGAGAGATCCATATGGCTAAGCTGAAGCTGCGGTCTTGGGTCACCTCACTTCTGTGAATAAAGGATGCAAAATATTCCCATTTGATGGGCTTCTTTCCCCTGCTTCATCTGATTCCATTAAGGCTTCTCTGACCCGCACATAATCTCCACTTAAATTTATTAACCTCGTATATTTCTAACTTGCTACTAACCAACCTTCCCTTCTTTCCCCCTTCCCAGACCTAAATTTCCCCTCTGAATTCCCCACTGATCAGTACTGCCATTCTCATCCCATTATACAAGTTTCCTGGCTGATTCTATCCAAAGGAGTGGCTTTAACCACTGTCTAGTGAATTCCAAATTCAAATCTCCAGACAGCCTTTTCTCCTGAGTTCCATCTACATGCCTGCTCCCAGTGTTAGCTTGGATGTCCCTCAGGCTCCGCAAACCCCCATGCCTCGCCTTCACAGGGGCCATCGCACGGGCTAGCACTGGCCCAGCACAGTGACCCAAGTCAGAAGTTGTCTCCCTCCACGACCCTTTATGACCCGTTACTGGGTCCTGGAGATTGTACCTCCCTCATACCTTTCATGCCTTTCACTTCCTCTCCACTTTAACTACTATTATTTAAGTTGAACCCCGACCCTAAGAACCTCCAATAGCTTTCCTCCTCTATGGCTACCAAACTGGCCTTTCTAATTTATTTGGGTCTTTATATTTAAAGGGAGTTTCTTAGAGGCAGCAGACGATTGGGCCTTGCATTACTTTCAATCCAGTCTGACAATTTCAATCTTCCCATTGGGATATTTAGACCATTTACACTGAATGTAATCATTGATATGGTTGAGTTTAAACCTATCACGTTGGTATTTGTTTCTAATTTATTCCATCTATTCTTTGCCCTCCCCGTCCTGTTTTTCTGCCTTCTTTTGGGCTGAGTAGTTTTTGTGATTCCATTTTATCTTCTTTGTTGGCTTGTGAACTATAACTCTTTGTTGTGCTATCTTAGTAGTTGCTTTAGGGCTGACAGGATTCATCTTTGACATATCACAGCCTCCCTTCACCTCATAGGCTGTATCACTCACGTAGAACATAAGGAACTTACAAGAGTATACTTCCATTTCTCCTCTCCCAACCCTCAGGCTATTGTTGCCATTCATTGTATTTCTCCATAAGTTATTATAAACCCCACAATACAGTGTTATTACTCTTGCTTTAAGCAAATATCTTTTAGAAAGACTTCAGTGTTTATCCATAGTTAACATCTCTAGTGCTCTTCATTGCTTCACACAGGTCCAGCTTTCTGCCTGGAGTCATTTCCTTCTGCCTAAAGGTCTTCCTTCAACAATTCTTATGGTGTGGGCTTGTTGGTGACAAATTCCTTCAGCTTTTATATATCTGAAAAGGTCTTTATTTCACTTTTGTTTCTGAAAGGTACTTTTGCTGAGTGTAGAATTCTAGACTGACAAGCTTTTTTCTTCAATGCTTTAAAGTTGTGCTCTGCCTTCTAGCTTGCATTGTCACCAGTGAGAAGTTGGCTGTCATCTTTATTTATGTGTTCCCTGTAACGTATCTTTTTCCTCTGACTTCTTTGGAAGTTTTCAAGCATCTTGATTATGATGTGTCTTGAGGTCATTTGCTTCATGTTTCTTGTGTTTGTGTCTGGGGTTTGTTGAGATTCTTGCTTTATAGTTTCCATCATATTTGGAAAATTTTGGACCATTATTTATTCAAATATATTTTCACTCCTCCACTCTCCTCCTCTCCTCAGGCACCACAATTACACATATTTGAAGTTCTGCAGCTCAGTAGGGTTTTTCCCCAGTCTTTTCTCTCTGTGTTTCATTTTGTATAGTGTCTGTCGCTATGTCTTCAAATTCACTGATTTTTCCTTCTACCATATCTACTCTGCTATTAATCCCACCCAATGTATTTTTCATACTAGACATTGTAGTTTTCATGTCTAGAATTTCAATTTGGGTCATTTTCAACCTTCTGTGTCTCGCCTTAGCATGCTCAAGCTTTGTTGAACATACAGAGCTATACAGTTATAATAGCTGTTTTAGTGTTCTTGTCTACCAGTTCTATCTATGTAGTTTCCTCTCCTGCATAACTAGTATTCAGCTGAGAGAAGCTTCTGCAGATCTCTGCAGCTCTCCATGCAGTTTTCTCCTGTTACTCTGCCCTGTGAATTCTAGCTTCCTTGGCCCATTTAAATTGTCTATTCTCTCTCCCCAACTCAGGGAAACTGCTAGATACTATCTAGGTTTTCCCCTCCCTGTGCTGCAACCTGGAAGCATCTCCCAGCTCTCAGCTGGGGCTCCCATGGGACTCACCTCTTCCTTTTCTCAAGGGCCACTGCCCTGAGTTGCCTGTTGTCCAATGTCTGAAAAAGCCTGTTTCATGTATCAGGCCCCACTTTATAGCTGCTTAAGATGGAAGGATAAATCCAGTCCCTGTTACCCTATCTTGGCTGAAAGCAGAAGTCTCACATTGGCTTTTCCAAAGCACAAATCTGATCGAGTGCAATGACAAGTCATTGAAAAATTTTAGGAAGTAAACTACCAAGTTAGATTTGAATTTTTGAAAGGTGACTCTGGCTAAGGGCCACTAAAAGATGCTGGGAAAACATTGAGAACACATTTCCAAAGTAAACCTTGACAAAGTCTGAGCATCTAGACTAAGAAAATGGAACTCATTTGGCTTTCTCTCCTTGCCCACTATGCTCAGAGCATTCTGTCCATGCCAGGTGCATTCCTAATGCAGAGAGTTGGAGGGCAGTTACCAACTCTGTCTCTATGAATACAGAGTAGTCCCTGGAGTCCCAAACATAGCTCACCAGAAATCTTAACTTATCTGTTCAGCCATGGACTCAGGAACATGGGACATTTTGTCCGAGAGGGTAGCCAGGACAGGCTCCCAGAAAAAGGCACTGACAACCTGGGTTCACATTTTCCTGGATCCGCCACTGTCTATGGCATCTTGGGCACATGACTTAATCTCTCCAATCCTCCACTTTCCCATTTGTTCAATGGATGTGACATGGTTGTGAGACTGTAGTTGCCCCCCTCCTTAGAAAGGCTTTAGAACACTGCCTGGCACATAAGTTATGCAGTAAGTGTTAGCTAATATGTAAAATTATCATTACCCTTTCTATTACTACTCTTCTTTCCTACGTGAGACCTACCTTGACCCAGAAGAGGATCAGATGTCTCAGGAAAGGCTATGGCCCTTTCTCCAAGGGATTTCAATTTGTGTCAATGAAGATGTGTAGCTCAGGATTCTCCTGGAACATAGGACCAATTTCCACCATGCACAGACTGCTAACACCACCTGACCCTATCACTCTATTAGGGGCCAGCTGTCAGTTTAGAGAGCCATGCTGGACATAAAGATTCCAGTTCAGCCACTGACTCATTATGAGACCTGGGGCAAGTCAAAGCTTCTCTCCAGGCCACTGTGCCTCCATTTATGTAATTGTAGAAGGTCTAGACTCCCCCAGACATATCCTGGTAAAATTCCTGAATTTTATTTATGAAATCTTGCAAGCTTACAGGAAGAACAACTTACTTACAAAGGAAAAAGAGTCAAATTAGCATCAATCTAGAAGTGAAATGAACACCTATAGACTACTGAGAGCAAAGACTTATAACCTCATAATCCTATCCTCAGCCCATATATAAGTTACCGTCGGGGTGAATGAATGATATTTGCAAATTCAGAAATATTCAGGGACTTTCTCAGCCATTTATCCATTCATCTATAGAAAATGCCCTAGAAGAGGGCAGAGGCACCAAATTAGGAAATAATTGGTTTAAAAATCAAAATCTAGAGACACACTTAAAATCACGCGCTACAGAAAGAATGAAAAAAAGATAGGCAAAGAGATAACAAGAAATGCAAACATATGAGGTGGACTTAAGGCCAAAAGAAACAACAGGGTAAAAGAGGGATATTTTAAAATGTTAAAGAGAACAAATAATAACAATAAACCTACACACAACAAAAAAATAGTAGTTAAATAGATAAACATTTAGAAATGCAAAGAGAATCTGACAAAAATAAAGTTATAGTAGGAGACTGCAAAATACCTCTTTCAGAACCCAATAGACAGCTCAAAGAGGCAATTGCAGTAAGTGCCTAGAAGAATCTAACAATGTAATTAACAAACCACAACTTTATAGTTGAACAGAGAACACACATTTTTCTGTGGCCAAAGAATATTTCTAAAAATCATCTGCATATTCATCAAAAGAAAACATTAACATTCACAATAGTAAAGACTTTAGGGCCACCTACAGTATCCTAAAGCAATAATTAGAATTAAAATGAAAAGATAATCTCAACAGAAATTAAGAAACACTCCTAAAATACCATTATTTCAAAGAAAAAAACTATTGAAAATAAGTCTGTTTCATACCAAAATCCATGGGATGAAGGCGAAATCTATGCCCAGAAGAAAATTTACAGCAAAAACTAAAAGTAGTCGTTCTTGTCTGTATAAAACAAAAAAATTAACACTTTTATTAATTTAATGATATAGAAGAAATAATATGAAAAAGAGAGAATTAATACATTAAATACCAGCTAAGATTAATGAAATACAAGATTAAAAGTAGTTAAAAGGATAAATCCAAAGCTAGCTTTTTCAAAAACCAAGTGACAAACAGTATGAAGTTATCATGAGCCTTGTCAAAAGAAGAGTCAAAAATATACAAGATTTTATATGAGAAAGGATGCATAAGCAAAGACAAGAAATACATTGAATGAATTATAATAGAATACTATATGCACATCTACACAATACATTTGAAGATCCAGCATAAATGAATAATTTCCTATCAGACTATAAGTTATCAAAATGGACATAGTAGAGAGTAGAAAAGTTGAATAGAGCAATTTCTGAGGTAAAAATTGAAAGATGGCAGACATTTTCCCACTACAAAAGGCACCAGGACAAATGATTTCACACCAAGTTCTACCTAACATTTAAAAAGCAAATAATCCCAATGTCACTTCAACTATTGCAGGTCATATAAAATACAGACATTTGTGCATTAATTTGACAAGCCATCATAACCTTAAACTTAAAAGATTAGGCCAAAAAGCAGGCCAATCTCACAATAATAGATGATTTTTAAATGATTTTAAAAATTTTAGCAAACAGACTTAATGTATGAAAATATAGCAAATATATCCACGTATGAAATGAATAATAAACCGTGACCAGGTGGGATTTATTATAGCAGGTTACGAATGGTTCGGTTAATCCATATCAAGCTATCTAATAACAGAATTTATTACATCAAGAAATTAAAGGAAAACCATATGATCAGTAGATGATAGAAAAGCAATAAATAGAATCAAGCAATTATGACTAATAAAAACTCTACGTAAACCAAGAGCAAAGCTGCTAAATATTATAAAACATGTTCCAAAAATAGTGGCAAATATTCTAAATGATGAAATGCTGGATCACTTTAATTAAAATCAGGAACAAAATGAGGCATGACTGCTATCATCATTATTGACATTGTTTTGGAGGGTCTGTCAAATGCAACATGTCAAGAAGAGTACATAATTTTTATAAATATTAGGAGGGATATATTTTCATTTTTCTCCTGATACGATTGCCTTTCTACAAAACTCAAGAAATTCTAGTCAAAAAATAATAAAATCTGGGCTTCCCTGGTGGTGCAGTGGTTGAGAATCCACCTGCCGATGCAGGGGACACGGGTTTGTGCCCCGGTCCGGGAAGATCCCACATGCCGCAGAGCAGCTAGGCCCGTGAGCCATGGCTGCTGACCCTGTGCGTCCGGAGCCTGTGCTCCGCAACAGGAGAGGTCACAACAGTGAGAGGCCCACGTACAGCAAAAATAAAAAATAATAATAATAATAAAATCTGGTATGGTTGTTGGTGTACCAGAAAAAAAAAATTTAAACAGTAGTGTTTTCTCTATACTAGTCACACCAATTAGAAATAGAAATGAAAAGAAAATATTCCACTCGCACAAGTAAAAATCTGTAAAATACAGAGGAGTATGTTTAACAAGAAAATAATTAAGGTCTCCAAGCTCTAGTCCCAACAGTATTTCCCTCAGTACAAACCCCATATTTGGGTAACATCAGACCCTCACTACTTCATTTCATATATGTGTGTCTTTGTGCACGCTGTTCCTCCTGTCCGCCCATGCTGTTCCTCCCTTTTTCATCTGATAAACTACCTGTCCTTTAAAAATCCAGCTCAAAGTTGATCTCCTCTGATACCTTCCCCTAACCCCCCTTTAGGCTAACGTTCACTTTAGGTGAATTTTCTCTGGGGAGGGAGAGAAGATTGAGAGAAGGAAGTGAATGAAAGGAGAGAAAGGGAATGAGTTGTGAGATGAGGGGAAAGGAGGGAGAAAAAGATGAATGGGGATTAAACAAATGCTAAGAAGGAGAACCTGCCAAAGCCTTGAAAAGACCTCATATCTCTAATGTTTGAAGCCCTTGCAGCCTTCCAGGTCTCATCCCCTTCCTGTCCACCCTACTGCTCACCCCTACCAGGATCTAACTCCCTGGTGACATCTGTCCAATTTCAGACTTAGACATCAAGGATGAAATCACCCAAGAGTCCACTCAGCTCTCAACGCCATACCATCAACAAAGCATCATAGAACCCATGTTACAGGATGCTATCTTTGTCCCACGGAAGTCAACCCTCTTGCGAGATTGGGTTGGCAAGACGCCCGACGCCTCCTACGAGCGTAAGCTGAAGAGCCTCATGGAGAAGGGCAGTGAGCCCAAGATGGAGCTGGTGAGGATGCTGAAGCCGGAGGAGGTGCTGAGCTGCCGGTGAGCAGCCCTGTGCAGGTGGGGCTGGGCACATTCTGCAAGACCAGGCTTTGCTCACGACTGTCTGTGGTTCATGCACCTGGGCTGAGCCCAGAGCAAGGGAGGGTGGCTGCAGCATGTCCGGGCTCTGTCTTTGAGTCCCAGAGGGCTGCTCCAGGGCTGAAGCTGTTGGGTTTCTGAGCAGCCTCACTCGCTAGAGGATCGTCTCCTGAATGGACACGACATTTCGGTGCTGCCATTTTGACGCCACGCCTTTGGACACATACACAACCTTTCTAAAATTTCTCTTTGTTTCACAAAAGAAGCCATGAATATTATTCACAAAGGAAAGAATGAGTTGTTTGTGGCCTTGTTTTTAACAGGAAACTCCCCCAAGTTCCTTTACACTAATGGTGTTGAATTGCTGGTGACTGTAGCCGCCATTCCCAGGGCTACCTGCTGTACGTTTTCATTTTTCTTTCAGCAACACCAAACAGCTTGGTTTCTGCCCCCAAATCCAAGCATCCCTCCCCAGCCCAATGTTATCCTTTACTGTAAAGATGTAACTGACAACACTCAGAAACTGGCAAAGGAGGAAATAGGACAAGAGACTAAGGTGGTCAGCCTTGTAGAGTTCACAGCAGTGAACTCGCCTGTAGGTTTCAGACGGCCTCAGATGCCTGGCGTCCGAGGGCCCCATCACACAGTCCTTCTCTGCTGGCTGACTAACTGGCTGAAAGATGGACAGGCAGTCTCCTCCACTAGAGGGGGTTCTGGCTCATGCCACCTCCACAGCTGGATGACTTTGGCTATGGGTTTCAAATTGATCAAGTGGTTTTAATTGACTCTGGCCAAAGACAGCCTACCTGGGCTCCATGGTGGGGACAAAAGAGACTTGGACAGGGTAGGGGGAGAGCATATTTGGAGAGATGGCAATTAACAAGCCATTAGAAAAACACCCAAGAAAAGGATGAAATTGTCCTTTGCCATCATAGTGAGCGTCCACAGCTAGATATGTGTGAAATTGTCCCCTGGGGCTGGGCTGGTCAGGGCAGGGTGGGGCTGACCTGAGCCGTGTCGGGGAAAGGTAGTACAGGTATAGGGGCTGGTGAGTGAGGTCTGAGCTGCCTGTAAGAACAGGGAAGCTCCGGGCAGATCTTCAAAGAGAAGGGAAGTTCCCTGGTGGCCTACTGGTTAGGATTTCAGGCTTCCGCTGCCAAGGGCCTGGGTTCAACCCCTGGCTGGGGAACTAAGATCCTGCGGGCCACAGGTATGGCCAAAAAAAAAAAAGAAAGAAGAAAAAAAGGAAAGAGTAGGGAGACCATTCCCAATGGATAGAGAAGCCAGGTTCCATCAATATGCAGCTCCTCCCCCACCATCTGTAGCAAATTAACCAACCGGAATGCAGCCTGAATCGGAGGCCTCCCTCCTTATACTAAAGCTGGGAGCAAGGTCAAAGTTGATGGTGGAATAAGGGATATAATGGCAGAGATACTGTCTAAATCACATAGATGGCATCAGTCCTATTCTTCAGTACAAGTCAGAACGGTGGGGCTTTAGCTAATATTTTAAATCAGTGTTTTAATTTTAATTTTTTAATTGAAAATTGTAATTGTTTGAATACTATTAAAAATACTCACCTCTATTCCTACAGTTTTCTCAGCCTTTATTTCCACTGTCCTGGATTTCCCCCAGTCCTTGGCCTCACTCAGATTATACACACATGGCAATGATGAGAGAAAACACCTAACAATTTGCATCCTGGTGTTTTCTCCCTATTTGGCAATAACGTCACAGCCATATTGCATTTTCTTCTTCCTAACGACATTTTAACACTAGCAGAAGAGTCCTTGAAATGGATATTCCATTTTTTGCTTGACCATTCCTCTATTGATGGAATTTCCTATTTTCCTATTGTTGATAACCCCAAAATAAACACTTTTGTTTATGTAGCTTTTCCTTCCATTGAATTCTCTTCTTGGGATAAGTTGAGGACCTGAGTGGAATTACTGAGTCAAAAATAATAAAGCTGGTTTTTTGGGGAGTGGGGCAGGAGGTGTTTGGCATATATGTTGCCAAATTGATTTCCAAAAGAGTTATACCAATAAAAACACCCACCAAGTCTGTGGGGTGTCCCAGTCTTTTATGAGACCTCTGTCAGCTCCAGAAATGTCTGGAGGGCCAGTCCCTTACAGAGGTCCCACACTGTCGCTCTTTAACTCTAAGCTCTTTTCAATGAAGTTTGCGCCTGCAGTGACTCCACCCTCAGCTGACCTCTTTGGCCTTGTCTCGCACAGATACCTGAGGTTGTCCAAGAACAGCATTCGAACTTTGCTCAAGCTGTGCAAGGATGCAGGAATGAACGTGGACATCCACCCCCACGTGGTGGAAGAAGAGAGAGATGCTGAAAAGGTGTTCAACCAAAACATCAGTGTAGCCCTCTAAACAGCTCCTCTCCCTGGCCACCTCAAGCCCCCTCCGCTGTTGGACCCTCGGCCATCAGACGCCACCCTCTGGCACACCACACCTGGCTCTTCAGACCTGGGGCGTCCCCTTTCGACAGTAGCGATCAGGAAACAAGGTTAGACTGCTTGGATCATTGCACTGACGTAGTGTTTTGTCCTCGTCATCCAAGTCAGAACCAACGCAGGAGAAACTATAGATTTCCTCCCCACCCCCCAAAGAACACTCCTTGGAAAAGCCTTCTTAGAAAGGAAGTCTTAGAAGAAGTGAGAATGGGAGCCCAGAGCCTCCAGAGGGATTTCAGGAGGGACAAAGTATTGGGGGGCTGCTGCGGACACATACACCCCAGGTCTTGCCCAGCCATCCCCACTACCTCCTGTGGCGGACACGGCTCTGCGGGGAGCTGGCCCTCGTGTGTGTAGGGTGGGAAGCTGATCGGGAGAGCAGGAGGGAGAGGATTCTGTCAACCCAGGTAAACAAGGATTACTCAGAGAAGTCACAGAGGGCAAGGAACTGGCTCAGAGTCACACAGGCGAGAAGCGGCAGGGCTGGGATGGGAAGAGTGTCCTCACCTTAGTCTCCCGTTCTTGCCTGACGGAGCTCCTGGCAAATCCTGCTCGACGGTTCGGAGATGCTGCCTTCCTCTCATGCAGCAACGGCCAATGGAGGTCCCTGTAAGCATTCAAGTAAGTTCAAATGCCAACTGCCCCACTTACTAGCTGTGTGACTTTGGCAAGTTACCACCCTTCTCTGTGCCTTTGTTTCCTCATCTGTAAAATGGGGCTAATGATGGAACCTGCTGAGCAGGGATGCTGAGAAGAGGAAACGAGAGCTTCCATGTGAAGCATGAAGCACAGACATTGACACACAAGAGCTCGATAAATGTGTGAGCTGTTTCCCTAGTTTCTACGGTGAACGAGGGCAGATTTCCCAGCCCGGCTTCCCCAGGAGGGGCCCTTAAAGCTGGGCCTATCGATGTTGAGTCAAACCCTGTTGAAAAGCTGCTGATTCCAAACCCGTGCCCTTCGTGGTAAGTCCAAAAATTAAATGGCCCCTGAGCCCTCCAGGGCTAGTGAACACCCCCAGGGGATGAGGTGTAGCCACTGGTCCAGTGGGGCCCCGCTAACCAGGTTTTACTTTCTGCCTCCATATATGAAAAGGGCAGGGATTCCACTGCCCCCCACCCCATATGCTTTTTAAATCTCCATGCCCCATCTCGAGGCTCCAAAGTGACCCCTCTGAGGTGAGTGGCTCTCTCCACTGAGAGTCACTGCCCTTGGGAGTCAGAGTAAAAGTGTGGAGGTTTCCAATCCCCCCATGCACCCACTCAAGTCACCACTAAGGGAAAGCAGAGCCCCTTACGGTTGTGGGCAGCTCAGAGACGTGTGCCCGGAGCACGGCACCCCAGCGATGTTTGGACAGAGCCCACAGCTAGAATCTCAAGAAACCAGCTGTGAACAATTAGATGATAGTCCCTTTCTCCAGCAAATACCTGTTCTTGGGGAGAACCAGCTCTTCTAAAAGGGGAAAGAAAGGTATTTCCTGAGCATCACCAAGTGTCAGGCACTTTGTCGGTATTGTCACATTCAAAATCAAAACCTAAAACCATCTTCAGAGACATTCACTTCGTCCCACTGACTCAGTGGTCTGCATGAGTCACTGCACTGAGTCTTTCCTGCACTGAGTGTTCTCACCTCCAGGAAGTCCTTCTGCCTATCTAATCTGCCTCTCTCTTGCTGCCGTTTGAGCCCATGTTCTCTCCTTTGAGCCACAGTGGAAAGGGAGGAGAAGTCAGTCTCCTTTGTCTAATAAATATTCATATTCAGGGAGGATGTGTACTGAGGAAAAAATGCACAGATGAAATGGCCCTGAGAAGTTAAACGTCAGATACATCACCGAGAGCCGCTGTGTGATACGACAATGACCATTTGGCCTTTCCAACTTCATACTCGTTTTTTCAGTTTTCTGTCACATAATTCCACTTGATTATTTCTCCAGTGTCCTTTCCACACCCTTCTTAAAATGCATTGATCAAGGCTGGATCTAGCCCAGTTTTCTAATAAGGTGCCAAAGACTGAGTTCTTCCTGGTAAGAAGGATTGACTCCAAGGTGACTATCAATTCCATTCATTCATTCGTTTGCTCTCCCCCCACCAATTATACTGAATGGCAGGCTTGCTGCAGTCCCCTTACGGTTCATCAAGACCGCTGGGTCCTTTTCTGCCGGGCTGGAGTTTTACATCAGCTTTTTCTCCACAACTCACTAGGAGACCCAGAGGCAGGGAGGTGCTCAGGGAGAAGGAAGCCCAGCCCTGCTGACGTCACAGAGGAGCCAGGAGGGGTGCCACCTTTCCAACCTCCAATCTGGAGCTCTCCTCGCCAGGTGGAGTGGTCAGGTGATGCAGAGCAGGACGTTTGCGATTCTAACACTCCAGTAGTTATCTCCACTGCACCACCCAGTTCCTTAAATCCATCACGGCCCACATTCTCTCTGACCTTCACAAGTTTGGATTGGGGAAAGAGCAGATCTTCAGCTCACCTCTGCTTCTGATCATATCACATATTTACTGAGCCCCACCAGGCCCTGTGGCTGGGCCAGGGACTCAGTAGTTAAGAAAGCCTGGTCCTGCTGGCTTGGGCCATACGGTCCTGAAGACAGAGGAGTAAACAGTAAAATCAGTGAAGTGCAGAGAGCATGTGAAGCACCTGGGAGACCTGGGGGAGGACCGCACCATGCGCTGGGAGACATGGGGGAGGACCGCACCATGCGCTGGGAGTGGGGAGACAGAAAATCTTCTTTTCTTTTTCAATTGAAGTATAGTTGACTCACAATGTTATGTTAATTTCTGCTGTACAGCAAAATGATTCAGCAAAGTGATATATATGTATACATGTATATACTTTCTTTTCTATATTCTTCTCCATTATGGTTAATCACAGGATATTGAATATAGTTCCCTGTGCTATACAGTAGGACCTTGTTGTTTACCCACTCTATATATAATAGTTTGCATCTGCTAACCCCAACATTTTTGAGAAAAGCTTCTTGAAGGACAAAACTTCTGACATAAATCTTTTGAGAATAAATAGTCCCCAGTGTTTTTGTATGGGAAGGAAGAGCAGACCAAAGGAACAGTGTGTGCAAAAGCTTAGAGGCCGGGGCAGTATGATGGGGAACCTGCAGGTAGTTCCATCTGCATGGGGTGGAGAATTGACGAGAACAGTGACGGGAAATCATATGCTTGCAAAGGATTTGTAAGCTATGCCACAAGGGGTTTTTTTTCCCCCCTTGGGCTTGCTATTCATTCATTTAACAAATCTTTATTGAGCACTTACTATATGCCAGGAACTGTTATAAATACTGGGGGTAGAGCAGTAAAACAGAAAAACACATGATTGCTGCTTTCCTGGAGTTATATTCTAGTTAAAGGAGTTACTATGCTCCTCGACACCAATACATTCAGGAGCTGATGAGGAAATAAAACCAGGATGCAATGAAAGGAAAGGACTGGGCAGAGGCTGGGGAGGATGTCTTTAGCTAGAGTGGTCAGGGCAGGCCTCCCTGAGGAAATATTTGAGTTAATATGTGGCTTAGGAAGAGGCAGCCAAGTGCAGATATAGGAGGGTCTGCTCCAGCAGAGGGGTCAGCAAGAGCAAAGGCACATGCATGGGACTGAGAGGATGATCACTGGAGGTGAAGCAGACTGAGGAAGCAGGGAATCAGTCAGGCCTTGAAGACTATGGTCCAGAGCTTGGAGTCATTCAATTGCAACAGGAAACCACTGGAGGGTGACAAATAGAGGAGAGATCACTCTGGCATCTGAGAAGAGAAAATATTGTGAGAGGTGTTCTCAGAAAATATTGTGAGAGGGGAAGGGACAGCCTGGTGACTAGTTAAGGAGGTGTATCAATTAGCTATGGCTGTGTAACAAATTACTCCAAAACATAGTTTAAAGAACATAATTCCTCATGAGACCTCTGGCCAATCAAACCATTCTGATCCAGGCCAGGCTTAGCCAATCTAGTCTGGGCTCACGTGTTGGTGGGTTAGCTAGTGACTTCACTGAGGGTTTGCTGGTCTACAACAGCCTTGACCGAGATGTCTAGTCTCTGCTCCATGCACGTCATCCTCTAACCTGCTAGCCTGGGCTGGTGCTCACGGTGGTGGCAGCATTCCAGGGAGTGCACAAGGTCTCCTGAGACCTAAGTTCAAAACCGGTACACCATCACTGCATGCAGTTCTCAATGGCCAAAGCAAGTCCCAAGGTCAGCTCAGAGTCCAGGGTGGAGAAGTAGACTCTGCCTATAGAAGTAAGGCACTGCAAAGCCAATTGCCAAGGGCCTGGACGTAAGGGGGAATAAAGGATTATGGCCATTTTTGCAATCAACCTACCACAAGAGCCTGTCATGTAGTTCAAGAAAGAGCAGTTGGAGGCTTAAAATATTATGATCATGGTGGAAGCAAAGAACTGAGAATACACTTTAGAGGTAGAGTTGATAGAATTTGTCACTGAATTGTAGGCAGGCATGAGGGAGAGGAGTCAAGGATAACACTTGAGTCATCTTTTGGCCAGAGTGACTGTTGGGTGTGCCTAAAATGAGCTGGTGGGGTGCTGGGGGGAGGGAGGCAGAAGCCAGGGATTCATCTGGGGCTGGTTGGGTGGGAGACGCGGTCAGCATCCGTGATGCTGCTCCAGTGGTCGCGATGGGCCACTACTGACAGGTGATCACAGGAGAGTGATGTGATGAAGGACAGATGGGAGGGGCAAGCCCAGACGCAGGCTGTATTTGTTTCCTAGGGCTGCTGTAAAAAGTACCACATACTCGGGGCTTCCCTGGTGGCACAGTGGTTGAGAGTCCGCCTGCCGATTCAGGGGACACAGGTTCGTGCCCCAGTCCGGGAAGATCCCACATGCTGCAGAGCGGCTGGGCCCGTGACCCATGGCCACTGAGCCTGCGCGTCCAGAGCCTGTGCTCTGCAATGGGAGAGGCCACAACAGTGAGAGGCTCATGTACCGCAAAAAAAAAAAAAAGTACCACATACTGACTGGCTGAGAACAACAGACCTTGATTTTCTCACAGTTTTCGAGGGCAGAAGTCCCAAATCAAGGTGTTGGTAGGGCCATGTTCCTTCTGACGCCTCTAGAGAAGGACCCTTTCCCCCTCCTCGTCCAGCTTCTGGTGCCCCAGGTGTTCCTGGGCACGTGGAAGCATCACTCCAATCTCTGCCCTCATCTTCACATGCTTGCCTTCTCTGTGTGTCTCTGTTCTTCCTGTAAGGACACCAATCAGATTAAATTAGGGCCCATGCTACAACCTCATCTTAGCCTGATTATATCTGCAAAGACCCTATTTCCAAATGAGGTCCCATTCCCAGGTTCCAGGGGGTTAGGACTTCAACGCATCCTTTTGGGGACACAATGCAACCCATAACACAGAGAGACCAAAACTGAGGAGTTGGAGGCCCAGAGAGGGGCGGAGAGTTTCCCAGGAGGCCCTTGAGCTCATGCCAGTGTTGGCTCTGGAACCCACGCTCCTGACCCACTCCCTGACCTGGCCCTCCCACCACGCCCTGCTGCCCACACTGCCCATCTCTTCACAGTGGACGATCCAGAGTTTGGGTCCCAGGCTTGTGGCCCCAGGAACAGAGCTGTCACTCTGCTGGGATACTCAGAGAGCCAAGAGATTGTCCCCATGCCCCCAGACCCTGGTTGCTGGACTTGCTTATCAACATGCAACCCTCTACACAAAGTGAAGTCATCTTAGCAGGAGGTCAGGCCCAGCCCCTGCTGTGCTGAATGCCACATCCTCAAGGGACCGCTTGGGGCTCACAGACCCTCGAGCGGTGAATTGCTGTGAGAACCCCACCTCTCAGACCCCAGATGCTCCTGCAGAGCCAGGTGCAGTCTTCCCTATGGCCCAGCACAGTTGGGAAAAGGGAGGGAAAATGAATGCTGGGAAGAGACTTTGCCCCACCCCAGCTGCTGGGGCCACATGGGTGCTCTCTGGGGGTCCAGAGACCTCACAGGAACTGGGGGCATCCAAGTCAGCTTCCTGACTTTGTGGGCAAGTGAGCCCATGGTGAGCCTCAAGATAATGAAGAGAGGGAGACGCTTGTCAGCAAGCTCAAGCCAGGGTCCACTGGCAGACAGCCCCACCTGCTGCACACTGTGCTCTAGGAGTTCATAAACTCTGAAATGACCTCGCGCATGGTACCATTGCATTGCATTTTCTAAAAGAAACAGACATATATACCAGGAACAGATTCACACGGGTACCATCCCCTGGTTTATGACAAAGGTGACACAGCAGTGCAGTGGGGAAAAGATGACCTTTTCCATAAATCAGGCTGGTCAATTAAATATCCATATGGAAAAAGATATTGATCCTCTGCCTCCCACCAGACGCAAAAATCAGTTCCAGAGGGGTGCAGATTGTGAAAGCTTTTAGAAGAAAAGAAGACAATCCTCATGGTCTTGGCATAGGCCAAAAATTTTCAATAGCACACAAAATAATAAGAGAAAATATTAATAAATTATGTTATAGTAAAAGCAGAGACTTCTGCTCATTAAAAGACATCACTAAGAGACTGAAAAGGCAAGTGACCCAAGTGGGAGATAATATTTCTGAGAAAGTGCTCATATCCAGATGACATACTTTTTAACTCCTATGAACCAAGAAGAAAAAAGTAGGCAACTCAACAGAAGAATGGCCAAAAGTCTTACATAGACAATTCACAGAAATTAGCCAAGTGACCAGTAAACATAAGAAATTTCATTAGTCATCAGGATTGCAAATTAGAAAGACTATGCAGTACCACTAATACCCACCAGTACCACTAAGACCCACTAAAGATACTATGCAGTGTACCACTAATACCCACCAGTACCACTAAGACCCACTAAAAATACTATGCAGTGTACCACTAACACCCACCAGTACCACTAAGACCCACTAAAGATACTATGCAGTGTACCACTAAGACCCACTAAAGATACTATGCAGTACCACTAATACCCTTGGTGACAGTACCAAGGGTAGGTGAGAATGCAGACCAACCAGCACTCACACTGCCACTGGGATGGTAACTTAGCACAACCACTTTGGAAAACTGGCAATACCTACAAAAGTCGAATATACACCCTACCCATGGTCCAGTATTTTCATTCCTAGACACATACTTAACAGAACTGTGTACATATGTGCACCAAAGCTCTGTACGAGAACGTTCATAGCGGCTTTATTCAATATAGCCAAGTTCTGGAATCAGCACAGATTCCATCAGCAGTGGGAAGGATAACTTGCAGTGTATTCATATAACAGAATACTGTATAAAAGAGAGAATGAACAGATATGGATGAGTGAACCACACAAACGGTACTGTGCAAAAGTAGCAAGACAGACAAGGCAACAGCTGTATACAGCGGTCAACCCAGCAAAGCAATCTCCGGCCTTAGGAGTCAGGACAGTGGCAGGAGGGGCTGGAGGGGGCACCTGGAGTGCTGGTTACACAGATGTTCACTGCTGAAAATTCACTGAAAATTCACTTGGGATTTGTGTCCTTCATGCAGGTATATTGTACTTAAATTAAAGTCCCTTTAAGAAACAGTACACTAGATGTTTTTGTAAGAGAGTTCTGGTTTTGTTTGCTAAAAGCAATAAGAGCCTCAAAACGGAGATGGTTCAGGTCCCCTGCACCTGCAAGGTGAAGGTGATGGGGGTTCAAACTTTCAGTCATAAGATAAGTCCTGGGGATTTGTGTATAGCCTGGTGACTACAGTTGATGACGGGGTGCTGTATATTTGGGGGTTGCTAAGAGAGTTGATTTTGAAGATTGTCATCACAAGAAAAAATTACATTGTACACCTGAAACTAGTATAATGTGTGTCAGTTATATCTCAATTTAAAAAATTTGAAAAATAGAAATCAAGGAGAGCCTCAAAAGTGAGGCGTTTCAGGTTCCCTCCCCTCCTGTCCTCTCCCGTCCCCTCCACAGCGGCAGTTCCCTCTCCACACCACCAGGTGGGGCTCGATCACAGCGGAAGACCTGCACTGCACAAGTCTGACCCGGCAGCTGGTAGAACCCTCAGCCCACGAGGGGCAGTTGGACCCTGGCACCAGCTTGAGCCCAGAGTGGATGGGTGAAGCCCAGCTGCTCACGCACCAGCTGAGGGCCCCTGGGCACATCATTTCTCTGAAGCTTCCATTCTTCCCCACAGATGAAGGCAAGAAATGCAATTTAAAACAACAATGAGGTATTACTTTATATCTAATGAGACAGGAAAATACTAGTTAGCTGGGGAATGCCAAAGTTGACCCAGATATGGAAATGAAGGAAGCTTCAAACCTTGCTGTAGGTAGTGTAGGTCATTGCGGTCTTTCTTGGTGAAGTTACACACAGATGTTGCAGTGACCGGCAATTCTACTCCTGGGTGTATAATTCCAAAGAAGTTCTGTCACAGGAGACACATTTGAGGATGTTCACTCAGTGTTGACAGAGGTAGATGAGTGCTGGAGGCCGTCCACGCGTGGGAAGGTGGATGTCAAAGCGTGGTGGGTGGAAAAGGTGGAAACGGGATGAGATGTGACACAATAACCTTCATACAAACTAAAAATATGTATGTATAAACAGTGCATTGCTTATAAGAACATGTATAAATGCATTAGGACAGCTGGAATGGGACTAGGAAGGAAGGAAGGGAGGGAGGAGGGAGGGAAGGAGGGAAGGAAAAGAAAATGTGGCTGAGAATACCAAGTTTCTAGGGTGTTGTGAAAAGAATCTCAGGGAAGTTTCCATAAGTTTCTAGCACTTAGTGGGCGCCCCATTAATTATTTTCTACTAGTGCCTTTATACATTAATATTTATTGAGTGCCCACTGTGTGTCAGGCAATGTACTAGGCTCTGTAATACAATAATGAATAAAGAAAAAAAAAATTCCCGCCACCCTGGATCTGACATTCTAGTACCTTTGAGTCTTATTCCACAAACTTGGGTGTAAAAGAAATGGCACATTTTCCTAAATTAAATTACTATGAATCCTTTTTGTGGATTGAATTTTGTGCCCCTGTCATGCTGGTCTGGTGGGAGATTCCATTTCAGTTGTCTGTGGGGTTCCCTCCCTCACACCCGCAGGGGCCCAGGACATTACCCAGAGCAGTACATGGGGTGTGCAGGATTCCCGGCATCTGGTGTCAGTCTACACTGGTCACTGCTGAATCACTATGGGTCACAGTCCACAAAGGCCTAACTAACAGTCAGCTTCACTGGCTCTGCACCAAGCTGGTTCAAGGGTTTCTGCTGGGAGGCCCCATGACTACAGTCCTGCCTCCTGAGATGGGTCGCACTGCCATCTCTCCCAGGAAGGGCCCAGCACCTCCAAGGCACTACCAACAACAAAGGTCCCTGTGCATCGTGGCTGTGCTGGCACTCTTTCCCCCACCTATGCTTTCTTCTCACCCCATGCTCACCTCAAAGAGCCCAGGCTTCCAGGCCAAGGCAGGCTGGCTGGCGTGCTGCAGATACCTGCTGTTCCCGGCCTGGCCACAGGTGACCAGGAGCTGGTCTCATCCGGAAAGGTGTCGGGGGAGGGGTGAGGGCGGGGAGAGATGCAGAGAGCCGGGCACAAAGAATTCTCGGCTTTTAACTTCTTCTCCAAGAGTACAAACGACACAAATGAAAATCGCCATAGATAGCCCTGACGTCCTTCATATTTCTAGGTGTTTATCCAACACACAATGGTTGAGCACTTACTGAATGGTGGGTGATCTAGGCACTTGGAGGGGGGCCTTCAGTGAGTGGTGTGAGGGTGGACGGGGCTGTGAAGAGGATGACTGCAAGGTGGCTGTGCCAGTCCAGGTTATCTGATGGCCAACAATAACTGACTCTGGCACACACACACGTGTGTGTGTGTACATGTGTGAGTATGCATGTTTGTATGGTAGGTATACATGTATGTATATAATGCGTGTGTGTGTGTGTATGGCATCAAGTAGGTTCTAGAATCAGCCTAACCACCTCCAGATCTGGTATCTATGCTGAGATACAAATTCAGGGAGAGGGTCTGATCGTCCTCTCCAAGGCCAGGGCCCCATCCCTTGGCCCAGGGAAGACAGAGCATCCTTACAGACTGTTTCACCAAGTCCACACGCAGGGGGAGAAGGTAGTTCCCCCAAGGGATCTGGGGTACTTATCGGTTATCTATTGCTGGCGGAGAGTTTCTCTCAAAGAACGACAAAGACTGATTGTCTCACCGTTGCTGTGGGTCAGGAAGCAGGAAGCAGCTTGGCTGGGACGGCTCCTGAGGTTACAGTCAAGCTGTAGTTATCCAAAGGTATAACTGTGGTTATCCAACTGTGGTCATCCAAAGGCATGGCCAGGGCTGAGGACCCGCCGCCAAGGTGGCTCACTCGCATGGGTGGCTGCTTGGTGCTGGTGGTGGGGAGGAAGCCTCAGTTGCTCTCCACGCGCATCTCTCCACAGGGCCGCTCGGGTGTCCTGATGACGTGGCACCGGCTTCCGCTGAGCAAGCCAGGGGCCTCCCGTCCTTGATGCTTCTGCCTCCGAAGTCACACACACCGTCACGTCTGGTCTGTCTAATGTCCCTCAGTCACACAGCTCTGCTTTATTCATCGTGGGAGGGGATGACACAAGGTAGGGAGTCGAGAGTCATGGGGGCCATTGTGGGGACCAGCTGCCACAGGTGCCACTCAAGGAGGTAAGACAAGCAGACGTAACAGATGTTCACACAAGGATGATGCCCTTGGAGCTCACCATCTAGAGGAAGAAGGTAAGATGGCAGAGCCAGTGAGTAACCGCTCAGCTGAGGACACCCCCCCATAATGGAAAAAGGAACAAAGAGGAGGGTAGGAACCCAAAGAGGCAGCACGTAGCCTTGGCTGGAGGAGCCAAGATGACATTTGAGTTGGACCTTGAGCAGAAATAGAGGCTCACCAGGCAGAGATGGGAGGAAGGGCAGTCCAGGCGAAGACAGGAGGTGGGAAGTGAGTGGAGTCAGTTCTGCTGAAGAGAAAGCCTTTGAAACGACCCAAGGGCTGCCTACCTGTGGGAGACCTGCTCCCAGGCCTGCCTTGGCTTTCTGCTTGGATTCTCTGCTGGAAGTACTCACTTTCCCCAGCTAACTGGCCCCTCGGGGAGAGATCACAAGCCTGCCATTCCAAAAGAAAGGCTGGACTCTTAATGGGCACTTCCCTCCGCCCCAACTGAGAACTGGGTGGGTGGGGCTGTGGGCAGCCAGTCAGGGCCCTACCAACCCACTGGGCCATCCCTGATCCCCCCACGGCATCCCCCAAACACACACACAAATTCCCACTGGCTGCAGGCCAGCGGGACATAGCTTCAGCAGGGCCAGGGGAGCCGCTTTTCCTAAGGCATCCGCCTCCCCCAGGACACATTAGGCAGGCTTCGCTGGTCAGAGCAGGGCGAGTCTGCAGAGAAACACGCTCAGGGGGGCCTCACATCTCCAGAGGGGAGGGGGCCATTTGGCCCCAGCTGTAGAAGCAACGAAAGGGGGGTACACAGTGGCCTTCTCGCCACCCCCCTCCATGGCAGAAGGGAGGTGAAAGAGGAGGAAGAGGAGGAGAGGAAATTAAGATGCAGGCGGCGATGGCACTACTGCATCCTAAGTAGTCAAGGGCCAGAGTCAAGTCCATGCTTCCTGCCGGCAGAGCCCAGCACCTGGGAGCTGAGGGTCCCTCCCCACAGGGTCCCGGGAGCTGCAGGGGCTGCCACCAGGGACCCAGGCAGGAGGGTACGGGCTGCAGCTCTGCCCACTCCCGGCACATGTCTCCTGGGCCCACGCTGAACACCAGCCCACTAGCTCCAAAGTATTAACCAACTCTCAGATTCAGGAAAAATTCTCGTGGCCACCAAGCTTGGAGGGACAGGATTTGTCCCAGATCTGCAGAAACCTCTGAGGTGGAGGGTAAGGCCTTAAACAACTTAAACACTTCAACAACTCTGGGCACTGGCACAGAGAAGGGCAGGGCTTGCCAAACACACCCAGTTAAGAAGCTTCAGAGTCAAGACTCATCCCATGTATTTTGTCGAGGAAGCCTCGTTCACTCTTTAAATCATTCGTGGCCTAAAGCATTCAGTCAACTTGCAGCAAACATTTACTGAGCTCTTCCTATGTGACGACAAAGACTGCTCAGCTATGAGATTCTGTGATGAGCAAAACCAGACATAATTCCACTACATGGAGCTTGCAGGTTAGTTGGGGAAACAGGCCTTAAATAAGTTCAAAAATACATAATTGCTAAGTGTGATAAGCTTGGTAAAGAAAAGAATGGGTTTATTCATAGAAAACAATTGGGGAAGGGGTGACCTCCTTCAGAGGGTGACCAGGGAAGATGCTTCTGAGGAGGTACTTTTAAATCCTGCTTAAGTACAGCAGAAATGAGATTAAATGAAATTAGTCAGGATCGATTAATAATGTCTGCCATGGCCACTGAATTAGCAGGTGGTGGTATGCATGCCAGATACTTGTTTCACCTGTTTTATGCCCTCACCTAGGACCCTTGCTACCCAAAGTAGAACTAGATGTAATTCTAATTCTCCTGGAATTCACTGTGAAATAGAGTGGATAAACATTTGCAGAAGAAGCCATGATACAAGGCAGCTCACTAGTTTCATTAGTAGAAAAATCAAGGAAGTGAAATAGAAGCAGTGAGGGAGTGATCGATTGCCACTAGGGTGATGTTAGTGAGGCTTTGAAGGACATGGCACTTGGGAGCTTGTTGAAAAGAAGGCCCTCATTTTAAAGAGAAGAAGGTACTTAGCATCAAAGAATGTCAGAACTTCTCTGGCCTTGGTTAGAAGGACAGTTAATTCCTGCTCTGATCACACCTCCACATTCATAACAATCCCTGCTTGAAGATACTTCCCCACATGTGCTCAGAGTCTCACCACAGACCCTCAGTGAGAACCGACCTTCTTCCATCAGCCTCCCTACGCTCAGCATCCCATCAAGTGGTCCAACAAGACAACTCAGGGCTCTCCACTGCTACCACAGCTGCGCAGTCAGCTTAGACCCCACCAGATGTAAAACAAAGTCCTTGAGAAGCAACTGTTGGGTCCATCTAAGCACTCCTAGAGCAGCCTGCACCTACCCTTCACTGTATTTATCACAATTGTAATCAAGCCTTTCTGTGGCTCTTGATTCATGGCCTGTAAGTATTAAGAGAATGGGGACGATATCTTGGCATATCCGCCACTGAATCCCCAGTGCCTGGCCCATAGCGGGCCACTTAACAATTCTTTATTGATTGAGTGAACTGTTACAGAACAGAAAGAGTTGAGACAATGTTGAGAAGCTGAAAGTTTTGGCTTTGCCCCAGGGACCACCGGTCCTCGAGACTGGTTAGCAGAGGGTGATAGCAATGTGGTGGCAGCTCCTCCTGAGTCCTGCTTGCCAGCCTCAGGCATGGAAGACCCCCAGGAGGAGGTGGTGAGCCCATCTCCTCTGCATTCTCCAGCCCACAGCCTGGCCACTTCGCACAGTTTAAAAGCAACCAAAGCTTCTTGGGTCAGAGTTTAGAAGAGGCCAAAGCTTCTTGTGCCCACTCTGTGGGTCCTGTGCTATGTGCTGCTGCCTACGAGGTGGAATCCTTGCCCCTAGGAAGCTGACAGTCCATTGGGGAGAGTAGACTAGACTGACAATCAATGAAATGGGTCGAATGCATATAGAATCAGTGTGTGGGAACTCACCAAGGAGTTTCATGAGGTTGGGCTAGCCTCAGAAGCCTCCTGGGAGTCAGGTCTGCTAGGACACATAGACCTTGGATGGACAAGCGGGGAAGAGACTACTCAGAGAAGGGAGTCTTCCGTGGGAGAGGGAAGAATGACGTGGGATAAAGAAGGACGTGGGCATGGTGGGAGAAGTCTTAGGTAGGTGTGCGGACTGGGAAGAAAGGCAGAGTGGAGTTAACCCATGGACCTTGGCTGCTAGCCTGGGATTTGGAAGTTGAGCCTATGGACAATGGAAAGCCACCATGACCTTCTAGACAAGGAGCCCAGAGCTGGTTGTCTGGGGTTTCAGGGGCAATGGGCAGAAGACAGATCCATGCCCCCTTGGAGGCCAGACTTTGTACACAAGGGGAGAAACGCCCCAGGGAGTTAGCAATGGATGACTCCTCTAGACCTTGGTTTTCAGAACGTGCCTCATCAGAGGAGCTGGTTGCCTTATTAGTTCCCCAAACAGCACGTCTTCCGTAGATCAAGACTCCAGTGGAAACACAATGGCCACAAAAGTGGTTTTTGTGTCTTGGTTTTCTGGGCCTCCCACTCCCCCCTCCCTCCAAAATCTGCTCTCCATTATTGGACAGACAAAACCCATCCCAAGATGCCCGCGTCTCCGTTACAGCTGTCATCTGTCCTTTCTCACCCGTGCACTTGCCCGTCTGCGCCTCCACGAAATCTTTCATCCCATCCACACTGTAAGAATTCAAAGTAAGGAGGTTCATGTTGTCAAAGAAGCCTTGATCTGAATGCCTTCCCCCCACTTTCTCCTTAAATGAGTTGTTAACAGGAACCCAAGTGTCTGTTGAACCTAAAATACTTTTTTTTTTTTTAAATAACATTTCAAGGTAACTTACGGCGCGCACTTTAAGAGGCGAGGGCTCAGCGTGTCCCCGACAGCTTCCTCCTTGAAGCTCTGGTCTTCAGGGCTGTGGGAGGCATCCAATCAGACAGGCCGCCGCTGAGGGCCAGGGGAGGGGGCTGCAGCGGTTTTATCTCAGATTCGAGCCAAGACCATGAAATGGAAGGCAGGGGAAAAGTGAGTGAGCGAGCGAGCGAGCGAGCGTGTGTGCCTGTGTGTGTGTGTGTGTGTGTCTGTGTGCGCACGGCCAGAATAATGAGTCGCACTAATTCATAGAATTCCATTTTGGCCATCACACACGGCTCCCTTTTCTCTTGAAGGCCACTTTGAAAAATCCCGTTTTCATAAGTCATTTACTTCCCCTAGGAGGGCAGGCCTTCTAAAAATATTCCCCATTTCTTACACCTCGGAAGCAAATTATTTATGTTAAAGCAGCTTCGTTATCCTGGCCCCACTGGGCCAGCTTGGAAATGGAGGTGACTTCAAGAAGCCACCACTGTCAACGGCAAAGTCCTCGGAGGGGTCTGTTCCCGACGAGGCAAGGCGAGGCTTTCCACCGGACCTGCAGGGCCAAGAGAACATTCACAGGTCGATAAGGAGAAGTTCTGTTCTGTCTTTCCACAAATATTTAGGTACCAGGCACGGTGCTAGACAGTGAACAGTGAACAGACATACGGGTCCTCAATCACATCTCAGTGAGGAGAGATAGATGCTTGATGAATACACATGTTAATAAGATATGTTGAGAGCATGAGGGTGAACGGGGGGGCGGGGCGTGCCTCTGGAAGGTGTACTTGACATTGTACGGGGTGGGTGGTCTGAGTCACTGGTAGCTACATCCAAATGACAAGAAGGGATGAGCTGTGCAAAGATCTAGGGGTTGTGTTTTGCAGGGAGGGGAACTGCCAAGAGTGAAGACCTGACATGGATGATCTGGGCAAGCTTGGAGGGGAGTGAGGTCAGAGTTGGGGGCGAGGCTGGGGCGAGTGGGCAGGGAGTGGGCCGAGGTGAGGTCCGCAGATGCACGCACACACTCGCTGAGCCTGGAGGCCAAGGCCAAGCCAGGGAAGCTTTGTGCTACTGTTTCCTCTTCATGCTGACCCCGTCCACAGGTTTACTAAGAACTCAAGCCCCACAAGGTAAGTGTGCCCCACTAAAAAGGAATGCTGGGAAAGTGGCTGGGACTGTCCCACTTGCATCCCCATCTCGATGCTCTGACTCTACCTGGGAAAACGCAATTAAAAATCACCTCTGAAAAGTCAGGCAGGAAGCAAGGCACCGGGTAGGGCATGGGCTCTAAATGGAGGTGGAACCCATCACGGGCCCCCGAGAGGGGAGCTCATCCCCCCTCTCTAATCATTCCCAGGTTCTGTCATTATCCAGCAGGGGAAAGAGGAGCGAGGAGAGGACCGCTCCCTGGAGGAGCCCCTCCATTCTTTCAGTGTCCATGAGCCAATTAAGTCTTAACGTTCGCAAACCTGAAGGCTTTCGTGGGCTGAGCCAATTGGTGCTCCTCCGTAATGAGGGGGGCCTTCTGCTCACCAGGCGTGCTTTCCCAGCAGCTGGTCCCCGCCTCGCCGAGGAGCAGCCAGGCCGGGGGCTTCCCTGCGAGATGCACAGCCCCGGGTTCCGGGCTCCGAGGCACAGGGTGGGGAGAGGGCCGAGCCCCGGGTAACAAGAGGGTGGCTCTGACGCAGAGCCAAGGCGGGAGCTGTAGAGCAGGGGCCTGGGCCCAGGATGAAAGGCCGGCTGTGAATAGCCTCATCGCCAACGAGCCCCAGATTAAGCTTTTATTGTGGGCCTAATTGGAGAGTTAATTATTAGGCGCCATTGTGCGCTACAGTGAAGCTGATACGGTTCACCCAGATGCTGGGCCTTCACTAGGGGTCTCCCCGGTTACCTGGCAGTGCAGGCCAAGCAGGGGCCTCCCTAGAAGCGGGGGATACAAGTAGGAGCAAAACAGAGCCCCTGCCCTTCTGAGGCCTCTTGGGGGCTGGGAGGAGGCAGGGGAGAAATAACAAGAGATAACACACGGGAAGGAGGAGCTCAGGGCATCCTGAGGGTGGGTGGGAGAGGCCCCTGCTTCAAACTGGGGGCGAGGAAGTCAGGAAAGGCCTCCGGAGAGAGAGTGAGGGGCAGCGTGCTCCAGGTGGAGGGAACAGTGTGTGCAAAGGCCCCGGTGAGGGACCAGAGAAATGGGGCTAGAGGGGCGATGTTGTCAGGCATGAGGGGGAGACCCAGGCGGGAGCCAGCCTTGTGGAGAGAGATGGGCAGGGACCGGGGAGTAGAGCAGGAGGTTCTCGCGAGAGTGGCCGCAGGTGGTGTCCGAGGAAAGGGAGAGAGCGAGTGACCTGTGCTGCTCTGGTGCTGCTAAGGCCAGAGATGCGTGAACACTCAGCTCCCTCCCTGCCAATCCCCCCAACTCTCTACGAGGTGCCAAGAGAACTGTCCACACGTGCAAGGATGGAGGACCCACGTTCCTCTAAAACCCACGTCTGCTCAGACACCGAGCCTTAGGGCTGGCAGAAAGAGGGCAGAGAGCCCAGTCTATGGAGAGGGTGGGCTTAACTTTCCTTCTCAGGTGCCTGCCTGGAGGCGCTGATGGTGAAGAGGAGAGAGTCATGGTAAGACTCTCCCGGAGCGATGCAAAGATGATAACCAACCCCCCGGACCCTGAATGTTCAGGAATCACAGGGACTGGACTTTCTAGGGGACCCAAACCTGTGTATTTCAAGGCAGGGCTGAGTGATTCCAGGAGTCAGCACTGGCTGGGAGTGATGAGGACAGACCTTGAGGACCCCAAGGGCCCTCCCATGTCTTAAGTCCCAGGATGTCCCTGAGTCTGTGAGTCAAAGGGCCGGGAAGGGGTTGGGGGATGCTCTATGATCACTCCCCCTCCCCAGCAATGGGGACAGCTCTGCTAAGGGAAGGAGCTCAAGCCCAGGCCCTAGGACCCTGAGCTTTTTCATCAAGATTTTGGTGGCGATATTTGCCACGTTGCTCTCCCAGGACTCCTGGGTAGAAGCAGCTCCCCTTTAATAAAGAGAGCAGTGACCAACACAGAGGCCACAGACGCCGCTTGCTACCCCCTTTACAGGCATCCTCAACCCCAGTTTACAGGTAAGGACCAGGTTCAGGAAAGTGGTGTGAGTTAACGGCAGCCCAGCGGTGAAGCTGTCTGATGCCAAATGCTAGGCTTTTAGCCTCCTGGTTAAGCCACAAAGGACAGCGTTTTGTGCCTGGTGGCACGCGTGGTACAGCAGGGCCGGCCGTTTGCACTAAGGCAGCGATGGGTGTGTTCACAGAGCCAGCGAGGAGCTGGACCCCCGCTCGATGGCCTCCTCCTGAGACGCCAGGGCCAGGCAATTCTGCAGACTCCCACTGTGGGCCCAGGCTTTCATCACATCCACCCGACAACCCCAAGGAGGCAGGGCCCTGGCTGGGTGTCATTGTCCCTAACGAGTTAATTGTAAAGGTGGAAGGCATCTCCCCCATTCCCACCCCTGGCCCCATCAAAGCGTTCCCGTAATGACACAGGACCATGAATGGAAACTTGCAGGTGGTTAAATGAGTTTTCTTGCCTCTGCAAGGCAGTGGGGAGGGGAAGGGCTGTTTTGTTTAAGGAAAGCAGCCATGCCACTTTGATGCGAAGCTCATTTTCTCAAGAGAAGATGCTTGTGCGTGAAGTCGGCACCACGGCGGATAGATGCTCAGAGCATCACTCTCCTCGGCCGATGGAGGCAACAGGCAGAGACGGACGCAGAGCATGGCCAGGGTGGGTGCAGCCAGCTTGCTCTCTCCTCGTCCTAGAAGCACCTCTAGACATTGTCTAAAGTGAGGCTCAGGACTTGCCACTCTTCAGCTCAAAAACGTGCAGTGGCTCCCCATGGCCCCCACAGATGGGTTTTCAAACTTCTACGGCATATGTTGGAGAAGTTAGGAATCCTTTGGTTGCAAGTGACAAAAACCAGAGCCCACAGTGGCTAAGCTAAACGAGTAATGCACCAGCTCTTATTAACTGACAAGCCCAAGGCCGGTTTGCCTTCAGATACAGCTTGATCCAGGAGCTTAACAGTGTTATCAGGACCTGGGTGATCTCTCCCATCTCTCAGCTCTCCTGCCTTTGTGGGCTTTGTTCTCTGGCAGCTTCTCCTGTCAGACGGCAAGGGAGCTGTAGCTGCTTTAAATGTACCCCTCCTGTCTTTGAGCCCAGCAGGAGGGAGACCCAGTGCCACTTCCAGGTCAGACTCAAGCAGACACCCCTTGATTGTCTCTGAGACCTTGGCTGGGATGACAACGACACTCTGAACTGATCGTGTCGGCCAGGGCAATGGAGGCTCTAATAGTCAGAACTGGAAGCTGAGCTTGGAACTACGAGGCTAATGCTTGTCCTGGGACGTCCCCGGCCCTCACCATCCTACCTGCTCTTACCTGAACCCCAGAAGGATGCATCATCTGATGTTTACCCACAAACCAGTTTATGCTTTCAGCCAGGGCCACTGTACCTTGGGATAACATTATTTTCCATGGGGTGAGGCAGGAGTTCTTTTGTTTGTCTGGATCAGTCCTCTTTCCCCTCCAAGGAAAAGGTTCCAAGGTGAGGCTACGTTCATGCTTTCACCTATCCAAGGCCCTGTAGGGTGGACCCCCCCGACCCCAGGCACAGAGTCTCCCCTGTAAGTTAGCCCAGAGGAAAGGGGACAAGTGGTTGATCGCTCAGACTCTACGGTCAAGTCTCTTTTTTAAAAAAGCTTTTCATGTAATTTTTATTTTATATTGAGATATAGTTGATTTATCTACGGTCAAGTCTTGGTTCTACCAGGAAAAGCTATTTCACCTCCAGCAGCCTCAGTTTCTTCCTTTCTAAAATGGGGATAATACAAATATCTAAGTTGTCAGGAGAATTCAATAAGATCACACATATGGAGCACCTAGCCCAATGCCAGTGTGGATTAAGCACTCAAAAAGAAGTACTCGTGGGACTTCCCTGGTGGTGCAGTGGTTAAGAATCCGCCTGCCAACGCAGGGGACACGGGTTCGAGCCCTGGTCCGGGAAGATCCCACATGCCGCGGGGCAACTAAGCCCGTGTGCCACAACTACTGAGCCTGCGCTCTAGAGCCCGCATGCCTAGAGCCCGTGCTCTGCAACAAGAGAAGCCATCTCCATGAGGAGCCCGCACACCACAACAAAGAGTAGCCCCCTGCTTGCTGCAACTAGAGAAAGCCTGTGCGCAGCAATGAAGACCCAACGCGGCCAAAAATAGATAAATTTTTTTTAAAAAAAGTAGTACTCGGGGGACTTCCCTGGTGGTGCAGTGGTTAAGAATCCGCCTGCCAATGCAAGGGACATGGGTTCGAGCCCTGGTCCGGGAAGATCCCACATGAGGAGCAACTAAGCCCATACGCCACAACTACTGAGCCTGCACTCTAGAGCCTGCGAGCCACAACCACTGAGCCCACGTGCCACAACTACTGAAGCCTGCATGCCTAGAGCCTGTGCTCTGCAACAAGAGAAGCCATTGCAATGAGAAGCCCACGCACCACAACGAAGAGTAGCCCCCATTCGCCGCAACTAGAGAAAGCCCGCGTGCAGCAACGAAAACCCAACGCAGCCAAAAAAATTAATTAATTAATTTTTTTTAAAAAATAGTACTCATGCAGAAGGATGTCTCTGCTGTGCATCTCACAGGGCCAAAGCTGTCCATTATGACAAGGGAGAGTTGGCCAGAAGGGGCTGGAGGATGAGCCAGCTGGGGAGCTGTACCCCGGCATCCTTCAACCTTCTCCTGGTAACTGCTCCCCAGTTTTATCAGTAAAAACCAACCCTCTGCCACTCTAGGGAGACAGTGGACTACAGGCCAAATTTGATCATTTGAGGAATAGCTGTGAAGGTCCACCCCCCACCCCAAGCCAGCAATAATGAATAGCTACTGTCTGTTGACTTCTAGGATGGGCCAGGTACTACACCCGGCATGGCACACACGTTACCTCACTTAAGCACAATGCCCGATCAAGCGGGGACCATCAGCCCCATTTTCTAGACTAGGAAACAGGCTCAGAGAAGGCAAGTGGCTTGCCCAAGTTTGCAGAGCTAAGAGGTGGCAGAGCTGACATCCCCACCCAGCGCTGTTGGTCTCAAAACCTGGGCTCGTAACCATCGGTGCTCTGCTGCCGGGCAGGACATCCACAAAGAGGAGGGAGCCCTGAGCCAGGTGGGCTGTGCGGCCAGCCCCCTGCCCTCTGCCCACCTCCTGGAGCACAAATCCTGCCCTGCAGCTCCGACCTGCAGGAAACTCCAGGCAATAGATCCAGTCCTGTCTTGCTGGCATCCCTGCCCCCACTGGGAGCCACTGGGGGTCCCTCTGCCAATGCGACCACAAGCACGACATGCCATTCCCCCCAGGGTGCCTGACTCCCTGTGTGGGCAGGGACCCTCAAAGTCTGCTCAGCCTGGCCCCGGGGCTCAGCCCAGCAGCAACACATTCCCTCGGGGGCCGTGGAGGGTGAAATGGCTGCAGGTGCCAATGCACTGAGCACCGCCCGCCCAGGCGCGGTGTGGGTGCGGCCGTCAGAGGGCTGCTTTTCAAAAACACCAGCAACAACAGTACCTGTAATCCCCGCTCCCAGTTCACTGTGTTCCGGTCTCCAGTGCACTTTCTTATCTGTTCCCTCATCATTTTTATGGATAATTTTACAAGCTAATATTAGTAAGTATGTGTTATGTGCTAGGCTCTGGACTAAGTACATTTTATACACTATTTGTTCACTCACCCATGAGGTCAACAAATAATGTTTAGCTCTTCATTATGGAGATGTTCAAACCCACCCAAAAGAAAGAAGGATGTAATTAACCCAAATGTGCTCATTTTCTCATTTTAACAGTTATCAACATTTGGCCATTTTGCTTCATCAACTCCCACTTTTTCCTTAAACTGGAATATTTTAAAGCAAATCCCAGGATGCCACTTTACCCATAAATACTTCAACCTCTTTTTTTTTTCACCCTAACCTCAATACCACTATCACACTCAATCAAATTAACAATAATTTCTTACTTTGTCTAATACCCAGTTCTTCTTCAATTCTCCTCCAAAATGCCTTTTCCCAGTCAACAAATATTTTCAGGCACCAACTACACTCAAGGCTCAGTGGCAGGCATTGAGAGGGCAGCAGGCAAGAGACAGGGTCCCAGCCCTCGTGGGGCACACGTCACTGTTGGGGAGGTGGATCACACACTAGGGAACAGTCAACACAGTAATTTCAAATAGCAATAGGGACCAGGAAGAAAACTAAAGAAGGAACAAGGCGTGAGACACAGGCATGGATGGTGTGTCAGGCAGAGGGATGGCAGGTGTAAAGGCCCTGTGGCTGAAACGACTGTGAAAGCCGGCAGGGAAAGTGTAAGTGAGGAGAGAGGCTGCTGTGTATTGCTGAGTGAGACGGGAATCACAGAAAGATTTTGAAATGAGAAGGGCACCTCTTCCACTTTCTGGAAAGCCTAATCTGGTCACAGGAGAAGACGTGCATCTGGGTTCACTCCTATCCATCCTTAAATTCCAGGAAGCTGCTCCTCCCTCCAGATGGATTTACCAAAGGCGGGAAGCCTGTATCCCGAGAACGGCTGAACGTTCTGATAGGTCCTGGCATACCTGGAGAGGTGAGCAGTTTAGAAGGGTGTCTACGGCAGTGCCCACCGTGGTTGAGCCGTGAGTGCGGGGACTCAGAAGGCCCCAGGGGTGATGGTCAACTTGTAGAAACAAGATTCAGAGGGGAGGCGAGGAACTAGACTCCTCTGGGTTCCTCCAGATCAGGGCTCCTACCTGGAATTAGTTTGTTCTCAAATCTCCTAACAGCCCTTGAGGTTGGTACTATGACCCACACTTCGATATGAGGGGGCTGAGGCTCGATTCCTTGGAGTTTGCGAGCGTGGATAGAAAAAAAATGACATTTTTATTTTTACTAACCTCTAAAGTCTACGATCCCTTAAATTACAAATGTAGGCAACAAATTACGATAGTGTGATCAGTCCCTGTGACTTTGTCACCAAAAGAAAGCAAGGCATTTTTCTAATCATGTCGCAGTTATTGCAGATACATCAAAATAGCGTTTCTGCTTATCACCGCTTCAAAAGACAGTCATCATTAGACCTGCCGTGAGTATTACCTAATATGCCAACAAAGCACGGCACTAAATAACAATTTTTAAGATATTTTAATAACTGGATTTTAACATAATTGGCTGCCCTTGCAAGGCTGTATCTTCTATTTTACGCATTTAAAAGCGTTATTCCGAGACTGCCACGGGGTCCCTGGCACAATAGAGGTTAAGATCCCCATCCCCAGTCGGTGAGTACAGTGCCTGATGCAAAACCGGAGTCTGAAAGGAAGGGGGAGGCGGGCAGGGATGTTAGTGTTAGGCAGGCAAATGTGTGTGCCGTGAACCAAGAAGACCTGGTAACATCCCCTCCGCCGGCACTGGCCGGTCCTCTGCTCACAGAGCCTTTAGCGCCCCTGCCCTCCCCTGACTAAGCATGTGCAGGCTCCCCTTCCTCCCCTTCACTCTGGGCTTTCCCTTCTATCTCTGTTCTGTTAAAATTATCTGAGACTTCCTGTGCTGTTAGCTGACCCATATCCTTTTAGGAAAGTGATGGAATCTTTTTTTTTTTTAACCAAACTTGTGAAGAGGGAAAGGCATTTTTAACCTGATTTTACTCAGAGAGAAACTGACAGTCAGAACTTGGGAACTGACTTGGTAAAGATCTCACATCAAGTCAGGACCCTCCGGACCCAGTGGTCCACCCGGGGGAGTGGTCCTGGTCGCACCTCCACCACGTCCCACTGGAAGGAGAATTCAGGTGGCTGCGGCCAAGGTCTAACTCAGGATAGCATGCCTCACATTCTCCCTAGGGTTGGGGTCCCAGAGCATCTGGGGTGGGACTAGCCAGCCCACTCCCAGCACCAATGAATCCTCTTGTCGCTACCTGAAGCCTGAGCCGACACCTGGCTAAAGGGTGGCCGTTTCTGAATCATTTCCTACTCCTCAGTTTTAAAGTCATTGAGGAGATCTGACGTTACCTTTTCTACGATTCTGGGAGCTGCCATAGCTCTTGCCACACTTTGGCCTGGACCATGATGGGGATGGGACAAGGCAATGAGGTTGATGGAGTGGACAAGAGTATGCAGAGTAGGACACCCTGAATCTCAGAGGCGCACAGTTGATGCTTAAGAGGAGGAATGCGAGCTTTGCTTTGACAATTCCATCTCTCTGGGCTCACGCTGGGGAAGTCTTCTATATTACCTAGATAATACTGTATTAAGAGATTTTGTATTTGGTGTATTTAATGAGCAAGCAACTCCCCAAAGACCAGTAAATTTAACAGGAGAAACGCATCAGTTGTCTTCGCTGCTCTGGTTAAGAGGGCCGCCGCTTTCCGCCTTTACAGACCCTGACATATATTATGCTAAGAAAGCCCCAGAATCAACCTTTGAGAAGACAGCTAAAGTGTGGGTGCCATTAAGCGGCTAACTTTCAGCCCCCACTGCCCCAGCTGAAATGACTATTTTAATGTTAAAAGCAATGAAGTTGAAGAGAAGTCGCCCAAGTTAGGCAGCCGCCCGCTTACCATCAGCATGTCACTGCTCTGAAGTGTCTCTGAGCGCAAGACCGTTCATAAAGGCAGCCCAGAGACCAAAGCAAAGACTAAATACATAAAGGCATGTGCACCCCCAAACACAGTGCGAGAGTGAAAGTGATTTATGGAAAGCAATGTTGTGGGTTTTGACGAGATGGAGAGAAGATAAAATATTCATATTCATCATCTCTTCAACATGAGTACGTGCCACCTTGGTATCCTTGCAGAGAGGACCGGACAGAAGTTAAATATAGAGATGGAGGTCGAGGTCGACCGGGCTCTGCACTGGGACGGAAGACCTGGGTCTGTCTTGTTCTGTCTTTACCCATAAATAAAGTGGAGACTTAGTCAATCGCTTACTCCATCCAGCTCCCAACACCCAGCTGGAAGCTCTGGTGATGTGTATGTGTGTGTGTGTTTAATTAATAAACTTTATTTTTAGAGCAATTTCAGGTCCCCAGCAAAACTAAGCAGAGTATAGAGTTCCCATATGCCCCCTGCCCCACACATACACACCCTCCCCAGCTGTCCATGTCCCACACCAAACCAGTACATTTGTTACTGTTGTTGAACCTACATTGACACATCCTTATCACCCAAAGCCCATAGCCTGGTGGTATGTTTGTAAATGGAATCCACTCACTCATTCTTTCCGTAAACACTTATTAAGCACCTACTACATGCCGAGCTCCAGTTTAGGGGCTAAAAGAAACAAAAGCAAATAACATGTGCTTCCTACCCTAAAGCAGTTACCATCATAGACATCCCAAGAGGAAAGTCTCATGAACTCTAATACAAACCTACAGATATACTGCCCATCACGAGAAATCTCAGTTACACAGAGTGTTATCATTTAGCATTTTTTGCATAACCACCCCAAAACTTAGTGGCTTAAAATAACCGTTTATTTAGCTCATGATTCCTTAAACTGGCACTCTGGGCTGGACTCAGCTGGGCAGGTCTTCCGATTTCAGCTGGGCTCCATTGTGTGTCTGTGGTCAGCTGCAGGTCGGCAGGGTGGGGCCTCCTGGAGGTTAATTGGCCCCTGGCTGGGGCAACGTGGAGTAGGGAAATGGACAGCCGGACTACAGGTCTTTCATCACCCAGCAGGCTAGCCCAGGCTCGTGCACAGGTGTCTCTGGGTTCCAAGAGCAGGGAGAGGAAAAGTGCTTTCCAAGCTCTTGTGTCAGGTTTGCTCTTGTCCCACTGATGACAGCAAGTTACAAGCCAGCCTGATTCAGGAGATAGAGAAAAATTCTCCTTCTTGTGGGAGGAGCTACAAGATTGGCATGGATACGAAACTTCAGATGATTTTTATAAATATAAAACAGGGGAGGAATTTGTGGCCACTTTCGCCGTCTGCCACATGTATGTGTCTGGTTTGAGAGAAAACACAGAAGCAGAACAGATGAAACCCGTCTCCTTTGTTCAGCATTTCTTCCCAGCCACTACCCTTCTTCACACTGGGAACTTCTCAAAAGACCAGCTGACACTTGCTGTCTCTGCCCTGGCGGCTCTCCTGTAGTGGAGAGCCAACTGATTGCCCAATCTGGACAGTGCCCTTGAGTTTTCATCATCCTGGCTCTCTCGGCTGTGTTTTACGCAACGGACCTTTCCTTCCTTCTCGAAACTATCTGTGGTCACGTGTATCGTTGTTCAGGGTACCTGTGCCTTCATTCTGGGGAGGATTATACTTCCTGGCAGTGTTGACCTCAGGCTTGGTCTGGGACTGACTTTGGTCAATGAAACCTGATCAGGACTGAGATCTTTCACTTTGGAGTGAAAGTTTCAAGAGGCAGCTCACGGTTGCAACGTCCCCTTTTATCTCTGCCTTGAGACTGGTGATGTTGCAAGGACGGGCTATACCATCAACCTGGGTCCTGGCAGAGGGCAGTAGCTGACTTGAGATGATCAAGTCGCTTATGCTATAAATCTGTTTTGGCAAAAGCCACTGAGATCGGGGCTTGTTTGTTCCAGCTACAGCATAACATAGCACAACCTGACTAATACAGAATTCCCACGGCTTCTCTCTTCTTGTTTCCCACCTACCACTCTCGCTGCTCCTTCTTTTATTCTCTTCTGCCCTCTTCCTCTGTCCGTCCTAAAAAATATTGGTGTCCCCACGGTTCTGTGTTCGGCCTACTGCTTGTCTTACTCTCCATGCTCCCTGATTTCACTATCGCTCCAAAGACTCCTGGGTCCATATCTTCAGCCCAGATCTATCCCCCAAGCTTCATTCTCAGAAGTTTAGTCTTCTAAACTGAGCATATCCCCCTGGATGTTTCACAGGTACCCCTAAACCTACCCCTTCTCCCCACTTGAGATCTCCACTGGTAGTTCCTTTGTCCATTTAATCCCCAAGCTGTCCTTGACTCCCCACTCTTCTTTGGTACATCCCAGCAATTGAACATCATAGCACATTTGATGTCCCCGATCCATCCCCTCCTCCCCTCCTATTTGTTCTACTGTCACTTCCTTGGTGCTAGCCACCAACCACTATCCCCTGGATGTTGACCATGACCTCTGATAATCTCTACCATTCCCCCAAATCCCACCTCCTGCCACCCAGCCCAGACCAGAACTCCTTTTGGCAATGGTGTGAGAACAAACTATCAAAAGTACACATCTGGAGGGGTGGGATAGGGAGGGTGGGAGGGAGGGAGACGCAAGAGGGAAGACATATGGGAACATATGTATATGTATAACTGATTCACTTTGTTATAAAGCAGAAACTAACACACCATTGTAAAGAAATTATACCCCAATAAAGATGTTAAAAAAAAATACACATCTGGCCAGGTTGATCTGCTTATATCTGCCACGGTTCCCATTGCCCACGACATAATCTGAACTCCTCACCAAGACCCGTAAGGTCCCCCTCACTCACCCCACCCTCACGACTGCACGTGCTGGGACCTTGTCCCATTGCTTCCATTCCTGCTGCCCCTCGATCTGGACTGTTTTGAACCAGCATCCTCCCACCTGTGCCCTGAGTAAGTCCTACTTGCTTTTTAACACTCAACCCAGATATCATCTCCTCCAGGAAGCCCTCCCTTGTCATCACTACCACCACCAACACACACACACACACACACACACACACACACACACACTGGTGGATTGGACACCCATCCTCCAAGTTCCCCATGCAAATCTCCAACACTGCCCTCACCCCACTGAAGGCTACTTAAATGCCTAATGTCCTTCTCTCCTTTCTGATCATGAGCTTCCCCTGCCATCCTGGCATTTCCAACGTGTCTGCCACATGGCAACTAACACATGGAACTTATTAAATGTATGTCTGAATGAGTTTATAAAAAGTTAACCGTTTTCTACAATGTCTGGTTTTCAACCCGTCTGTGAATTCAGGTTTCCATCCCTAGTTACTACTCTTTCCATACTTTCAGGTCGTGGTTCCTGCGGGTTGGTGAGCTACACACAGCATCCCAAATCTCACCATAGTCACTATAACAAAACACCTCCGAGTATCCTGACTTACATGACCACACACACAAATGCCTGGAGAAGGCTAGTCACGTGTGCGAGTCCTCCTCTGGACTGACGGCAGGTTCTTTGTGGGCAGGTGCCCCGGTGCTGCATCCCCAATGTGTGTATGGTACTGGGTCCCAAGTAAGAGCCACATGTATTGAGTGTTTTCTGTGGGCAACACTACGTGGCTTGTCTCATTTAATCTTGACAGCATTCCATTGGATGAGCCATGATTAGTCCCCTTTTACATGTTAGGAAAGGAAAGCACAGGGAAGTTGGGTAAACTTCCCCAGGCTGCACAGCTTCTAAGCGGTTGAACTGGGATTCCAACCCAGGTGGTCTATGTCCAGTGGGCTCACTCTCAACCACTTCACTGTGCACATGTATGAGCACAGAAAACACCTTAGGACTTGAGTAGGGGATAGATTGATTAGTCATGTAGATGTAATTTACACCATCATTTTAGCCTGATATCTAACCAGATTATTCTAATAATTTGGCACCCCAAGATATGGGTAGTGATGGAAGGGGCTAGGACTTAGAAGAACCAGCTCCAAGTCTTAGCTGGACCACACCATCATGTGACTAACCTCTCTGACCCTTGGCTCCTGACCCGTAAGATGGGCTGTTACAGATGCTTCAGGGAGGATTACCAGAAAGGTGTCAGGCGCCCCCAGTGGTACCATGTGGCCCGATCAGGGGTGTCCCGGGAGAACTTCCGCTCTTCATTTCCACTAGAGAAAAGGCAGTGGCACATTGCCTTCACCTCACCTGAGCTGTGTATGTGACACCCAATACAATTAAAAGGCAAAAGAGGAAAACAGTGACCAGGTGCTCAGTCTACACAGCCCTGTAAATGGACTTGGCCACTTTGTTCCCTTTCTCACCCGAAGTGATTGATTGTTTTGGCATCATGGAGACAGCCCAGACTGGATGCCAAAGTATCCGATCGGTTCCATCAAACCAGGTGCTGGGCTGCCCAGAGCCAGCCACCGGCTCTCAGATTGTGCCCTTCCTCACAGCTGGGTCGGGACCTGGTTGAACAGTTGATCTCTGTTGGTAACCATGTACTAACCAACTGTTGGACTGGAATCCACTGTTTTTGCTGTTATTTCTCCTTCAGCAACTTACTCTGTGCCTTGCATTCAGAATTCCATGTCAAATAAAACCAGGTTCTTTCCCCAAGGAGCTCACCATTCAGTGGGAAACTAAGCAAATAAAAACCTGGCTGGGGCTTCCCTGGTGGCGCAGTGGTTGAGAGTCCGCCTGCCGATGCAGGGGACACGGGTTCATGCCCCGGTCCGGGAAGATCCCACATGCCGCAGAGCGGCTGGGCCCGTGAGCCAGGGCCACTGAGCCTGCGCGTCCGGAGCCTGTGCTCCGCAGTGGGAGAGGCCACAACAGTGAGAGGTCCGCGTACCGCAAAAAAAAAAAAAAACCTGGCTGATGCGTGGACAGCAGAAAACATCCAGCCCAGCCTTGCCAGGCTCTGGCCTCTCGCTCTGACTGGCCGGGCGTGTCCACTGAGCCCAGACACGGACACACGCTCCACGGCTCTGCTTTCCACCCTCCCAACGCTTCCTCCTCACTCTTCCCAGAGCCTCCTCCTCCTTCCGATGGCGCTGCCTCCCCGCAACCTCTGTGCCACCCACCTTCACCCGTCGCTGACACAGATCTGCCCCGAAGGACTGCAGTTCATTCGACTGGTAAATCCACACAGGCGAGGCCCAGTGCAGGGGATCCAGTGAGGACACACCATAGCCCCTGACCCCGCGGGGCTCTACTGCGGCAGGAGAGTCAGATATTGAACAAATGATCACACACGTGTATCACTTAACACTCGGAAGAGTTCAAAGGGAAAGATGAGGGCAATAAGGGAGTTCATCTCGGGGGTCTAGTATAGATCATCGCTTGGGAAAGGAGACATTTTAATATGAGGCATGACAGGCAAGTGGGAAGGAACAAGGAGAGGCTGGAGGAGTGTTGGGGCGGCGGTGAGGGTCAGATTCCAGGAAAACACGTGCCAAGTCGCTGCCTTCAAACCGGGAAGGGGAAATGAGTTCAAGTTCAGCCCAAACGCAGAAGCCAGCGTCACCACCACCACCATGGAGGCCCGCCCCCAGCATGGTCCAGTCAGGAGTCTTAGAAACATGTTTCTTAAAAGAAAGAAGAAGGGCTTGGGGAGGGAAGATAACTGCCTCAACACAGAGAAGACCACCTCTCACAGGCCTGGACACAGGAGCTGTTGTTCAGGCCCAGGCTTTTCCTTCCACTCAGAGGGTGGCCCTTTCTAGCCTCAGTCTCCCCCTCTTTCAAGTGGACAGAGAACATGAACTCCTAGCACGTATTTCATGGAGACAGAGTAAGGTAACGGCATGAACACACTTTGAAAAAGCACACTTTTAACAAACAGCCCAGCACTTGGAACCAGGGGCACATGGAGGCTGTGCTGTCCTTTAATGACGGGTTCCCAAACATTCCTGCTGGTGTTCACTGAGCAAAGAAACCCCAACAGAAGCAGAAGTCATTGTAACGCAGACTATCTAGGAGCACACATTTCAGAATCAGAGCGAGGTCACTTTGGGCAAATGGCTCTACCTTTCTGAACCTCAGTTTCTGCATCTGTAAAATGGGGATAGGAATGGTACCCATCCCATGGGTTATGGTGAGGATTAAACAAGATGGTGCACGTGGAGCCTTCAGCTTACAGTAAGAACACATCAGTATTGGTGATCGCTATTGTGATCTGATTCCCCCCAGATCTGACATTTCCGAGCCTGGCAGAGGCCAGTCCCGAGCAAACGAAGTGCCCTCCGGCCCCACCCGCTGCATCCCAATTTAACAGCCAACGTAAAGAATGGGGTAGGGGGAGTGAGGGGTGGCAGGGGGCCTAGGCAAGCCTACCTCAAGAATGCTGGAGGGAAGGGCTGATTCCACGGTTTTAGCTTATAGAGGACCCCCACTGCCTCTTATCCGGCTGAGCCTCACTGTGACACCCCAGGTTCTGAGCTCCCCATGGAACCAGCCTCAGGCTAAATCCGCCGCAATAATTCCAGGAGCTGGAAATGGGAGGAAGATGTAGGCGGCGGTAGCAGCTGAGCCGGCCCAGCGGGCCCTGCTGAGGACGGTCTCAGCCGAGGTTGCGTGCAAACCTCAGCGAAGAGGGCGGCGAAGGCAAATGGAAAGATTCCAGGACCCAAGTTCTTGCTGTTTGTTAAAATCAAAATAAGACATGCAAAGCCTCTTGAAGAGGACGGCACCTGCTCTCCAGACTGGAGCAAGAGAATTTCAAATACAGACGGTGCAAAGGAGGACAGGAAACCCAGGGGCACGTGATCCTGGGTTTGGGGGGGCAGGAGTGGGACTCTGGGTGTGATGAGTGTGTTGGTGCACACGTATGTGCAAGCGTGTGGCGGGGGAGGGTTCTGGATGCGGCACTGAAAGAGGGAACTTACGCCAAACACAGGCTTGGAAGGGGGGATGTGCTTTATTTCAGACAAATGATAGGAGGCAAAGAGACCCATCAGAACTTTTCACCCTTGACCTTCCCTCCTTGGTCTGTATTCGTCTCTAGTATTTCTCCTCTATCTCTCCCTTTCTCTGTCTCAAGGTCTTTTTTTTTCTCAGTTTCTTTCTGTCTGTCTCTGTCTCTGTCTCTCTGGCCCCCTGCCTCCCAGTCTCTGTCCCCATCTCTTTGTCTGTGTCTCTGTGTGTGTCTCTGTCTCTCTCTGTTTATCTCTCTTGGACTCTGTTCCTCTCTCCCTCCACGCATCTCTTCTCATCTCTTCCCCTAACAACCATGTCTCTTCCTTCATCCCAAGACAACCTTTTCTTCCAGCCCCCCGGGCCGCTTCCTGCTCTTTGTGCTGGGAGAGGAGCTGTCTTCCAACAGAGTGGAATCCTCGGGAGACACGGGGTTTCCAGGTCTGAGCGTTTAATTTCACATTCCCGCTCCACAAGGGCGAAGATTCCAGCCACACTGTATCCTGGCTTATCGCACTCTCCCCACCAGCCCTGGAGAAACTGCTCTCCTCTCCGCCCAGATGGGGGCTTGGCCATTCCTCGAGCATATTTTAGGGGTTTTCCTCCCTCTGTGAGGGACACGTGGAGGAGAAGTTTGGGAAATTCTAGGCAGGACCCTCACCACCCAGAGAGTGAGCCTGGGCTCCGGAAGGATGGGTCAGCTCAGATTTTCTGAGGGTCCGTCCATGCTCTTTATTTTGTTCTGTTCTATTCTAAGAACAAGTACTGTCTGGTTTCCAATTGTTTTTTGCTATGTTACAATTCGAAAAAAATGAAAACCTAAATAAAATAGGTAACAGTTCTTTGACTATTCATGTGAATGAATACACACACGCAAAATTCTAAGCGGTTTACAAATCTGAATTCATTGACTCCTTATAATGAATCCTCATTTTACAGATGAGGAAATTGTGGCACAGAGAGATCAGACAACTTGCCAAGGTCACACAGCCTCCCAGTGTGGATTTGAACCCAGTCGTTCAACCCTGGAGTTTGGGCTCTTACCCCTATACTACCCTCCAGCCCACCTGCAGGGACACAGGTACCCTCTGTGCAGAGCTGTCCCCACCTCAGGATGACAGGGAAACCGATCATGTCGGTTCTTACAACAGCCTCGCCCTTTCTCTCTCCGGGGCTCTGGGCCTGGGTTCCATTTCCCTCACTTTTCTGCAGGGCTGCTTCCTTCTCAGGCCTTCCCTGAGCCCCCTCAGCAAAGGAGACCCCCTCCCCAGGGTGCCCAGGATCTCACACTATTTATTTCCTCCAAAGCTGATCACATTGGGGCTTTCATGACCATGCTTTTTCTGTAGTCTTGGTCACTCTCTCTCTCTTTTCTCCCCAGATTAAACCCCACTAACCAGAACACAGTCAGAGCTCCAGAAAGATTGAATAAACAAGTAAATGCAAAGAAGAGTGAGATTTGGGCTCGTACACATACGATGAGAGAGGTGGTCAAGGGTGTTTCAGGAGGGAAGGACAGCTGAACAAGGGTATGGAGGTGTAAGAGCCCAGTGCACATGCAGGTATGTAGACATTCTGTGCCACGTGCCTCAGGGTAGTATTGGCTGGGTGGACTGGGAGGTAGAAGGGCTAGAATTAAGGGCCCTGAATGCCAGGCTAAGGAGCTTGGGCTCTACCAGCTGGCAACGGGGAGCTAGTGAGGGAGCTGGAGAGGTGGCAGCACACCCGCTGTGGTTTGGGGAGAATGACCTGGCAGGGTGGGTGGGCAGGGAGAGGCTGGGGCAGGACGCCCCATCAGACCTGGCTGAGGGCTCTTCCTGGCCGGGGAGACCCAGGCCCTGGGGAAGAGGCAGGGGCAGAGGAGGCCCAGGCGAGTCTGTAGCCCGCAGTACATGGGTGCGGACAAGACGCCAGCTGGGTGCTGCGACAGGAGCGGGACCGAGAGAGAAGGAGCCTCCCGTGCTCTGAAATTGCCCAGAAGCATTTTCTAAAAATCAGCGCCGTTCAGGATCTTTGTTTTCTATTTTTCCCCTGCCCACTTCAGGGCAATGAGAAGCAGATTGTGTTTCCAAACACATCACAGGAATCTGCAGTGGAAGTTGGAAGAATAACCCCAGGCTTCTTGGTCTAATTCTCAAGGTCAACTGATATCATTAGAATAACATGAACTCAATTTGAGTTACAGCAGGGAAATCATGTTAGGAATATGGGTCACTCATCACCGAGTAATGAAGCTGTTACCTCACACGATCGCAAACGCGCCCAGAAGCCTGTCAGCGTCCTCGTCCCGTGGTCCTAAAAATGGGGCCGGCTCGGAACAATGGAGTCGCCCACGGAAACCAAAGCCCCCTCGAAGAGGGAGCCGTGTGATGGAGCAGGGCCCGGCTTTGGTGCCTGCAGCCTCAGGGCCAGCCAGAAGGGCAGGGGTGTCCCAGGACAAAGGGCCAATTCCATCCTGCTGGTTTTCATCCAGAAGCTTTCTCTGTGATTTTTGAGATTTGCTTTAAAAACCACAATGGGAAACAGGCAGAGGGAAGGGCCCTAAGGTCCTGAGGTCGTAGAACAGACACAACCCAATGCTCCATCTGCCGGGGAAGACAGGTTAACGGGAGCGACAGCCAGCACTTGCCCAGAAGTCAGCTCTGACAGCAGCCTGTGTAGACAGTAAGACTCATGACACAAGTGAGGAAACCGGGGTCGTGGGTCAGGTGTGCGACAGTGGAATGGCGAGATGCCCACTTGGTAAAGGGACCCATTGCCCAGGCCAGCCCCCAGCTGCACAGCAGGACCGTGGCCCGGCTTTGAAAGATCTCCCAATGTTTCCGTGAAAAGTAGAAACTCAGGACTGAATGTGAAATCTCCTTATTTAAGGATGGTGGCAACCAATCAAAAGTATTTAGGGCTGTAGTGTCTACACCACAAAGCACATCTTGGTGTTGCCGATTTGTGACTTACAGGGTCAAGAAAAGCTAACTGATACCCTGCTGGGGATGGAAGGCCCTGGGTTAGGAGACCTTGGTCCCCCATGAGCTCCCAATACCACAGTGAGGGAGGGGCGGCAACTTGGCTCCAGCCTGGGCAAGTGCTCGGGCCCTCACAGTGGATGCCCCAGTGCCTGTGCCCCCTCCAGGGCCGAACACTCAGCAAGTGGCTACTAAGAGTGTTGGCGCTCTGCTCTCTGCTGGGCCGTCTCCGGGTGTTGCCTGGGCTGAAAGAGACACCTCACATATGGACGCCGCCCCCCTGGGGTAGCCCACACTTATTGGCTGATGTTGTGGGAGCGGGCGGTATATGGGCCTGGACTTCTCACACCAATTGGGAGCATCTCCGAAGGCCCACACCTGCTCCAGGGCTCCCAGCAGAACCATCTGAGGCCTTTGCTGTGATTGCGTCATGGCCCAGTTTCTACTTCTGCCTAGCCTTGCTTCCCTCATTCCCTACAAGTACTGATCCCACAAGCTACCCACCCGCCTCAGGAAACCCAACTGTGACGCCCTCTTAAACCCTAATTTCCTCATCGGTCCCATGGAGAGAATCACTCATCTTATCATGTCTTACAAGGTTGTAATGAGTTGATGGAGGTGGAGGTGGCAGAGTCAGGAAGGCCCCGTGCATGCCGCAGGTGCTCAATAAATGCTCACTGTGCGTCGTGGATTGAGTGCATAGGAGAAGGCGGTAAATATGTGACTATTGTTACGAATCACATGGGATTTATTCCCTAAGGCAGAGCTTCACCTGCCACAATTGGTATTCAGGGCCTGATCGTTCTCTAACGTGGGGGAGGAGGGGCTTGTGCTGTGTTGCAGATGTTTAATAGCCTCAACCCACTAGATGCCAGTAGCAGCCCCGAGCTGTGAGAACCAAAAATGTTTCTATACGTGACCAAATGTCCCCTGAGAGGCAAAATTCCTCCCAGGTGAGAGCCACTGCCCAGAGCCATCAGAGTTCCTCAAGCTGCAGTTGGGGGAGATCCCAGCTCCAATAAGTTGACCAAGGAGCTTTTCCCAGGCCTCATCCACAGGGAACCGGGAATCCAAGCGAAGGTGGAATGGGGCAGTGGGAGGAGCCCACACAGGGGCCAGAGACACTGCTTCAAGTCCCAGCGACTCAGAATGCAACCCAGAAAGGGCATCTCTTCTCCCCGCCTCAGTGGCCTTGTATGAAGAATAGAGATAGCAGTTCAGTCCTGCCGACCTCCCGAGCGTCGGGGGTATAAAAACGTTTGGTTCCGTGGGTGGGAGAGCATTTTGACACAATAAAGTATTGTGTGGAAGTGCAATAAAATTGATTCATACAAACTTACCCAAAGAGAGGAACAGAAAGGTAGACAGACAGAGGGGCCTTTACTTACACCGTCACTCTTCTTTTGTCCCCACTGCCCCAGGGAAGGGGAAGTCACTGCTAACATGCCCAAGAAACAAAATAAGTGAAATTCTCAGGAGCCACCAGGTCCTACTGATTTACAGGCTTTTCAAGGTAAATTTCACTTGGTGAAATTTACAAGAGATCTTGCCTTCTATGGCGACTTTCCTAATCTTGAGTAGAATGCAACTGGGCTTTTTTTTTTTTTTAAACTCCAAAAAAGTAAAACGCATATCAAAAAAAGTTACACCAACTTGACAAACCCGTTCCACCAGCAGTGGGCAGCAGAAGCAGGAAAAGAAAATTTTGCCTCTGAAACACCTGGTGGAAGCAGAGACACACAGGCTCCGCCTTCCTCCAGCGCCTGGCCTCCATCCTTCCCTCCCTGGAACAGAAGAGAAGCAGCGAGAGCCTAAAATAGTCTCGCTCCCAATGGTGAGGCAGGAAGGCACCAGCCCCACGACTGCCAGCTCTCATGCAATTGCCACAGAGAGCCGGCCGCTGCCCTGTCATTCACCTCCAGGGGCTCGAAGCCCCCCACCCAGCAAGGGAGGGGAGGCTGGCAGGGGTCCTCCAGGGTGTGCTCCCTGGAGACATTTCAGGGAAGGCGGGACGAAGGCAGGGATCAGTTCTAGGGCGAGGGGCTTCTCCCAGCCCCCGCCGAAACCCCCAACTGTGGCTCTGCCATCCCAGACCCAGGGGCTCAGCTGGGTATACCCCATAAGGAGCAGAGTCAATAGATATTTCAGGGGTCATTAAACATGCTTGAGACCCGAGAAGGAAAAAAGAGGGCATTGGGGCTTCCCTGGTGGCTCCGTGGTTGAGAGTCCGCCTGCCGACGCAGGGGACACGGGTTCGTGCCCCGGTCCGGGAGGATCCCACATGCCGCGGAGCGGCTGGGCCCGTGAGCCATGGCCACTGAGCCTGCGCGTCCAGAGCCTGTGCTCTGCAACGGGAGAGGCCGCAACAGTGAGAGTCCCGCGTACCTCAAAAAAAAGAAAAAAAAAAAGGGCATTGACTCTAAAATATGAGAAGAAAACTGTAAAATCAAAATTACTAATAATTTCACAAGCAAGATTCCAAATCCTTTTAACATTTTTAAGCAAAATAATTATGGAAATAATTACATTCAATGTAAGCTGAGTAGATTTTAATATGTTGATATGCAGGAGGGACTCGCAGAGGTCTTAAATTGGCCCCTGGAACATACTCCTTTCCCCTCCTGGGGGTAAACGTTCTCTTACCTTGCTGAGTATGAATGGGACATGGAAGCAGAAAGTCTCTGAGTCCACTCAGCCCTCCTCCCCCGGAATCTGCAGGATAGCCTCAGAGACCCTAGGGCACAGGCAAGGTGGGAACCGGTGTTCTGGAGCTATGGAGAGCTTCAGCACAGATCTGAACTCCTACGAGCATCCTGACCTGTCTCCCCAGCCCAAGTCACCAGAGCCTTGTCATCACCTGCCTTCATCTCGGCAAGTCTGGTGGAAGTCCAGGCTGGGAGTCAGGAGCCGGGGTTCCTTTGCATTTCCTTGTAGGCAAAGGAAATGCAACACTCTCTGCACCAATGTCACCACCGAAAGCAGAGAAACACAGGATGGACTGAGAGGACCATTCTTATTAAATAAAGAATGGGAAAAGGCACATTTCTTTGTGAAAGAGGAAACTCTTCTCGCTGATCGCAGATGCAGATAGGTGGCTGCCCATCCACTGTGACTCCCACTTCACTCATTCCCCTTACCTGACCCAGCAAGCCCTGTTTAGGGTTGGGTGCTTCCCACATCTGACACTGCAATTCTCTCGGGCCCTGGTGTCCTCTGCGAAATCACACGTAGCCAACGGAGGTCAAGCGTCAGAACCAGAGGCAGCCCCTGTTCACTGCCTGCTGGTGACCCCGGTTGGCAGAAATCTCTTTTCCTGGTCGGTGGGCAGGGTTGTGTTTATTTTGCAATTAACAAAGAACAAAGGAAGTGGCAGGGGGCTTGTGGCTGGCTTGGGGGGACCAGAATCCCTGCCTTGCCCCAGGTTCTGTTGACTGCAGGTCCGGGGGTGGGAGGAGTGTCCATGCCCTCCATCATTTCACAGCAGTCCGCATCTTTTTTGGCCAGGTCACCAGATGCGGCAGATGGGCCTATTCTCCAAGAGAGGCCAGGGAAAAGGCTCCGCTCAAACAGACCTCCAGGCCCACTCAGGTCTGGGGTGACAAGTACAGACTCCCCCTTATTCATCGAGGGTGCCATTGGGAGACCAAGGGACCAAGACCATGCAAGTCTCAGAGAACTGCCCCTACTGGTTCTTTGTCATGCCATCTTCACAGTGGGAACCGTGTCCCTGTGTCCTACATGCGGATAGGGCAGACCCCACTAATGAAAGCAGGGAGGCTTGGGGGACACTGGAAGTGTTGATACAACAGATAGGGCTCCAAATTGCCCATGGTAAACAAAGTAAATTATATTTACTTCCACAGGAGCCTGAGATTATGACAGCAAAGAGAGACTTATGGTAGAGTTGTTGCTGCATTTATATTTAATAAATTTAAGAGAGAGATGAAATAGACTTTAGCAAGGCTAGTGAAATATTTATAAAAGCACACCGAAGCCATGTAAAGGAGAGAGAGGGAAATAAAACAGCTCACATGTGGGATCAAATGGAGCAAGCCAGCTCTTAACCTGACAGCTCCCCAGCACTGCGGGCAGAAACCTGCCAACGGGCCACAGATGCACCACACCTGAGCTAGCCGGGAAGCAGAGGGAGGTTTGGGGAGGGGAGGCGGGGCGGGACTGTTGTGCGTGCACAAGGCACAGCCAGCTCCATGTGGTCCAGGGCAACTGTCACACCTGCCCGCCTGCTCAGGTGCGCCTGGCACCTAGCAACGCCAGCCAGAGCAGGTTCTCCTGCCCCTGGCCTACGTCCAGGCAAGCCCATGGCCTGGTAGGAGCATTCATGGCCCCTAGGAGGCCTTGCAGACAGATGGAGGCTGGACACCCCTGGGCTTCCATCTCTCAGAGAGAGTGGTCTTTCTTCAAGCTATTGTCCCTGGCAGGTCTTGGGATTATTAGACTGAAGGGAAACCAGCTAGTTTTGTTAGTTTGCAGATTCGTCACATTTTTGAAATGCACAACTAATATATAGTCATGGTGGAAAATCAGAGGAAAACAGATTGACAAACATGCAAACCCTGCCACCCATAATCTCAACCACAGTAGGCATTTCCAGACGGGCGGCATACCGTTTATCAAGGGGTGGTTTTCATATTATGTAGCTCTACTCCCTTCTGACATGATCTGGAACGTGCTGGCCATTGTATGTCTCGTCCCTTACCCTCAGCTTGGGGACTTTCCCTCTGCCTGAAACATTCTTCTTTTCGATCCAAATCTAAGTTCGTCTTATAGACCCATTTCAATCCCGTCTCCCCAGAAAGCCACTTGTAGGGGCCTGCTGCCCTCGGGCCCAGTCTCTCCCTCAGCTGAATCCCCATATCGCCACGCTGTGGTTCATCTTTAGACCATCTTGTTTGCTGGCCGTGCTGCATGTTGACTCTTCCTGTCTTCTCATTCCCATGGAGGACCCTGCCTTGTCCTTTTTTGCCTCCGTCTGCCTCCGGCAGAGTGCAGGCCCACAGTGGGCTCCAGAGAGCACCCCAAACCCAGAACCTCCCAGAGCATCTTCTGGCTTCAGCTGTGGGCTGTGAACAAGGTCTGGGTGTCTGCTCTCCCTCAGAGAATCACATCAATGCGGGCCACTTCCTCCAGGAGCCGAGGGCAGATCTGCAGAAACCAGGTTGTGGAAGACCAGTTCACCGAGTGGCCAGCCGACCTAGCAACGGAGGGGTGCGCTGGGAGTTTCAGCTCCCCCACTCCGGTCTTCGCCCTGCTTCTGCCACTGCTCATGCAAACACACCAGCTGTGCTAAACACTGCTTGCTGAGCGCCTGTCCCACCCCCTCCACCACGCACCCCTTTGGACTTGGAATTGCTACAGAGAACTCTGCTAGACCGAGTCTAAGAAGTATGTCTAACAGCTCATTCAGCAAACTGGACTTAAGTGAATTTTCCGCACATCGGCTTTTGTGAATTGACGTAGGTCCCCCCTGGGCTGGAAAAGAAGTTCTGGAGCCACAATGGGACGTGGTCTGGGACCCATCTCCCTGACCCCTCGGGCCACATCCTCCGCCTCTGGCCTCCTGACCCGGGCACCTCCCATCTTCTTCTTTCAGCTGATAGCCTCCCTCCTTCAGGCCCTGCCTAACTATTCTGAGCTCTGACTTCCAGGGTGGGGCTCATTCGAACATCTCCACAGAGTGGCCGAGTGTCACGGGAATGTGTAAGAAGCAGAAAAAGCAGGCGCACAGTGGGCCAGGCCTGGGAACTGTCTGAAGCGTCCCAGAGACTCTTGAGTGAGGCACAGAATGTATTAGAAGCAGATAACAAGGGACCAATAATCGCTTCATGTCTCCTACCCCGTTCTCCAGCCATGCTGAACCCTTTTCACTTCTTAGTAGCCCTCTCGTTCTCACCTCCAGGCTTTACACAGGCTGTCACCTCTGCCCGGAGCACTTTCCCCTTCTTTCTCCCTCACTACCTCCTTTTTTTTAAAAAAAAAAAAAAACACAATGATATTGAGGAATAATTTAAATGCAATAAACCACACACATTTAAAGTGTACATTGTGTCAAGATTTGACCCATGTATACACCTCTGAAACCATCACCACAGTCAAGGTAGTGAACCTGTCCATCATCCCCCAAGTTTCCTCCTGACTCTCTAATTCCTCCTACTCACCCTTGCCCCGGTACCCAGGCAACCGCTGATCAGCTTCCTGTCTCTGTAGATTAGTTTGCTGTTTCTAGAGTTTCATATACATTGAATCATATGATATGCACTCTTTTATGTCTGGCTTCTTTCACTTGGCGTGATTATTTTGAGATTCTGTTGTGTGTATCGGTAGCTCATTTCTTTCTACTGCTAAGGAATATTCCATCGTAGGGATATACCATACTTTGTTTATCCCTTCACCCGACTGGTCGCTGCCAGTCCGTTGATATTAAAAATAAAGCTGAGGGCTTCCCTGGTGGCGCAGTGGTTGAGAGTCCGCCTGCCGATGCAGGGGACACGGGTTCGTGCCCCGGTCCGGGAAGATCCCACATGCCGCGGAGCGGCTGGGCCTGTGAGCCATGGCCGCTGAGCCTGCGCGTCCGGAGCCTGTGCTCCGCAACTGGAGAGGCCGCAACAGTGCGAGGCCCGCGTACGGCAAAAAAAAAAAAAAAAAAAAGCTGCAATGGACATTCATGTACAAGTTTTTGGTTGGACCTATGCTTTCATTCCCCATGATAAATTTCTCAGAGTAGAGTGGCTGGATATTATGACAGGCATATGTTTAAATTTTTAAGAAACCACTAAACAGTTTTTCAATCAGCAATAGAAGGGAGTTCTAGTTCTTCCACATCCTCACCAGCACTGGGTATGGTCAGCCTTGTTCATTTTAACCATTCTAATAGATGATTGGTGGTAGTGAATTTGCATTTCTCTAATGGCTAATGATGCTGAGCATCTTTTCATTGGCTTATTTGTCATCCATTCATCTTCCTTGGTAAAGTGTCCATTCAAATCATTTGCCATTTTCTATCGGTTTATTAGTGTTCTTATTATTTAATTTTGAAAGTTCTTTATATATTCTAGAAACAAATCCTTTATCAGATATATGATTTTATTTTGTTCCTTCTTTTAATGGTGTTTTTCAAAGCACAGAGGTTTTTAATTTAAAGTCCGATTTATCGAGTGTGTGCTTTTAGAGATCATGGTTTTGATGTCATTTCTGAGAAATCTTTGCCGAACCCAAGGTCACAAATTTTCTGCTACATTTTCTACATTTAGGTTTATGATCCATTTTGTATATGATGAGAGGTATGAATCAGAGCTCATTTTTTGCATATGGATATCCAATTGTTTCAACACTATTTGTTGAAACAACTTATCTTTTCTCTACCTTTGCACCTTAGTCAAAAACCAGTTTTCCACATATATGGAGAGAGCCCTATTTCTGGTTTCTATGTTTCATTCATCTCTTGATCTTCACCCCAGTATCACACTCTCTTCATTACTGTGGCTTTTTCGTAAGGCTTGAAATCAGGTCATCATAGCCCCCAACTTTGTCTTTTGCAAAGTTGTTTTGGCTATTCTGTGTCCTCCCTTTGCTTTTCCAAATGAATTTTAGAATTGGCTTGTTAGTTTCAACAAAAAAGTCTGCAGGATTTTAATTGGGATTGCTTTGAATCTGTAGATAAATTTGACATTTTAAAAATACTGAGTCTTCTGACCTGTAAACAAGCCATATCTCTCTATTTATTTACTTCTTTAATTTCTCTCAGCAGTGTTTTGTGGTTTTCAACATACAGCTCTTGCATACCTTTTGTCAGTTGGATTTCTGTTTCATATTTTTTGATATTACTATAAATGGTATTTTTAACTTTAATTTCTTATTGTTCCTTGCTAGTATACAAAAATACAATTGATTTTTGTATATTGATCTTGTTTCCTGCAACCCTTCTAAACATCTTTATTAATTCCAGTAGTTGTTTTATAGATTCCATCAGATTTTCTATATCTACAACTATATCATTTGCAATAAAGATATTTTTACTTCTTTTTCTATATAGATCCTCCTGTTCTCTCTCTCTCCCCCCATCTTCCCCCCTTTCTTTTTCATTCTTTCCCCACTATTTCACTGCTACAGCCTCCAGTACAGTATTGAATAGAAGCAGTGAGAGTGGACATCCTTGTCTTGTTCCTTATTTTAGGCGGAATGCATTGTCTTTCATCATTAAATATGATGTTAGCTGTAAGTTTTTCAAGATAAAGAAGTTGCCTTCTATTTGTAATTTGTTAAGAGATTTTTATCAGGAAAGGATATTAAATTTTATCAAAGGCTTTTTCTGTGTCTCATAAGGTGATCATTTTCAGATCTGACTTTTATTTTGTTGAGGTGGTTTCCTTCTATTCATAGGTTGCTGAATGTTTTTATCAAGAAATGGTGTTGAATTTTGTTAAGTGTTTTTTCTACATCAATTGAGAGGATCATGTGTTTTTTTCCTTCATTCTGTTAATGTGGTGTATCACACTGGTCTATTGTCATATGTTGGATCATCCTTGCAGTTCCAGGAATAAATGCCACTTGGTTATAGTCCTTTTGATATGCTGCTGCATTTGATTTGCTAGTATTTTGTTGAGGATTTTTGCATAAATATTCATAAGGAATATTGGTCTGTAGTTTTCTTGTAGTGACTGTCTGGTTTGGATATCAAAGTAATACCAGCCTTATAGAGAGAGTTAGGAAGTGTTCCCCCCTCTTCAGTATTTTGGAAAACTTTGCGAAATGTTGCTATTAGTTCTTCCTTAAACATTTGGTAGAATTCACCAGTGAAGCACCAAGTCCAGGGCTTTTATTTGCCAGGAGATCTCTGATTACTGATTCAGTCTCCTCACCAATTATAGGTCTATTCAGATTTTCTATTTCTTTGTGATTTAGTCTTGGTAGGTTTGTGGCCCTAGGAATTTTCCCTTTTCATCTAGATAATCCAATTTGTTGGTGTACAATTGTTCTTTCTTATAATCCTTTTTATTTCTGTAAAATCAGTAGTAATGTCCCCATTTTCATTTCTGATTTTAGTAATTTGAGTCTTCTCTCTTTTTTCTTAGTCAATCAGAATAAAGCTTTATCAATTTTGTTGATCTTCTCAAAGAACCAACTTGTGGTTTCATTGATTTTCTCTGTTGTTTTTCTGTTTTTCAGTTTATCTTTTCTCTAATCTTTATTATTTCCTTCCTTCTGCTGAGTTTAGTTTGTTCTTCTTTTTTTAGTTCCTTAAGTTGTAAAGCTAAGTTGTTTCTTGATTTGAGATCTGTCTAGTGTCTTTTTTTTTTTTTTAATGCAAGTGTTTGTAGCTATAAATTTCCCCCCTTAACACTGCTTTCACTGTGTTCCATAAGTTTTGGTATGTTGTGTTTTCATTTTCATTTGTCTCTCTATATTTTTTAATTTCCCCTGTGATTTCTTCTTTGATCCATTGGTTGTTTAAGAGTGTGTTGTTTAATTTCCACAAATTTGTGGATTTTCCAGTTTTACTTCTGTTGTTGATTTCTGACTTTGTCCTGGTGTGGTGAGAGAAGATACCCTGTATACTATTTATCATTTAAAATCTATTGGACTTAATTTGTGGTCTAAAATATGGTCTATCCTGGAAAATGTCCCATGTGCACTTTAGAAGAATATATATGCTGTTGTTGTTGTTGTTGTTGACTAGAGTGTTCTGTGTATGTCAGTTTTATCTAGTTCGTTTATCGTGTTGTTTAATCCTGTGTTCCCTTACTTATCTTCAGTCTGGTTGTCCTATCCAATATTGAGAGTTGGGTATTGTAGACTCCAACTCTTATTGTAGAGCTGTCTGTTTCTCCCCTAAATTCTATCAGTTTTTTCTTCATATATTTTGATGGTTTGTCATTAGGTACAGAAATGTTTGTAATTGTTATATCTATGTTAAACCTCTTAATATATAATGTACTTCTTTCTCTCTTATAACCTTTTTTGTTTTAAATCTATTTTGTCCAGTGTTAGTATAGCCACCCCTGCTCTCTTTCCCTTCTACTTGCATGGAATATTTATTTCCATTTTTTCACTTTTAATCTATTTTTTTGTCTTTGGATCTAAAGTGAGTCTCCTGTAGACAGCATATAGTTGAAACATGTGTTTTTATCCATTTTGCCAATCTCTGTCTTTCAGTTGGAGAGTTTAATTTATTCATATTTAAAGTACTGACAAGAAGGACTTCTGTCATTTTGCTTTTTGTTTTCTATATGCCTTATAATTTGGGGGGGTTGGTCCCTCATTTCCTGCATTACTGTTCTTGCATGTTTAATTGATTTTTTGTAGTAAAATGTGTGAACTCCTTTCTTATTTTCTTTTGTGTATATTCTATAGCTATTTTCTTTGTGGTTACCATAGGGATTCCATTTAACATCTTAAAGTTTTAACACTCTAGTTAATACTCCAGTTTGAAATTATACCACCTTTAGCTTCAATAACATACAAAAACTCTGCTACTTTTTAACTCCATCCCTACCCTTTATGGTTACTGATGTCATAAAATTACATCTTTAAACACTGTGTGCCCCAAAACATAAACTAATAATTATTTTAAATGTGTTAGTCTTTTAAGTCACATAGAATACAAAATATGGAGTTACAAACCAAAGTTACGATAATGCTACCTTTGTTTTTTTAATGCATTAATTTCTTAAATAAAATATAAAGCAAAAAGTAGTTATAAAAAGTAATACTAGGGCTTCCCCGGCGGCACAGTGGTTGAGAGTCCACCTGCCGATGCGGGAGATGCGGGTTTGTGCCCCGGTCTGGGAAGATCCCACGTGCCGCGGAGCGGCTGGGCCCGTGAGCCATGGCCGCTGAGCCTGTGCGTCCGGAGCCTGTGCTCCACAACGGGAGAGGCCACAACAGTGAGAGGCCCACGTACCGCAAAAAAAAAAAAAAGTAATACTAGCTTTTACAATTTCCCATGTATTTACCCTTTATTGAGATCCTTATTTCTCCATATGTCTTCAAGTTACTGTCTAGTGTCCTTCATTACTCCTTGCAGGACTCCCTTGAGCATTTCTTGCAGGGCAGGTCTAGTGGAAAGAAACTCCCTCACTTTTTGTTCATTAGGGAATGTATAAATTTCTCCCTCACTTTTGAAGGACAGTTTGGCTGGATATAAGATTCTCAGTTGACAGTTTTTCTTTTAGCACTTTGAATAGATTGTTCCACTGTTTTTGGCACCCAAAGTTTCTGATGAGAAATCTGCTGATATTCTTATTGAGGATCCTTTGTATGTGATGATTCACCTCTGTCTGGCTGCTTTCTAGATTCTTTGTCTTTGATTTTTGAAAGTTTAAATACAATGTGCCTTGGTGTGGATCTCTTTGAGTTCATCTTATTGGAGTTTGTTGAGCTTCTTGGATGTTTATATTCTTATATCTCATTAAATTGGAGATGTTTTCAGCCCTTATTTCTTCAAATATTCTTTCTGCCCCTCTCCCTCTCTTTTCCTTCTAATACTCCCACTAACACTGTGTATAGTATGTATGTTGACCTGATTGATGGTGCTCCACAGGTCCTCTAGGCTCTGTTCACTTTTCTTCACTGTTTCAGTTCTTCAGATTTGATCATTTCCATTGTCTTATCTTCAGGTTTGCTGATTCTTTCTTCTACCTTCTCAAATATGCCTTTGAGCCCCTCTAGTGAATTTCTTATTTCAGTTATTGTGTTTTTCAGCTTCAGAATTTCTTTTTGTTTCCTTTTTAGGTTTTCTGTCTCTTTTTGGTATTTCTACTTTGTTTATACATCGTTCTCTTGACTTTCTCCACGTCTTCCTTTAGTTCTTTGAACATCTTCATGACAGTTGTCTTAAACTCTGTCTAGTGGATATGCCTTCAGATCTTTTTCAAGGACAGTTTTTGCTGAGTTATTTTTTTCCATTGAATAGATCATACTTTCCTATTTCTTTGTATAACTTGTAATGTTTATGTTGAAAAGTGGATGTTTAAATCTAATAATTTAGTAACTCTAGAAATCAGATTCTCTCCCATCCTCAGGATTTTCTTTGTCATTATTTTGTTTACTGGGTTTTTTTTTTGTTTTTTTTTTTTTGTTTTTTTTAATTGTAGACTGTATCTGTACCAAGGATCAGACTGAGGTGAAAACTTAAGGTCTTCCCAGGTATTTTCTGAGCCTATGTCTTTCCCTAAGCATATGTGTTTCTAATTTTCCCTATATATGCAGTTGCTTATAAATGTCCTAGACTTTAGTGTCTGGCTCCCAAAAAAGGAAAAAGAGAAAAATGAAGGCAGGACATGTGTTGGCCCTTTAAATCCCCTGGAAGTCACTTCAGCTGGAGGGGAGAAGGTGTTTATCACAATGGATGATGGTGCAACAAAAATGCCCACCTCTTTGTCTGCACCCCTGTAATTAAAAGCATCAATCAGAGCACAGATTCCCTATATTTGGAGGATAGGTATTTTTTGCCCATCCTGACTCCCACAAGCTGCATTCAAGCTGCTCCAGGAATACAAGCATGGCTGCATGGGGATGAGAGGTAGAGAGCTGCTACCATGCTACAAGCTGAAACTGACCAAAATTAACTGCAGTTTACCACCAGAGCCTTCCCTTCGAAGTTGCAAGCTTTCAATAGACTCCAGAATTCCAAAATAATTACATCAGATAGATTCTGTCAATGTAATTATTGTCCAGGTAGAGAAACAGATTCCTGGTGCTTCCTACTCCACCATATATTCAGAATCTGCTCTCTATTTTGTCTTCATTTTTGAAAAACATTTTCACTAGGTAGAGAATTGAGTTGACAGTCTTTCAGTGTTTTAAAGATGTTACTCCACTGTCTTCTCATTTGCATTGTTTCTGGTGAGAAATCTGCTGTAATCCTCTATACATAATGTGTTTTTTTCTTTGGCTCTAAAATTTTTCTCTTTAAGAGTGATTTTGAATAATTTGGTTATGATGTGCCTTGGTGTAGTTTTCTTCATGCTTCTTGTGCTTGGAGTTCATTGAGCTGTTTGGATCTGTGGGTTTATAGTTCTTATAAAATTTGGGGAAATTTTAGCTACTATTACTTCATCTGTGTTTACTGCACCCACTTCCTTAAGGAACTCTAATTACATGTATTTTAAGCCACTGAATACTATCCCACAACTCATTTATGCTATTTACTGTCTTTACTATTTTTTTCTCTCTTTCTTTCCTTTTAGAAAGTTTCTATTGCTCTCTTTAAGTTCACTCATCTTTTATTCTGCAATGTGTAACCTCCTCCCTTAATCCCATCCAGCATACTTTTCAGTCTCAGTAAGTGTAGTCTTCATTTCTAGTAGTTTGCTCTAGGTCTTTTTCACGTCTTCCGTATCTCTAATTAAGTTTTTGAATATATGGAATATCATCAGAACCGTTTTAATATCCTTACCTGATAATTCTAACACCTGCACCAGTTCTAGGTCAGTTTTGATTGAGTCATTTTTCTCCTCATCCCGGGTCATATTTCCCTGCTTCTTTACATGGCTGCTCATTTGTAAATGGATGCCAGACATAATAAATTTCATCTTTTTGTATGGTGGATGTTTCTGTGTTCCTGTAAATAATCTTGTGCCTTACTCTGGGCACAGTTAGGGCACTCTTCACTCTGACCCTTTGGACGGTTCATTCCTAGGCTTCAGTTACCTTCCCCACATGCATGTGCTGATTGATGTTCTGCTAGATACTTGAGGAGGGCTCCCTGCAGATCTCCAGAGTTCTCTGTGCCACTTTCTCCTTTCAGCTTGTCTCTCCTGCAAACTCCAGCCACCTTGGCTCCCAGACTCTCAGCTCTCTCTCCTCAACAGGCGGAGTCTACCAGTCTTCTCCAGGTTCCCCCTCCTGTGCCATAGCCTGGAAACTCTCAGGAAGTAAATTTAGTCCATATTACTCCATCTTGGCTGGAAGTAGAAGTTCCTTACTAACAGCAAGTGAATCTTCACAACTCCACTCAAATATCCACTCAAATATGCTTCTTCAGGCAGCCTTCCCTGATGGCCCACAGACCAGATTAAGCACTCCTGCTACGATGCTTCCTCTGTCATAGTTCTTATCAGTCTGCATTGTTATTGTTTATTTGCTCACCTCCCCAGTTAGACTATAGGTTCCTAAACATAAAGATTTGTGTCTTACTCACTAAACTTTATCTGGCACAGAATAGGTGCTTGATGAATGTTGACATTTTTTAATGTGTTTTAGCTGCAGAAGGCTGAAACACCATTATCAGGGAGCTTCCTCTTGTGTCCAGTCAGATAATGGAGACAGGGAAGTTTCATCTAGAAAAGTGTGGATGGAAGGTACACCTGTGTCCTCTGGGGGAGGATGCTGACTCACCTGTTCTTACCTTCAAGAAGTCAGAGCTTGTAGCCAGTTAAGCAGCAGTACACTAGGGGCAATTCAGATGCAAGGGGAGTGTTCAGAACCAGGGAGACGGCTGCACAAAGGGCTAAGCTTCCCAAGGAATCAGGAAGTCTGTCTCGGAATGAAATGCTTGTACAGATGCAACCATGTGGTCCCTCCAAAATTCCCAGCTCCCCAAACCCCCAAGGTTCTGGAGAAGACCAGAAGACACCCTCCCCTTCCCGCCCCAAGCCCAGGCAGTTAGGGAGCAAAGCAAGTTTGCAAACTAAAGAGATTTCAAGTCTGCACTTGGTGAGTGGAAAAAAACTCACTCTTTTTCAAAGAATGAAAAGGCCTCCCCCACCCTCCCCTTGCTTTCTCTTCAATGATGGCATTTCCATAAGAGAAACGGCTTGATGGGCCTGTTCCCTTTAAATTATTTTCTAACGATCCAGGCAGTCGCACGCACAGGCCGCCTCTCCTTGGCTCACCTTTCCTTTCAATTACTTTCCTTCTTAAGCTGAGCAATGGCAGCATCATGGCCCCTCCTTGCTGGGACTGCTGCAACTCAGCGCCTCTGCGGCCGGGTGCCCAGGCTGGGTTCTGGCTTTGTTCCCCTGGCCAGACGGCCGTTGTTTCATCTTCCCGTCTCCCCTTTCTGTGCCATTTAAACTTTAACCTGGTAGTAACTTTGCTGCCTTGATTCCCGATTCAAAGCCTGGCAGATGAAAAGCCCTCCCCTTGGATGTGGCTTGAAAACTTCATCTCCAGTCTCTCTCTGTCTTTGAACTGCCTTGGAGCCTTTTTGCCCAGGCTGTTTTATTCTCCCTGGGCCTCGAGCTTTCAGGCCTGGGGGCTCGGGAAAGGCAGCAATAGGGGTTTCTCAGTTGGGGCCCGAGAGAACCCCAAGTGCCCAGGGTGGGCAACTCATGTGCGCCCACACACATACCATCACCCCCTCCCCCCGAGAGCTGCGAGTCTGGCTCAGGAGACCGTCTCTGGCCTTTGGGGCCAGTCCCTGCCTTCACCCAGCCCTCCCCCATCGCAGCTTCCCTTCACAAGCCCCAGACCCACAGCATTTCAAGGCTTCTAGCCCCAGGTGGGTCTTCCAGAAACTTTTTCCTTTTCAATGCCCGGCAGGCCACTTGCTGTTTCAGATGTCGGACAAGGCACAATGACAGAATTCTGCAATCACAGAAAAATTCAGGTAATCAAGGCCAAATGGGACAGTGGGGAAATGAACAGGAGAGAACGTTAGAAGTAAACCCCAAAGCAGACCTAAATCTTCCTCCTCCAAGCAGGCTCTGCATGGCCGGGTGGTGGCTTCATCTCCAGGGCCGCACATGGATTCCCCTTTGTTAGATGCTCGGGTGTCTTGTTTGTCTACGAGGGCAGTTTCCCCACCACCCTTGTGGTGACACAACAGCTGACACAGCTAAAGGATATTAGAGTGGGTTGAATTGTGGCCTTCCAATAGATATGTCCACACCCCCCCCACCCCTGGAATCTGTTAATCAACCTTATTTGGGAAAAGGTTCTTTGCAGACATAATGAAGTTAAGGATCTTAAGATGACGGGAGAATCCTGGATTAGTCAGGTGCACCTAAACGCAAGGTCTAGTGTCTTTTTGAGAGACACACAGAGGAGAGGAGGAGGCCATGTGACCACAGAGGCAGAGAGTGGAGCGATGTGGCCATAAGTCAAGGAACACTGGGGCCACCAGAAGCTGGAAGAGGCATGGACTGGATTGTTCCCTAGAGCTTTCGGAAGGAGCACAGCCCTTCTAACACTTTGATTCTAGACTTCTGGCCTCCAGAACTGCAAGAATAAATTCCTGCTGATTTAAGTCACTAAGCTTGTAGTAATTTGTTCCAGCAGACTCAGGAAACTAATACAAGTATGCAAAAGTGTGGAGGGAGATTTTCATGGTTTTCACTGTCTTCACCAGGGCCTGGTGCTGGGGGGTAGATGTGGTGGCAGACACCTTCTTCTTTCTCGGGGGATGATCATCTCTACCTGCAAGTCCACGCAGCCAGCCTGAGGATGACGGCAGCATAAAGAGATGGAAAGGGCCTGCACAAGGCATGGCAGGAATGGGCAATGATGCAAGCTAGATAGGGATTTGAAGGGGCAGCTTGAACCTAAATCATGTCTCCTAATGGAAACTGGACATAGCTGGGTTTGGGGTAGACCAGAAGTCCACCTGAATGATGATTTGAGAAGCCCCTTGAATATAATTCCTTTTATTTATTTATTTATTTATTATTTATTTAGGCTGCACTGCGTGGCACGCGGGATCTTATTTCCCCGACCAGGGATCGCATCCGTACCCCCTGCAGTGGAAGTATGGAGTCTTAACCACTGGACCACCAGGGAAGTCCTTAGAGTTCCTTCTAAAGGGAGAGCCAGAACCCAGCTTAGACTTACAGCCAAGGTTCAAGCATGAGGCAGTGAGGGGGCCAGGATTCTAGCGTCTGGCTTGTAGATTTTTCTCCTGACTACGCCCCCTAGATTCATGTTCCAAATTGGGAGAGAGAAAAGCTGTCAACTAAAATTGAAAGAATGGTTTTTATGGAAACTCGGAAGACACCAAGACCAACGAGAGAGAGCGGCAGAGACTGGGGCAGAAGAACATGCTCATCACTGCAGCTCAGGGCTGGGAGGACTCCACAATGTGGGGACCCTTTGGGAGATTGAGCTCAGCCCATCGGCATTAGAGACACGAGGCTCAGAGGCAGCTGTGGCACCAGCAGACAGGATGGACCAATCGAGGTGGCTGGGCCCAGCAGAGGGTCTAAGATGTGTCCAGCTGACACCATGGTGCCTGAAAGGGATAGGAGCCAGTGCAGGCACAGAGAGCAAGGGACTGGACAGCAGGGCTTCCAGATGCAGGGCTGGGTCACTCCAAACAGCTTCTCAGGCAGATGACCCAAAGCATAATGGAGAGGCCTGTCCCACGTCACTTGGTAGCTGACAGGTTTGTTTATGAGCCCACGTGAGACAAGTCTAGAGAGTCCCTAAAACAATCGAGTGACAGTTTGACAGGGTTCTGGGAGCCCTGCCATATCAGGTGAGAGCAAAAAACAGGTAAACATATATCATTATTGCCCTTTATCCTAAAGTCCTCTGTATGTCCTTTATCATAAAGGCCCTCTTATGGCCTTAGGCCGTGTGACCTGGCAGAATCCGATCACGTCATTCATTAGCAACATCAGTTTCAGGCCAGAGCTACTCGCCTTAACCACGCTGTGTAACCACCCTGTGGTTCTCAGGTGCATATCGGAGTCACCTAGGGGCTTGTAAAAGAGACTCATGCCCAGTGCCCCAACCCCACCAACATCCCCGGGGTCTCTGGGCAGGACCACTGTGCAGCCAGCATTGAGAAGCCCTCCTTCCTGGCGTCCTCTGCCTACCCAGGCAGGAAGCAGGAGAGAACCCCAACCTCCTCCCAAGCCACCGCAGTTTCTCCAGCTCTAATGTGGGAGGTCAGGCTCGGTGCCTTCCCAGGATGTGCTCAGTTCAGCGGTGGTGGGAGCCCCACCCCCAGCTGAGCCAGAGCCTTGCTGATGCCCCTCGCCAGGCAAGGGGGCAGGGGCTGCAGAAGTTCCACCTCCCAGCCTCTATCGCAGTCACGCCCCAAGCCTCCCGGTTGCAACAGCTGAGTCTTCTGCACTGTACTGGGCCCGGGTGGGTGTGGGGAGAGATGACCCCCTCCAAGAGGTGGGAGTCACCCAAAGCCTGCCTGTGCACAAGCCCAAGAACTGCTAAAGGGCCTGCAGCGTCATTAGGTAGAGGATAGAGCTTCTAGCCATCTCAACCCCATTTAACTCATCACTTTACAGTTACTAACAGATGTAAGCTCCTCTGACAAGAAAGAGATGGGTCATAAGCACCCAACCTCTGGCCCACTCCGAGGAAGCTGGGCTTCAATTTCCGGGTGGATTCGGAGAGCTCTGGGCCCTGTAATGGTCATTTGTCAGTGATGACTACAGGCAACACGGAGAGCAGGTGGCCTCGTGCTCTCCTCATGGGAGGCACCCCCCATCCAAAGGCTCCCATGCACCCTGCAAAGGTCTAAGTATCCTTCACCACCGTGTGCCCATACTTCCCCTGCCCCGTAGAGGCCCCAGCTCAGAAGGCTCTCCAGTCCTAAGGCAGTGTGGTGACACCCAGCCCTCTGGAACAGACCTTGTCCTCTCCGATGGGAGAAGTGGGGGTCAAGGGGAGGCCTGGGCAGCCCATCAGCTGTGTCCCTCAGAGACTCAGCCCATAGCTCCAGGGCCCACTCAGCAGAACTTTAGGGGCTGTCTGCAAGCTGCAGAGATGCTTTCTGTGGAGGTGCAGGCACTAGCCGTCTTGGAGCAGATCTCCTCTGTTCACGAAGAGGCCTTTCAAGAGGCCCCCTTGGGTGGGCAAGTGTCCAGTGAATGGGCACCTGTGGCTAAGGGAAGAGTGTGGCCACACCTTTGGGACCTGACCAAGGCTACCCTTCCACACCCCCCACTCCTCCACTCCCACCTCTCCCATCCCCCAACCGCCCACCTCCCATGCTGTGGACACATTTGCCCTGGTGCCAGGGTGCCAGGGAGAAGAACTGACACTTGCCCTCATCTTCCTTAAAGCACAGGGCCTTGAGAATTGACAGGGTCCTGACCACGGCCCCTGTCTGGAAGGGATGCTGAGGACCCCGAAGGGGCTCACCCCAAGGAAAGGGGAAGTCTGGACCCATGAACGAGGCTTTTCCCGGCCTGGATGGTTGGGAGGGGAGGGGGATGTCAGCTCCAACACAGCCTGGAGCTACTCCTGGCCCAGCCGCTTGGAGGGTGGGCTTTGGGAAGCATGGCTGGCGTGGGGGGGTGGAGAGCTCAAGTGCTGGAATCAGGGAGGGCACACACAGGCAAAGGGGATGTGGAGCAACCTTCTCTGAAGAAGCCCTTCTACCTGCCAGGGGGCTGGAGAAGTGGGGGCATCAGCCTCAGCAGACGAGACACAACATCCCACAGCACCCAGCACCCAGCGGCCCAACCTGTCCGTACCAGACTGATTTGTCCTGCTGACTTCTCTCTTCCCTCTACTGGGGACCTGGAAAGACAGTTACTGTGTCCTATTTGCCAACACCTGGCACATAACTAATAATTCATAACAGTGGATTAAACAAATGAATCAACGATACAACTGAAACCCGTTTCATGTGTGGACACACCTCGTTACCCACGTGCTGCCCACTCTGTGGATTTCCCACAGCAAACCTCCTCCCAGCCTCCAGCCCACTCCGAGGCTGTCCCACCCTCACTGTCTGTGAGCTCAAGGATTACAAACTAATCCTAATATGTTTGCCTGCATGAAACCTAATTAGGAAGGTAAATCTGAAAAAAGCAAAAGGTAAAACAATATAGAAATCCAAGGAGGGAGGCCCCTGGCACCCCGAGCGGAAGAGAAGTTGAATTGGAATCACTCATTCTGTGGTGTCCCCCTCTCAGCTCAAATAAGGAGGAGACAGGTGCCCCCTCTCTGCCAGGCAAGGCCAATGAGAAAGGCAGAGGATAATTTGCTTAAAAAGGCACCTGGACCTGGAATCCCACTATGTAAGGGGGGCCTTGGTGCCATTTTCCCGGTCTTCCTGCTTCTAGGGCTTGGAATTTCAGATCCATCAGAGGCTCTAGCAAATGGTATTTCTATTGCAAGAAATGAAAATCTAATTCCAAGTGGCTTAAGGAAAAAAGGAAACCTAGGTACGTGTGTGTGCACGTGCGCGCACGCGCATGCAGGATTCAATGGCTCTTATAACTGAAAGTCCAAGGGTAGGTAGGACTCGCAGAATACGGTGACTTAACTCTCTTTTTCCCATCTGTCTTTCATAATTTGCAGGCAGGCTGTCTTCAAACAGTGTCCCTTCCAACAACCAGCTTCTATCCTCCCCTCTCCATGACCAGTGGCAGGGAGGGCATCTTTTTGAGACTGCAGAGTGGTGGTGATTGGCCTGATTGGCTTCTCTTGGGCCATGTGGGCATCCATGAGCCATTCATGTGATTGGAAGGATCTGATGCTCTGACTGGTCAGCCCTGGGTCACATGTTTCACCCCTGGAAACAGAGGGTAACATCCATCCCACCTAACGCCCAAGGACTGCAAGTGAGGGAGAGTGTGGTTCCCCAAAGGAAGATAGCAAAGGAGTATATTTGATCCCACAAATGGGAAAGGAGGCTGCACAAGCAGTGGGAGATGTCCACCATCAACTTGAATAGTGAGAAGGAGATGGAAGCTTTTAAAGTTCAATGGGCAGGACAGATAAAAACCTGGAGGTGGGAAATGAGCCACATGGGCTGGGGTGGGAGCTGAGAGCTGGACTGATTGCAGAAAAGGGCTCCAAAATGCAGATCCGGGGGTGTCACGGTGTAGGTCTCGTGGGCACATGGGCTGAGGTGCTCCTGGAGGCCCCCGAGCTGGATTTTGAAAGAAGCATCTGAAAATCCTCACTTTGGGGAACACCAAAATGATGTTTCAGCTTCTTTATGTTCTGCCTTTTAGGGATAATAAAGGTATGCAAAAAGCAAAAGAGGAGAGGAGACAGGAGACAGACCAACCGTCTGATGGCTAGCGAGTGAATAAGTTGTTACTTTAGGTGCAGTCCCCAAACCACACCTACTTTGGGTTTTCTGGGGCAGCTGAGCTTACAAAAGAAAGCTTCAGGATAGAGTAGAAAGCTGCCTTTTGGCTTCAGGGCACTGGGAATTGGCTAAGTTGAAGGGAAACTTTCAAGGAATGGGCTTCTAAGGATCACTCTTAATTCATTTCTGGGGCATTTACTAGGCATGCACAGTGTGCAGAACATGGGCTGTGTCCTACAGAGTCAATGGACAAGAGAAACTTCATATGGCCTCTGAACTGATGGGATCAGTCAGGTCCATCGCTGCTGGGTCACGGGACAGCATCACTCTGCCTACAGATCCATCTCATCTTTGACCCCTTACAAGGGCGGAAATGTCCCCCATTCCTCTGGAGGCCTCCTGTGCCTGACCCAGTGCCTTATCCATTATAGCCACTCAATCTTTGCCTCCTTTAATGAATGAGTGAATGAATGAGTTTCTCAATGATAACGGACATGATAAAGAGTGTTGCCATCAAGTAAAGAACTCTATAAACCCAGTGATCCTTTGTTTATGGTAAGTTATTTGTTGAGCATCTGCTATGTACCTCTGCTGGGAATACAGCAGAGTGTAAGAAACAGAAAGCCACTCTCTCCTGGAGCTTATGCCACAGAGGGTATAGCCACCCCCAGGTACAGGTGAGGAAACTGAGGCTCCAAAGGGTTAAGGCTCACGCTCATGGTTGCACTGCTAGGAAAGGGGAAAGCTGGCACCTACCAAAAATTAGATTCCGTTCCAAATCTTCCTGCTTCCAAAGCCAGACCAAACCCACACTTGCTGCATCACTGAGTAAAATAAAAACCAAATTCAATCATACAACCACTGAAGAAGGTGTGATTAATACTTATTTGGGATGGGGGAAGTGAAGGACGATATCTCAGAGCGGGTGGCATTTAGCTGACCCTAGAGGGAAGGAGGCGGCTTTCGGCATGAGGAGGACGTGTGAAAGAGGGACGCAGGAAGGGGGAACAGGGTCAGCAAAGATCCAGAATGGGGCAGGTGCAAGGTGAGTCATGCCACCCCGCTGGCACCTTGTGAAGAGCAGATGAGGCGGGATAGAGAGCTAAGGGCCAGCTCTCCGAGGTCTGGGAGATCAAGGGTTTGCCCTCTTATAAAGGTACCGTTCTTAATCCTCCGCTCTGCACCGGGCTCTGTGCCAGGTACTTTCCATGTATCATCTGATAGTACTATTACTTATACTATGTACTAGTAAGTACTTATGAAGGGCTTATTGCTATTATCGTAGAGTAATATTACTTAGAGTATTAATAAGTACTTGCTACTATTATCTTAGAGTACAACTGCTATTCCCATTGCACAAATGGGGCAGCTAGGTGGGCGAGTACCTGCCCAAGGATGGAAATCAGGCAGCCTGCCTCCCACCATGAAGTGTTCTGCTGTGTGGAGAGAGGGGAGGCCAGGGGAAGCAGGCGGACGGGAGCCCCGCCTCTTTCCCCATCACACCGGCCCAGCTGGGGGGGCGCTGAAAAGGAGGCCGCAGCTCCGAGGCCCACACCCCTTCCAAGCCCACGAGCAGAGCAAGGAGCAGATGGGAAGTCGCCCACCCAGGGTCCAGCTCCAAACCTTCCAGAAACCTGCAAACATGAAACAATCATAGATGAGAGGAGGCTTGAAAGCCACCGTTTTTAAAATAAAAGGAAATCGCATTGTAAAAGCCCTGGCAAAGATGACAAAAAAAAAAAAAAAAAACTTGTTAAGATCAAAAACTGCAGCCAAACCTCAAAAAAGAGGTTTGGGATAAAGGGAGGGAGCAGGGGTTTTACCTGGGAGCTTCCAAGGGGGCTTCTGAAGCAGGTGAGGGCAGGGTGTCCCCAGCCTGCGCCCGGGCTGGCCTGCCTCTCTGGCCTCCCCTCCGAGGCAACTTTCATGTCCCCCCCCCCACCTCCCCGCCTCCGGCCTGCGAGGCTGACAATGGCTCCCAGACACTGGACACGCATCAAGTTTTCCAACTTGAAACTCATTTCTTTCCCTTTAAACTGAGGAAACTTGGAGTCCTTTCAAGACAGAGAATGGCAGGGATTCGCATGGGGCCTCCTCCCAGGCTTCTCATTCCACCTCCTGCAGGAGGAGGGGCTCTTCGGGCTCTGCCTGCAAGTGCATTAACTCTTCATCCAGGTGACAGAGGGCTGGCCCAGTGGGACGCCTGTGGCTGGAGTCCCATTCCCTGCCCCTCAGGAGGGTCTTTCTCGTCCTCAGGCCCCTGACGTGCAGAAGACCAGACAAGGCCCCGTACAGCTCTCACTCAGGGCAGGCATCCTGTGGGGATTTATCGAATAACATTTCTCAGAAATAACTTTGTCACGCCACCCAGCACAGAGGGGAGGGTGGAGAATGGAAGGAAGAAAGCGGGCACCAGCCTCGAGGCCTTCCAAGACTCAACTAATCAGAGTCTCCCAGCCCTGCCCAAGGGCCGGAGGGTGGGCAGAGCAGAGAGGAGCCCAAGCAGCACCCCCTCTGGGTGCCATGGAGCAGGACGGGGGGTCCCAGAGGACACAGGCTGGGGGACACCTGTGTGTGTCTGTTGTGGGATAGTTGGTGTTCAGTGCCGGGATAGGGGCTGGGGAGGCGTGGCAGGATCCCCTCCTCAGGGCACACATGGCTACAAGCACATGGACACAGGGGCCCACACTCCCCTGGACCACACAGGCTGGGGTCCTCATCCAGCTCCCCGGCCCCTTGCCAGCCAGTGACCATGTGCCCGTGATGGCACGCCTACCTCTGGGCCTCAGCCTCCCCAGCCAGGCGGGACGAGACCCCAGCCCTGCCTGCCGTGTGCCCTGATGTGAAGGTCACACAGGGCCATACGTGCTGGGCTCGCTGAGCCTTGGAGGGAGACCATGAACGATACACACCCTCAGAGGGTTGAGGGGACAGAGCCGGGCAGAAAATGGGAACTAGGGAGAGGAAATGAGAGAGAACATCAGAGAGAGACAAGGGAGAGAAAGGAGGGGACAGAGGGGAGGAGAGGGAGAACAAGAAAGAGTAAATCAGAGACTCCCTGGGAGCCACAGACAGAGAGAAACTGAGGTCAAGACAGAGGGACGTGGGCGGTGGGGGCAGCGGGGGGAAGGATTCAGACAGAACCCACCCCCAGCGCACACACACATGCACATAGAGACCAAGGTTCTGGGGCAACATGCATGCATGCTCAGTGCCGTCCATCTGTCTGTCTGCCCCTGCGCCCTAGCAGACCCTCGCTGCCTCCAGGAGAGGGTTGTTCTGCAGGGCCCGGACCCTGGTGAGTCTGGAAGCAGAAGTTGTTGCAGCTAAGAGCACAGGCCCTGGGGTCACACCCCCCAAGGCGGGCGGGGGGACCAGCAGAGGGCCCTTGGGCACGTCTCTGAGCCTCAGTCTCATCTGTGAAATGGGAATCACAATGCAATCCGCCTCAGGGGCTAGCCACGAGCTTCCATGAGCTGCAGACGCAAAACCCCTCAGCATCAGTCAGGGCCCCTTGCATACGGTCGTGGCCTTGGGCCTCAGCACCTCCTTCCCGGGCTTCCCTGTGTCCTTATGTTCTCCTTCTCTTCATGAGGATCCCTTCCAGCTCTGGGACCCCTCAGCCTTCCCAAGGGATACAGAGGCATCCAGGTCAGTGGCAGTTTCCACTCTGATGGACACCTGCCCACAGCCAGCAATACTGAAGGCCTGGGACCTGCGCCCTCCTGGCAGGAGACCTCACCCGTGGTACAGACACCGGCCCAGTCTGTGACACACTCCACAGCTCCAGCCTCTTAAAGGCCAAGGAAATAAATGTCAAAACTCTTATTCCTTCCTTAAAAGAAAAAGTCCTACGTTAATTGCCTGGAAGCGGGGTGGGCTGAATTGGGGGCAGGCTTGGGAGACAGGTGGCTCTCACTGAACCCGATGAGCCACGTTTTCTCCTAAGGGGCTTCAACACTCCAGTTACAAGACAGCCGTCAGCCTCGGGACTCAAACTTCCCCAGACCCGCAGCCGAGGAAAGGGCCGAGAGGCCAGGACGGCACAAAAGCACAGATTCGAAAAGGCAAGGTAGGTGTTGAAGGACCTGCAGGGAGGTGGCAGCTGCAATGTCACCCCCTCCGCGAGGCAGCCTTTCCTGTCCGCTCTCGCGGGGGAGGGCCCATCCGTGTCCTTTTCTGAACCTCAGCATTTGGAACGCGTGCACTTTGTACCTACTTGGTTTTCTGTCTCACACCTGACTGACTGTGGCTGGGAACCCCATCGATTTCATTCAGTTTTGGTGCTCTGTGTCTGGCACAGCGTAGGTGCTTTTGCAGTATTTTTTGGAAGGAAATATGAGTTCCTTCCAGTTAACAGAGAAGGGGGCTGACGGCAGATTAGGAGGTGGGGGCCTGGGAAGAGAGGAGTGTTTGGAAGTAGGGGAGCTGGGTTCCAGGCAAAGCACTTCATTCCAGGGCGCAGGTCATCGGGGTCTCGGCTCTCTGTCACTGCCTGGGCAGCCTGGGAAGATCCCCTCCTTCCCTGTGCCTGTAGAACTGGGGGATAGCACATAAGAAAGTGTGAGTCACTGGCCAATCTCCAACGAACTCCAGAGTTGGATGGCTGTCAAGGGTACTGTAGAATTAAGAATTAGTATTGGGCTTCCCTGGTGGCGCAGTGGTTGGGAGTCCGCCTGCCGATGCAGGGGATGCAGGTTCGTGACCCAGTCCGGGAAGATCCCACATGCCGCCAAGCGGCTGGGCCCATGAGCCATGGCCGCTGAGCCTGCGCGTCCGGAACCTGTGCTCTGCAACTGGAGAGGCCACAACAGTGAGTGGCCCGCGTACCGCAAAAAAAAAAAAAACAGAATTATTATTATGCTGAACCAAATGATATTGACTTTCTTGTGGATCAAAAATCGTCAATGTTGGCAATTTCATGTGGTTCAACCAAAAAATAACAATAATAATAATCAACTCTTACAGGGACCTTGATAATAGGGTCGATCTGAGGTCCATTCAGGACCAAGAACTGAGGAGTTGGGTAAAAGGATACCTGAGTTCTCTTCTGGCCCTATCTATTTTAAGGTGTTGTGAGCCAGCCGTGTGTGACACTAACGAAGTCACTCCCTCTCTGAGCCAAGTAAAGATGGTTCAGAGAGGGAGTGACTTGGTTAGTGGACCACCACTAACCAAGATGGACCACCTTGTCTGGTCCACAGGGCTGCTTCTAGGTAACAAAGGGGGAAGTGCCCTGGAGATTGAAGGAGCGGTCCAAATGCAAGAAGAGATCACCACCATCAAGTGCAGAGCACCCCTAGGCCCACCTCATAGGCAAGCAAAGTCCTGGGCACAGCCAAAAGGGCTGAGAAATAGCCAAAGCGGGGAGGGAAGAAAGCATGGATTGTAGAGCCAATACACAGAGCTATGCACACAGACATACCTGGGAACAGGCACAGACACACACTCACAGACACACTGTCACATAGCCAGGGACACAGTGATACGCTTGCCGGTTCATTGTGGTGGCACGTAGGGTATTCGGAAAGGAGGGAGAAAGCCAAAGCACGTAGAAAAGCTGTAGGAACCGTTGAAGGGGTCGGGGTGGCCCCATGCGCAGCGCTCTAGCAAGTGAACTAATGAAGGTGGCGCAACAGCTGGAGGTGACAGGAAGAGCCCAGGGGATTCTAGAACCAGGCAGAGAAGCTGAGAAGAGGCTGCCTTTAGAGGAACAGGGGGGCTGAGAGGGAAACAGCAGGTGGCAGGGGACAGGGAGGGTTGGAGCGGGGATTGGGCAGGAGAGGGACGAAGAGGGCTGGAAAGCCCCTGAGATCAGCCTGGGCATGGGGTGCCTGGAACTGAGGACCACGTTCCACGTGGCCCTAGTCTGGCTCTTCCCTGCTGTCGTGGGGTCTGACCCCCCTGGCCAGACTCCAGAGAGCCCCTGGGTGCTGGACAAGTGGAGCTGGACCCAGGAGTGGTGACCAGGCCAGTCCTGTGACTGGCCACTTAATGAGTCCATCTCACACCTGTCTGACCCCCTCCCCCCTGCTGGTGGCGGAGGAAAGAGATCTTGGATGTGAAAGACACTTGAGGCCCCTGTAAACTATCTCATGGTGTGAGGTAGCATCTCATGGTGTGAGGTAGGGATTGCCTGGAGTCACCTACAGGAAGCAGAGGCTCCAGGCCTCCAGACAAGGGTGCCACTGCCTGCTCTAACCAGCTGGGAAAACAAGCAGTACTCTCTGTCCGGACCTCGTCTCTCCTTTGCAGGGACTCCTCCAGCCCTAACCCCATGCTATGTGTAATTTCTGCAGGAGCCCAACCAGCCTCAGCTGACGGTTTAGAGGAGTGAAACCCTGAGCAAGGACAACCCAACACGTTCCAGCCTTCAGCTTCCACCAGCTACCACAGGACCCTGCAGCCAAACCCAACTGTGCCTGGGCTTGCTTCAGGTGAATTCTGTCACTTACGTCCCAAACAGCACTGATTACTGCAAAATACACACATGTACACACACACACACACACACACACAGACACACACACCAATAATAAATAAATAAAGCAAGAAACGACAAACGAGAAGAGGGTTTTAAGGGAAAGAGCACTGGGGAACCCCAGTTTCCCCACCCTCCTGCTGTGTGACCTTGAGCAACTTCTTAACTTCTCTGACCCCCAGTTCCCTTACCTGTGAAATAAGAATAAGAACACCTCTTCTGCAGAACTGTACAATACCTTGCAGCCAAAGAGCACCAAGAATGCACCTTTTGTCCAACAAAGTTGGGTTTAAAGGCCAGCTGCTATGGTGGAGAATGTACACCCCTGGGCGGCTCAGGAACAGGGCTTTAGAAAGATTATTTTGGGACTTTGGCTCATGTTAAGTGATTTGGGGGGGCTCTTTCTCTGGGTTTGATGCTGTCCGGAAGCGGGGGTAATTGAATGACTAGGTATCTTAATGATTCTTACCTAGAAGACAGGACGTTGCAATTAGTAGAGAAAGATTTTAGCCAGGATGGGGGATGTTTGGGCAGTTTTGTGGTTTGGATGAAGCTCACATTCTGTCTGTGTCCAGACATGATTACAGAGTGGTCCTGTCTTTGTTTGACCCTCCGTAGTCTTTCCTGATGCTGCTGTTCTGGGGAACAGTTTGTGGCCAGCAGCCCCAGCTGACTGTCAGGCAGCTCCTCTATTTCTTGGTTGACAGGAGGCCGATACTCGGAAACCTTAGGCTTTCCAAGTATTGGCCTAAGGTTTCACTAATGGCTTTAGCTCTGCTGGAGCGATAATGGTCTGGAGTCTGATATGTCACGTGGCGCGGCTGCCTGTACCACAGAGGCTCCGAGGAGGGCACCGTGGGTGAGTGTGCACCAGGATGCTTTCGGCAGCAGTTAGGGCTTGAGCTGTGTTTTTAAGGATGGTAAGAGTTGCAGGGGGAGGGCGGCTGACTCCAAAAGAACCGGTAAGCAGAGGTTGGATTAGTCCAGTGTGGTGGGCGTGATGCTCCTCTGCCCAGAGACGGCAGTCCCCACAACCCTGTAGTTGACTGGGGGTCTACTCCCCCCCAACCTCAGACCACAGGATCCGGGCTGCACCACGCTAGCTCCAGGAGGAGCACATGACCTGTCCTGGCCAATCAGCACATCACACCTAGTGGCCACCTGACTGTGTAGGTCAGGCGTGTGACTGAGCTGGTCCCATCAGAGAGCATCTCAGAGCTTTCAGGGGGATGCTGGGCAAGGCTTCCACTTCTTCTCCATGTTTTGGAGCCTGGAAGAATGCCATCCCAGAGCTGTTCGTGGTTGTCATGTGAGCTTGAGGAAAACACTCGCAAGTGAGGGGCTCCAGCCCAGAAAGAAGAACAATAAAGAACAAAGAAAGAGAAAGAACCAGAGCCTGTGTGGTCACCTTAGCCCTGTGTCAAGCCGTTCCTGAAGCAAGTCATCTTGGGACGTTTCCATTCCATGAACTGGTAAATCCCCCCTGGGCTGAAGGCAGCTGGGATTACATTTCTGTCACTTGCACCCAAAGAGCCTGACTAATTCACAGGCTGTCTAATTCCAGCATCCGCATGAGACCCACTCCTCAGAGCCCAGTTTCACGAATGGACCT